>NC_136491.1:25130947-25173447 GCF_053919585.1 Euprymna scolopes
GGTAACGCCGGGCACACATGCTATATATATATATATATATATATATATATATATATATATATATATATATATACGTATAGCATATGCATGTATATATATACATATATGTATATTATATATATTATATGTATATTATATTGTATATATATACGTATATTATATATATATAAATAAATATAGTATATATATAAATATATATTATATATAGCATATGTATATATAAAAATATATATATACGTATATATATCATACATAGTATATGTGTATATATATATATATATATATATATATATATATATATATATATATATACTAGCAGTTTCGCCCGGCTTCGCTCGGGCCCTATGTACTGTTCATAAGGTTATGTGCATATGTATATATTAAAAAGTGTGAATATGTAAAGTAATGCCTTTCTGCCTTTAAATACCATAGCGAAAAAACAGACATTTTCCCTTTTATATATATATATAGTGAACGTGTCTGTGTGTCTATCTGTCTGTCTGTCTGTGTGCATTTCCCTACGCAATAACTCTGTCAATTTTTGTCTACAGACTCGAAATT
Organism: Euprymna scolopes; assembly: GCF_053919585.1. Classification (NCBI taxonomy): domain Eukaryota; kingdom Metazoa; phylum Mollusca; class Cephalopoda; order Sepiida; family Sepiolidae; genus Euprymna; species Euprymna scolopes. Next base: position 25,131,509 of record NC_136491.1, read on the forward strand.
TGATATACAGGGTACTGAGGTTTGGGAAAATCGATGTTATCGGTTTTCGGACAGAAATTCGGCTGTTAAGGGGTCACAGTTCAACGATTTGGCCTTTGAGAACTCTACTAAACTCCTCCAACAATTTGGGGTCTAAACACTTGAACTTTTAGATATAGGTTCAGATATGGACATGGATCTAACTTAGTTTGAGCCCAAAACAATAAATGTTAAGGGGTCATAATAGGGGTCAAAGTTAAAAATTGACCTTTTTTTTTTGTTTTTTTTTTTTGTTTTTTGTTTTTTCTCAGCATACACCTCCAAACACCCGAGTAACGCCGGGCACACATGCTAGTATATATATATATATATATATATATATATATATATATATATATATATATATATATATATATATATATATAGAGAGAGAGAGAGAGAGAGAGAGAGAGAGAGAGAAATTGGATGCAATATATAGTAATGATTTAAAAAGTATTTAAAAAAAGTCTCATGCGCCACCACCGAGAATCGAAACCAAAACGTTCAGCTCACGATTTATTTTGCCTCTTCGCTCAATGACTGGGCTATGTAAACATATTTTTAATTTTCACACTTTTGCACCGATTTTTCCGGGCTAAAACCCAAATATAAAGTTTTGCATGGATTCAAATACCCTATATATGAAGTTTCATGTCTGTAGACCAAAAACTCTAGGAGGGGTTTGGTAAGAAAACAATTGTTAAACAAAAATATATACGTATACATCAATATATATGGAAACAATGTTGTGTTTACTATAAAATTTTTACGCAAATATTATGCTAGTATAAATCATGTACGATATCTGCATGAATATAATTACACGTAATAGTTAACTAAAGATGATCATTCCATTAGAAAACCGAAGCAACTAATAGAGAATTAATTAAAATAAATGTTTAAAAGAGTATGTAATTTAGCTAGTTCTTTTGCTAGTGGATGCAATTCTAAAACCCATATATAAGACAGTTTCATTTTCTTTTTAAATAAATAGAAAAAAGGGAAACGAATTTATAGTAGTATAGATTATATATATATATATATATATATATATATATATATATATATATACATATGTATATTATATGTAATACATATACTACTAGCCTTTCAGCCCGGCGTTGCCCGGTTGTATGTTGAGCAAAAAAAAAAAAGTGGTAGTAAGATGGCAGGCTCGAACCCGTACCGCAAAGGAGGAAAAGAACGGGGTAAAACCTAACGTTTATGCTGTTACGACCACCGCCAAACCGGAAACGACTTTTTTTTTAAATCAAGGCTAGACAATCTAAAGGACAGGATAACTTTCAAAAATATCGGCGAAAAAAGTAACCTCCCCCCCCCCCCGTAGAAAAATGCCTAATTGAAGAGGAAGATATTAATGTTTTCAGCCAATTTTTCGATATTTGTCGTATGAAAGGTCGAACTTTAAAAAGATACTGATCTTGGTAAAATCCGTCGCCTCTATTGAAAGTTTAAGGCCGACATGCAAACAGATATACATACATATATTTATATATTGGTAACTAAAAATTTTCGACCCAAACTGATGAAAAAGCTTGCCCTATTTCTGAATACCCTTTATGTAAAATTTCAAATATTTAGACCAGAAATTGTCTGAGTAATTTGGAAGAGACTGCAGAGGTCAATTTTTTTAAAACTTTGACTGCTATTATGACCCCTTAAAACTTATTGTTTTGGGCTCAAATCGAGTTATTAAGTTACATCCATGTCCAAAGAACCTATATCTAAAATTTCAAGTGCGTAGACCCAAAATTGTCGGAGGAGTTTGGTAGAGTTCTCAAAGGTCAAATCGTTGAACTTTGACCCCTTAATCGCCAAATCTCTGGCCAAAAACCAATCACATCGATTTTCCCAAAACTCAGTACCCTGTATATCAAATTTCGAGTCTGTAGACTAAAAATTGACAGAGTTATTGCGTAGGGAAATGTACACAGACACACACACAGACACACAGACACGTTCACTTTTATATATATATATAGATAGATATATATTCATACGTATATCATATATATATATATATATATTAATACGCTACAATTACGTTGACACACTGGGTTTTACCAGAATCACCGAAGTTCAGCAACGTCCAGCCTGGCCAATACTAGAGTGGTGACCATTTGGAAAGGCTAGACGCTGTATGTACCGGGCAGTCGTAGAAATTTCCAGGTTGGTATCTGGCGGCGCATTAATTTATTGGCAGAGATGCACACTCAGTCTTCATTCAAGCATTCATCTAGGAGAAGGTTACTCTGATATAAAAATCCCGCGGTCTACTGTATACTGTGTCCTGTAGCAGTATCTGTACCGACAAAGGTTAGCAGTAATACCAAAGAGTGTGGTTAGTTCTACGTAAAGTCTTCACCACTATAAACAAATCATCTGTGTGGATTTCCAAGTCCACCATATATATGTATATTATACATATTATATATATGTATATTATATATATTTTATGTATTATATATATATATATATATATATATATATATATATATATATATATATATATATGAAATTTATTACTGTGAGTCCAGAATGAGTTTACAAATTGTTTCAGCTAGAGGAAAATCCTCAAAGAGAGGAAAAAATCCAACTAGCATCGTCAGAATTCATAAATGGACTAAGTTATAAAGTCAAATAAGAATGGAAAAATCGTAGATAAAGGGGAGTTAGAAAAGAAGGGAGGAGTGAAACAATTTGTAAACTCATTCTGGACTCACAGTAATAAATTTCCTATATACTGCTCTGACTACACATTGAGCACTCTAGTCCGGTTTTTTCACCACTGGTAAATATATATATATATATATATATATATATATATATATATATATATATATATATATATATATGTCAGGTCATGTCATATGCTACTGGTACCATGTAACCCAGTACTACCTGCCTCGTGAACGGGTCACCGGCGACCTAACTGGTTCCCTCACCAGACTTGTTTGGTAAGGAGGGCAGCTAGTCTCCCTGAAGGATTAAAAACAAGACCTTTCAAAGGGCGAATAAACCCTTTTTCGGGGTCAACGGCACACTAGCACCGTGTATATGTGTGTGTATGTATATGTTGGGTATATGTGTTGGAGTGGGGAAGGCTCCCGTAAGCCGTGGTGAAGGCAAACTTTCTAGGAGAAGCAAATCTCTGAATAAAAAAAAAACATAAAGCGGGAGACCAGTACCCGCATTAAGCTGGTCTGCAGTTTAATTTGTTGCTGGCTATCTTGCTTTTGCTTGTTGCTGGATCTCAACAATTTGAATCGAGAGAGAGGTTTAAGTGTCCGAGGGAGTGGCACTCGTCTGGCAAGATGTTGCAATCGTTATATATAGATATTTACCTAACTGCGAGTTGGGAATAATTTTCATTATTACCGAATGGGTAACCCTAAATGGGGAGCAGCATATGTATTGTTTTTAAAATTATACACATTGTTTTAAAAATATAATTCTCCAGTGGATAATTATGTTTAAAAACAATATATATATATATATATATATATATATATATATATATATATATATATATATATATATATATATAAAGCTGAACGTCTGCGCGTGTGTCCGGTCACGAATAGGCTCCTATATGGTTGACTATTATAGAAAACTGATCACATATAATGATAGATGTATCGAGACACATGAATGGGTATGTTTGATCTGGAATAATGATGATTATTAAAATTGTGGGGTCTGCGTATGCGCCTGGTCCACAAAGTATGGAAATAAAAAATTAAAAAATTAAAAAAGAAAACGTTTACAAGTGTTTTTGATATAGATGTACATAATAATACTTTGATAAGTATGTTTTAACTTAAATAGGTTTGGTATAATAAAATTGTGGGGTCTGCGTTCGCGCCTGGCCTCCGCAGAATGGAAATACGCACAAACTTTTCATATCTATCTACGTAAGTATACTTTGATAATTTGTTTCAGTTTGAAGAAATATGGTATAATAAAATTATGGGGTGTTCGTCCGCGCATGACCTCCATAGAATGGAAATATGTCACAAAGTTTAACAAGTTTTTTTTTTAATATAGATCCACAGAATATTGTGATAAGTGTTTCAGTGTGAACAGGTATGGTATAATAAATCATGGGGGTTTATCTATTTTATTTTTACTTTCATCATATTTTGCTTTTGTTTTGATATCCCCAAATTCGAAGCTATCTCTTTACAACCGTTCCTTTTCATAACCTATCATACTTTCATAAATCAGAGTCCATTTTCTGTAGGCTGCTTTTGAACCCAGTCAACGACGGGTACTTTTGCTAGTATATATATATATATATATATATATATATATATATATATATATATATATATATATATATTACATATATGTACGTATATTATATATGTTCGTATATTATATATGTCCGTATATTATATATATATGCACACTATATATATACGTCCATTTTATATATATATATATATATATATATATTGTGTACTCTAAAATAATAATAATAATAATGATGATAATGCTTTGTTTACCTTAATAATATATATTATTATTATTATTATTATTATTATTATTATTATTATTATTATTATATAACAATAAATACCAGGGTAACTTTGTTTATAAGTTGATCTTGCGTGTAGGTCGAGTGTCCTTCATTTTTGTTAGTAAATATTAACATTCCTAAATTCAAGCAAAATGTTGCTTCTTATCCTTGAGCTTTATATGCTGACATTCTCGTCCTGTGTACGCCGACTCTCTTCTCCTCCTCCTCCTCCAACCGTTGCCAGAGTTAAAACAAAAAAAAACAAAAAAAACATGCTTCCACAAATGTTTGATAATCAAAATTCGACCTACGCATGACAATTTGGAAGAAGGAAAGGTCGATAGTTTTTTTTTATGGCTCATGTTTGGTAATATGTCACAAACCTCAACCAATTTGATATATTGGCCTTGTGTAATTTACTAATTAAGTGACACCAATAAATGTCTAATTTTCTTCACTCTTTGTATTTACGTCTACTATATTAATAAAGTAAAAATACTATATTAATAAAGTAAAGTCGACTTTTTTAATAAAGTAAAGTCGATTTTCTCCCATCTCTACAGCTTCCATAGAAAATAATCGAACACTTTCTACACAAATTTCTCACATACACCATTTACAGCACTTCCTGAATAGTGTTTTGCGAAACTTTGCATACATTTCAACCACATTTAAATATTATTACATTTATTCCGAACAAAATGTCTCTCTCCAGTACGTATTTCATACAGAAGATAGCAAATAATTTCACTCTCTGTTGTGAATGGTGTATTAAACTCCACTTTGTGATCAGAAACCCTTACCTCCCGTATTTCCTCCCATGTCTGAAAATACACTGTCTCTAAATATTTCTGAGTGATTTTACTAAACCTATCAAAAACCTTGATTCCAGTAAAGTAACTTGCTCTGACAACATTCCAGTCATATGCGGAAGAGAAATGCTTCAACCGGAACTAGCTACTACCCTTACAAAGCTGTTTTAACATTGTCCTAAAGGGGAAATGCTTTCTAACGCCTTGGAAAACTTCATCAGTCCGTCCTGCATTAACAAAATCTAGAAATTGGTCATCTGCGTCTCAATACAAAGCAATTAGTTCTCTGTGAATCATGATTAAGTTGTTTGAATCTGTGATAAATAGAGAAGTGTTCAACCACCTACGCAAAAACAACATACTCAGTGATATACAATATGTTTTCTGTTCTGCCAGATCCACGACTAATGTGCTAACTGTAGTATTACATGGGCTTAGTGAATCTCTTGACGAGGGCTTCGTTTCTAGAGCAATAGCTTTTGAAATCTCCAAAGCTTTTGATAGAGTATGACATAAAGGTCTACTTCACAAGAATTCCGCATACAGAATAGTTGGAAATATCCTTACAACTATTAAATATTTTCTCTCTGATAGGTTTATAAGAGAAATCGTTGATGGGCAGAAATCAGTTCATAGTATCAATGGCGGTGTCTCTCAGGATTCCATCCTGGGCGCAATCCTCTTTTTGATCTTCATCAATGCTCTCTCCGATCACATTCTTAGATCATTCGTAGACATTCATACAGAAACCACTACCATTTATGACAAAACTACAAAGGCCAGCAATGACCAAGATTTTTCTGATTTTCTCTCTTCTGACCTTGAGCATGTGATGCATTGGGGAAAAAGTGGTTGGTTAATTTTGATATATCTAAAAACCAAGCTTCTTCTCTTTCCATCACTGATTTTCTGATCTCCGCTTGGCCCCAATTTAAATAAATGGCTCTCGTCTTGAAGAGGCACCATGCTTCGACAAGCTTCTGAGATTGACCTTCACTCTAGATCTGAAATTGGACACATACATCAAATCTGTTGTCACGGTCACTGGGAAGACAGTTGGATCATCCTACTGCTCCAGTAATATCTCACTCCCGATGCAATCCACGCTAAGATGGAGTACTGTTGCCACATATTTATAAATAATGGGTTTTGCTTTTTAGTAGATGGGAAATCATTTTGACTTAATCATGTCATAAGTAGCTAAAAATGTGTGTGCAACCCTGCTCTAAGTCTTGTAACTATTTAATGAACTTCCTTTATCAAAACATGTGCTTGCATTATGAACATTCACTAACATGAAAATAACTTTTATATTCTTATTTCCTGTATAAAAATATTTTTTTATAAAAGTTCGCTTTTCTCAATTTTTAGATTTACAAAGCATGTTCGTATAATATATATATATATATATATATATATATATATTACCCTTACACACACACACATGTATATATCATTCAAACACTACCAAATTGCGATCAAATTTCAAATCATTTTTACAGTTCATAGGTCACCTTCTCAGCTGTATGTGAAATACTTTTTTTAATTTTCGCTCATTAAAACAAAAGTTATAATAAAATTACTGGTGTTCAAAAGTCTCCCGAATTAGTAAGGAACGTGAGAGACAGTTTCCTCTGGTTTTTCTTCATAGCAACTTATTCGACATTGACGTTTTAAAGACTATTTTTTCTGATTGGCTGCTGCTTACTATAGCAACTTTTTAGTCGTTGACACCGTCATAAATTATAGCGTAGAATGTCGCTCGTATGTCATCTTGAAATATAAAGAGATTTAACAAAAGTTATGCTCTTTGCCGTGATAGAGCTGATAATCTTTTTCTTACGACGTCGCCCGTTAATTCTGTTTCTCTCTTTTTGTGCCATCTTTCTGTTTATTTACTTAATAACGCCTTTTATTTGATTTTTTTATTTAGTCAATTTAAGAAGTTGGTAATAACTTTTTTATTGATTGCTGACAATGCGTATGATATTGAACACAAAAAGAAAATATTATTTCAAAGCAAAGCCTGGAAAAATCATGGATTACATAGAAAAATGAGAGAATGAAAAGTAATATGGTTAAAATTAGACTTAGAAAAGTAAAATGACTAGTTTTCTAAACTGGAAAAGAAAAAGACAAAATATTCTAGTAAAAAATATAAATTTATAACTTAAAATATTGCAACATTAAGAATTTATATATAATGTTAAATTGAATTTTTTTTTTTTAATTCTTAATGCTGGAATATTTTAAGTTATAAACAAATGAACGATGTTAAATGTAAAAATCGGAAAAACAAAAACAAAAAAAGAAAAACGCGAATGTAATAGAAAAAACCCCAGAAAAACGAACGTTAAAACTACTTTAAAAAATCTGAAAAATAAAAACAAAAAAAAAAACATAAGTAACCCTGTTTCAATATTAAAATTTAAAAAATCAAAAAAAAAATACATCTTACACCACGATTCGAACTTAAAACGTTTAGATAATGACGCCGACCTCTAATCAAGTGAGCTAAGACGACGTTGACGAAATTGGGTCGGTTTTTTTTAATATTTAAACTAAATCATGTTCCGATGTAGTTTGCGCATGCGTAGAGGCGAACTTGTCATAAGAGCGGATTTTGCTACACCCTCCCTGTAGAAAACTGATGATTTTAGGGTGAACGATTTAATGTTTTTTGCCAATTTTTCGATATTTGTCGGCCGAATTTGGAGCTTTAAAACGATACCTATCTGGCGAAAATCCGTGGCCCGTGTCGAATGTTTTTGCGAGACATACAAACACACACACACACACACACACACACACACAGCTTTTCGCTTTTATATATATATAGATAGATTTCTGAATTAATTCATTGATACATATAGCCATGTTATATATCATTTTGAAACCCGTTTTTCGCTCTACCGTTACCGTTCTCAATCTCTTCATTCATTTTTCTTCTTTTTTTTTTTGCAGGCTTTCCGACAGCATGAATTGAACGATAATCAAAAAAATCGTTTTGAGCTGTCTTTTACGCTCCTTATGCGCAACAAAAACAGCCAATTTCTCGAGCGGATTGTGACGTGTGCTGAGAAGTGAATCCTCTACAACAACCGACAACGTTCGGCACAGTGGTTGGATGCCGGAGAAGCTCCACACTTTCCGAAGCTGACATGATACCGAATCGGCCTTCAATGACTTCATCGCTTCCAGAACTTAGAATTTCTATGCTAATGGGATAAATACACTTGTTTCTCGTTGGTAAAAATGTGTCGATTCTAATGGTTCTTATTTCGATTAATAAAGTTTATTATGAAAGGAGTTATGATCTTTTGAAGTTGAACGTCAAAAAACGACATTATTTTTGCACCAACCTAATAATATATATATTGTTCATTTTGTTCTTTCGCTAAAACATAACCTTGAAACCAAATGCCGGCGTGGTTCTTGACAATACGGTCCTAGATATGACCTTAAACTATATCTAGTCGTGAGGCCCAGCTTGTGGGCTTTGGGGAGTGTGGAGCCACCCTTTAATTGCTATTGCTCCCAGGTCCACTCTGACACGGAATGGTAGTACCTGTTAGGGTCCCAACTATGGGTTAAATAGAAACCGACTTGAAAACAACAAATATATTCTATTAAAACCTTTTTCTTCAAAATCTTTGGATTCGGCATTAAATAACCTGAAAAGGGTTGATATGCCGTAAAACAAAAACAATCAACCAACAACATCTTCACAATGCACTTTGATAGATTAGAAAAAGGAGCATAATAAGCGATCCCTTTTCTTTATTTATTTGTCCAGCTTACTATTTCTTTGTCTTTCCTTTTCTCTTTTTTTTATTTGACTGGAAACATCCAATTTTTGCAAACGACTTGTTATCCTTTATCCTTCGTTCGCAAGAAATTTTCATAGAAATGTGTGAACTGGAAATATATTTCGACCAATTATAATCTTTTCAAACTCCAGAACCATACAATCCAGTGTGATGTTTTCCAAGTTCATTCCCTATGGATTCCGAAACGACTGGGCTGATTTTTTTATTCATTTATTATTTTATTTTTGTTTTGTTTTTTTGTTTTCGCACGACTGTACTTTATGTGCCTGACAGTGTTCTTAGTATCGAAATACCTCCGATAAGTATCGGTAATAAAAAAAAAAAAACATACATAAGAAGGAACAGTCTTATTTTTACCAAAATATTGTACTGGCATTTTATTTTCTTCAATTGATTCATCCAGAAGAAGTCTTACAATAAAGATGAAACGTTGACGAACATATAACTTGATCTGTTCCTTTTTCATCTCTCTATCTCGTCAGAATACTATTTCCAGTATTCTAATTATATATATCTATATCTATCTATATATCTATCTATCTATATATCTATATATATATATATATATATATATATATATATATATATATATATATATATATATATATATATATATCATTAGAATGCTGGAAATAGTATTCCGACGTGTATATATATATATATATATATATATATATATATATATATATATATATATATATATATATATATATATATACACGAACACACACACACACACACACACATATATATTATTTTAAAAATATAATTATCCACTGACACGTGTTTCGTCGTCTACGACTCTGCTGGATTCAGGCACTCTGATGAGTCGTAGACGACGAAACACGTGTCAGTGGATAATTATATTTTTAAAATAATATATATGTCGCTCCCCATTTAGGGGGTACCAAATTAGTCAAAGGGAAAATTATTCCCTACTCGCATTTAAGTAAAAATGCACTTTCGTGAATTCATTCCAAAAAGTCTCTCTAACAATGTATATATATATATATATATATATATATATATATATATATATATATATATATATATTGGTCATTGATTCAGGTTTTCTCATCTGATTTCCAAACTCTGGTTGTTGAATTAGCACTTGCTAACTAGTGACCCATTCATGTTTTTATTCATTTTTGCATTCGGCAATTTACCTGCATATTTAATAATTATTGATTATAGTTGTTATTTATTATTTACTTTTCTTAGCGCTTTCCAAAGACTTCAGCAAAATACACTACATATAGGCAGGAGCAGCATTACAACACAAAAACGCTAGAATGGTTGCTATCAACACCAGGGACCACGTCACAATTCCATAGTTACCCAATGTTCTTACTTTGCCAAAATTGCCTTAATTTGTGGTTCTTAATTTTCCGTTGCCTCATTTTCCGAAAACCTAAGAGACAGATGTCGTTCCCTTAAAACTACTCAACACAAATCTATTGTGAAAAGAATTGTTTCCGTTGCGCTCTGATTATCCTCGTTCTATTTTTTAATTCTTTTAAGCGTGTAGCGGTTACGGATGTTACCGAGTGATTGAGTTAATTTGGACCAAACTTAAATTCTATTCTTAAATTCTATAAATTCTACACCGTTGAAAATGTGTATTGCTTTTAACTATATTGAACATATTGGATTTACCCGGCGTTGACTGGGAGTCTTTTCCAATTTCATTTTTCTTTCGTTCATTGGGCCATTCAACATTCAACTGTTTTGCTTTATTATTTTTTTTCTCTCTTTTAAGAAAATATTTACATCTTTTAAAAGAAAATTCATTGGAAGAATGCGTTATTAGAAAAAGATCTGTCAGACGTCTTATGAAAGATTTTTTTAGGTAAAGATTGATATTTCGTACTGTTCTCATATTAAGTGTGTTTTTCACTACGTTCCGATCGATGTAAACTCCGACCTTCTTCGGGTGTATCTTGTCGAACTCTTACATTTACGCGAATTTTTTTTTTTTTTTTTTTTAGCGAAATTCAATTGTAAATTACACTCTTTTGGCGGTTTAAGTGTCAATCCTCAGTGCGGACGATACTCGAACTACAGTTATAAATTACTTATGACTTCTACCCTCATGGCTGAGAGAATAGGAGAATGCTTCTCACGTGGATTAAATAAATTGTTCCGTTCGATATTCCATACGGATTGCAGAACTGAATGGACTTGTTCCTAATTTATTTAACATGTATTGTAAAATTTTCTGAAATAAATAAATTTGTCAACGTCCAGTATCTGTTCTCCGCAAGCTCAGCGTCATTTGACGCGAGATGTTTTCTTGTAATTATCTCTCTTAAAATTGAAATGCATAAAATGATTTTAAAACGTTATCATTTTATTATATAATCTCAGTGACTAATCGTATTAATAATCAGAGATAGAATGGATTCCATATATATAAAAGTATCTATCAATACCAATTATGAATGTGTATTACGTAATATTTATTTCTTACAGACTTAAGTTAAATACATATGCACATGAACCAGATCGAGTTTTATCTAAAAGAGTTGAAGAATATATATATATATATATATATATATATATATATATATATATATATATATATATATATTAGGTTGTTCCAAAAATAATGGCCGCCTAAAATTATGTGTTTGAAAAGTCATTTTAACACAAAATTCTTAGTTCATTTTAGGGTTATATACTAATAACATTTTTTAATTTATTTATTTTCAGGCAAAATTTTGTTGGAAGCAAACAGGGCACTCAATGATGAATAATCTAAAACGTGACCTTCGCCTCCTTATGTCGCATGAGTTCAAACTTGGGCACAATGCCCCCGGAACGTCTGCTAATCTCAACAGAGCATTAGGAGAGGGGTCCACAGGTGATCGGACAGTACGATGGTGGTTCCAAAAATTCCGTAGTGGAGACGAGAGCCTTCAAGATGAAGAAGGTAGAGGGCGAGCATGCAGTCTTGACACCGAGCAATTGCAAGTAGTTGTTGAGCAAAATCCTCGTCAAAGTGTCAGAAAAATGTCTCAGACAATTGGCGTCAGTACTGCAACTGTTTCACGCTATTTACAAAGCATTATAAAGGTAAAAAAAAAACTCGATAAATGGATCCCTCATGAGCTCAATGTGAATCAAAAACTTAGGAGATTTGAAGTCTACTCAATGCTTTGTTTGCGTAACAGCAATGATCGCTTTCCGATTTGTCACTTGTGATAAAAAGTGGATCCTTTATGATAATCGTAAACGATCTGGTCAGTGGGTTGATCGTGATGAGTCTCCCAAACACTTCCCAAAGCCAAAGTTCTATCATAAAAAGATTATGGTGACATCTTGCTGGTCTGCAATCGGTGTTATCCACTACAGTTTGGGGAAACCAATCAGGGTATTACAGAAGAGATCTACCGCAATCAACTTGCTGAAATATATGCTTCCTTGCAAAAAAAGAAAAGGAGGCCTGCCTTGGTGAATCGACGTGTTCCAATTCTGCTCCACGATAACGGGCGGCCACATGTTGCAAGATTGACTCTGCAGAAACTCACATACATAGGATACGAGACTTTACCACATCCTCCATATTCTCCAGACCTTTCGCCTGCTGATTATTATTTTTTGAAGCATTTAAGCTCGTTTTTAAATGGTAAAACGTTTCGGTCCAAAGAAGAGACGGAATCAGCTTTCAAAAATTTTAATGTATCACAGACAATAACTTTTTATCAACGAGAAATAAATAATCTTTAGAGATCGATGACAGAGATGCATAACTGTGCACCGCTCGTATTTTGATTAATTTTACCATTTCTATTGTTTATTTTCAAGAATAAACGTTTGAAATCGGCCATTATTTTTGTAAAAACTAATATATATATATATATAATTATATATATGCATGTATGTATATATACATATATATATGTATATATATATACATATATATAATATATGTATATATATATTATATACATACATATATATATGACTACTTCATTTAATCACATAAATTAATATATGAAAATATAATTTTCTGCGTAAATTTTCAGTATTTACTTCCACAGTGCTGAATACATACGTAGAGCTAGGTTGTAAGTTATAAAATATATATGGCAATTAAGCTACACAGAATATTCCGCGTTTCATTCTCGCGAGAATTCGTCAGGCATAAGAATGAAACGCGAAATATTCTGTGTAGCTTAATTGCCATATATATATTTACAACTTTCTATTCATATATATATATATATATATATATATATATATATATATATATATATATATATATATATATATATATTACATTTTCACCCCAAACAAGGCACATTGCCACTTTGGTGTAGGGGGCTACTATCAGGGGAAACAACTACTTGGGTACTATGTAGGGATTTGCGCAGCAAGATGTTGGTTCAAGTTGCACTTGAACTTCTGCATGTCAGTACAGTTGGGGAAGCAGTGACCTGGAATGGAATTCCAAAGTATAGCGGTTCTGGGGAAGAAACTACTGGAGTAGAAAGATCTTTTATATCTAGGGATCTCTACAGTGTGGGGTGGGATTTTGCAGCTTGTCGGGTCTGTCGAGGGTGTTCACGTCGTGGGGGCACAAGTGCTTGCAGTTCATAAGAGCATTCACCATTAAAATACTTGTAGAACAGGCAGAGGGATGCAGCGTTTCGTCGATGGGACAGAGGCTGAAGCTTAGATGCCAGTTTAAGGCCTATGAGATTTGCGACTCTCTTTTGAACCTTGTCAAGGAGCGAGAGACTAGTAGCCGATGCACCAGCCCAAATATGGCAACAATACTCCATACATGGGCGAATGGTTGTCTTATAGAGGTACAGGATACTTTCGGGTGTTAGTAGTTTTCTAGCACGGTAGAGAGAGCCCACCTTCCTTGCAGCGGCCCTGGCAATGCCCTCGATGTAATTGTTCTAACTCACGTTTCCTGTGAACGTTAGGCCAAGGAGCTTGAAAGACGTACTCTCAGATAAAGAGTCGTTGGCCATTGCTATAGGTGATAGAGAAGGTTTCTTGTAATTATTGAATGAAACTAGTTTAGTCTTGGCAGCATTGAACGTGACCATCCATTTTTGTCCCCATTCCACTACTGATTGGAGGTCATCCTCTAGTGTTTCTGCCATTTCTTTAGATATATGTTCATTTGTTTTTCTGTCGTGCCTGTTATAGAGTGTGGTGTCATCAGCATATATACCCATCTCAGAGGCAATTTTGTTGGGGAGGTCATTTATGAATATCGGGAACAGTAGAGATCCAAGGATAGACCCCTGGGGCACTCCCGCATTTATATCATATTGTTTAGATGTACGACCGTCGAGGACAACCTGGATTTTTCTCTTATCTAAGAAGGATTAAATTATGTTAAGTATTCTACCAGTGATACCGTATGATCTAATCTTCCTGAGGAGACCCTCATGCTCCATACATGGAATTCCAAAGTCTAGCTGTTCTGGGGAAGAAACTACTGGAGTAGAAAGATCTTTTACATCTAGGGATGGGGACAAAAATGTATGGCCACGTTCAATGCCGCCAAGACTAAACTAGTTTCATTCAATAATTACAAGTACCCTGTCAAAAGCCTTAGATATATCTAGAGCTACCGCAATATATATATATATATATATATATATATATATATATATATATATATATATACTAGCTGAACGCTCGGCGTTGCTCAGTCGTACAATACGTTTAAACATGATGTTTTATTTTATATAGAATGGGCATGTACTATTACAGAATCAATCATCTTTTGACAAATAATAATATCGCCCATCAAATTTCGTCTGTGTTTGTTTACAATATTACGTCAGCTGATATTTGGTTTTGACGATGAATGGCTTGGAGAAGTCAGTTCTGATTAAAATTTAGTTTTAACATATACAAGCGCAGAAATGGCTTCACTTCTTTTAACGTAAATTGAACTCATTAATAAGAATAAACTAAAATAAAATGGTGAGGTACACTCGGGATTTTTCGATCTATAGTCTCACTCTACTACTGAGCTATATCTCTAAATGACTATAAATCTGCTTTTTTAGAAGAAATGATTCTCTGAGAATCGAATCTCCACTTGCTGAGAATTATCTCTCTTGGTGGGTGTCACGTAAATTATTACCTTGTAAAATTTCTTTTTAATCTATATAAAGAGAAAGACTACTTTTAGGATCGGATGTTTTCGATTTTCGATATCTAGCGGATGAATTTCTTTACTGAACATATCTAAGAACACAGGCAGACATATAAATTAGCTTTTTGTGAAATTTGCAAAAGATAGTCTCAGCCGTTTCGGAACCTATGAGGAAGGAACTCACACACACACATATAAAATGACTTTTATATAATAGTAGATATAAAGAAGAAGAACAAAAGTAAAGAAGCAAGATACTGAGGAGGAGTTTTACCCCGAAATATATTTAAATTATAAATTTCAAGCTAGTAAAATATATTTTTTATTTTCGTAAAATTGCGTTGCAATTTGGTTTTCAAGCGCACTTGATGCGTATATTATCTTATCTTATATATATATATATATATATATATATATATATATATATATATATATATATATATATATGGGGGGGTTATCCATTCTGCTAGTTAGGCAGCAACTCTCGCCTCTGAGAAAATATAGCGAAAAGGGTACGGCTTCTATCTGCAGATTAAAAAAATCTGTTGAAATATTCAACGTATTTCCAACATTGTTTTTAAATATTTATCAATTTACTTGCCTCCCTATTGTTGAATAAAAAAATGTAGTCTTCCGCTCTTTGGTTGCAACAAAAAAAAATCGTGTCCCTTTCTGCAAAATCCTAATGTGCTTCTTATCCGACTGCGAAACTCTTTGTAAAAAAATAAATTGAACACGACTAAAGTGGAGGTTAAGTGTTCTTATAAATAGACATTGTGGATATCATTTGAAAGCACTTGTTTTGTTGGCCTATGCTGACTATTAATTCGATATTTGAGAGGTTGGATCCCTGGTTAGAAGAAAAGCGCTCATCTGGTTGCACTGAAGACTCCATCTGAAATTATCCTTTCAGTCATATATGTTTGCATTATTATAAAGTTTCATACAAATATGACTTCTTGCATAATTTATAGTTTTTAATTAATGTACTAACCAGCAAAATGTATAGCCTACTTATGAATATTATTTACTCCAACCAATTATTTCTTTTAGCACACGCCATGTGCATTCTTAGACTAGAACAAAAAAACGTTGAACAACAACTAAACGGAAATGTCCCGCCTAACATCATTAGGTGTTAAGAAGGACTTAGTTTGGCAAACTGTTTTTTTTTTTTTTTCATTATAGAAAAATATCCGTAAGTTATTTAGTAAAGAAAATAGTTAAGTATTTATTTATTTGTGGACTAATTTCCTCAGCTATAATAATTGCGGCGAGAAAAAAGCGAGCCAGAGAGTGAAAGAGAGTGTGTGTGTGAGAAAGAAGGAGAGTTGGGAATATTACATACAGCGAGGAAAGGAGAGAGAGAGGAAATAAAAACTGTTATAGATAGTGTTGGCGCCGTAAAATGTTTGTTTATTTTTTTGACATAAGAAAAAATGTAAAAAGCGACAGAGAGAGAGAGAGGGGGGTAATAAAAATGTTATATGTAGTGTTGACGTCGTGAAATGTTTGTTTTTAGGGGGGGGGGGGGTTCATGAAAAGAAATGTAAAAAGCGAGGGAGAGGAGGATAGAGAGGAGGGAATAAAGACTGCAGTAGGTAGTGTTGACGCCGTAAAATGTATGTTTTTTCGGCATGAAAAGAAATGTACAAACCGACCCAGCAAGAGAAAGAGGAAATAAATGTTTTTTTGTTTTTTCCTGAGCATTGCAGTCAATTTTTTTTTCTTCAGCATAAAAAGAAATGCAAAAAGCGAGAGAGAGAGAGAGAGAGAGAGAGAGAGTGTGTGTGTGTGTGTGTGTGTTGGAAAGAATATATACAGAGAGAAATAAGGAGGAAAAGAGAGAGAGGGAGGATATAAACTGGTGTAGATATTGTTGACGCCGTAAAATGTAAGAGAATGAACGCAGCAATTTACTCAGAGGGTAAAATTTTGCGATGCCATATTGTTTGGAGTTAGAAAAGGGAAAGATTATGCTTTGTCTATGAGTTTATGACTCAGTTACCAAGAATGCAAGCACAATATATGTAATATGTGTATAGTTCCTTTCAGTGTTGACTGGGAGCGGTAAGAGGACTTGATATTTAGAGGGAAAAACAGAAACGACTTTTTCTAACGATGGTTGCGATTGTGATGATGTTGTTTCTAGGATGAAATGTAGAATTTTATTATAACGACTAAATGTGTCTAAAATGTCGTTCTTAAGTTACAAAAGATGTGGCTAATAGTCTAGTCATAATAAATGTGTGTGGCATCTGTTATTGGAAACCTACGGTACTTTAGTCCAGAGTGGAATTTCTGCAATCAAAATATTATATATGGAGGCTATTTTCTTTTCGAATTCATTTTGCTTATAGGCGAAGGTTTATGTATTTTCATAAGTGTCTGATGCGTGTTTCGTTGTATTAATTGAAGATGTGGTCCATTGTATCATTAAAAATATACGGTACAATCACGTTGACACACCGGTTTTTATTAGATCACCGAAGTTAAGCAAGGGTGAGCCTGGCCAGTACCAGATTGGTGACCATTTGGTAAAGCTAGGCGCTATATGTACCGCCCCTATTTATAAGAAATTTCCAGTTTGGTATCTGGAGGCGCATTAATTCAGTGAGAGAGATGCACCCCTAGTCTTTGTTAAGACATGGATCTAGAAGAAGGTAACTCTGATGGCAGCAGCGAGGCGTTGGATGACCGTGGGGTATGAATCTCTAGCAGATTAACGGTTCTATAGTATTAAGAGTTTGTATTTATTTGCTTCCCCACTGAGCAAATTAGGCAAAAGGCCGTTTTTTAATGTGGAGAAATTGGGGAAATGGGGAACAGCTCCCCGGGGAGTAGGGGAGCTGGATAGTGACAATTGGTATGAAGGGTTTCCCCTACATTGACCAATAACTGATTGCTACAAGAGCAATGGTCTTGTATGTGGGGTGGCCCTCACATATGGTCTTTGCTTGCAGTATCTGCTGGAACAGATACCACAATTTTGAACTTTGATCTTGGCCTTATGGTATTAAAAGTTACTTTATTCGACTGCGGCTATGCAGATGATCTAAGGACAACGGATAGGTACAAGCAGGCCAGTCAGATCACTGCACTGGGGAAGGTAATGGCAACCTATCTCGTGTATTCTTCCATGTATTCAAAATCATGCAATGTCTTCAAGAAGAAATCGGACTAACAATGGACCGAAGCTTATAGAGAACACTGACCATGATTTCATCAACGGGATGAACATGCCACGATACGAGAAGAAGAAGAAGAAGAAGAAGAAGAAGAAGAAGAAGAAGAAGAAGGAGGTCATTAAACAATTCTTCAGAGGCAATTAGATATTATTACAAATTGCACGGAACAAAACCGATAAAATACATTCAAAATAAAGAAGACGAAACTCGAAAAAAAAATTGAAAAGTTTTCTGGATTCGATTTATCTCATTCACCGATAAGAAAAATAATTTGTTTTTAAATCTATAAAAACTAATAAAATTACTGAGTCACAATTGTGGACTGTTCTATTTAGTTTGTCATTAGAATATAACCTAACACTAATATAAAAAAGGGAATCTACAAACATGTGTTTCGCGGTTCTATCAGGTGAACAAGAAGGTTCTTGCGGAATTTTTAATTTTGATTTCAAATGATGTATTTTCAAATAAGTTTTTCGTTATAATACCTCTACCTAATCCCTTAAATTACAATCGTTTTTAAACAATTATGTCTGCGTTGAATACAAGATGGAAAAAAGCAAATTCGCACAATTTTCTTATTTCAATTCAACCTAGGCCGAAAAGCTTCTGAAATAGCTCGCGATATCAACGAAACATTTGTCCCAACAACTAATACTGAATGCACAGCCCAATGGTGGTTTAATAAATTTCGTAGCTATGGCGAGAGTCTTCAAAACGATGAGCGTAGTTATCGACCGTCGGATGTTGAGAACAGCGATGCATAATTTTGTGCCTTCATTTATCCTATGTATGAATTTTCGGTTTAAACGGTTTAGCATACACTAGTAGATGGAATCAAATTGCATGCATCCATAAAAAGAGTGTGAATGGAAGAAGATTATTTGAATATTTTATATGTTCATGGTTTTTGTTACTTTCCTTTTGAAAAAGAGATGTATTCTCGAAATAATCTCAGTTATAGCAAACAATAAGTTTCTGCTTACTGATGTGTATTGTGACTATCTTGAAAAAATAAATGGATATACAAAGTTAAAAAAATAACAAAAACAAATAAAACTTTCTTTGGTTCGTTCATTTTTGTTTATGCGTCACACTAATAACCAATACAACAGCCGGTTCTCCTTCTTATATGTAGTAGAACCATGGGATATGGAATTAAAAATTAGTAGTAAAATACAGTAAACTATATAATACACATGTATATAATCAAATAACATTATAAATAACACCATAAGGCGAGGTAAATACCATAACCAGGGGCTGGAAAACATTGTATTCCACATCGTAAGCTGAAAGTAATGTATCCTAGGGCCACCGTATCCCTGGGTTATATAGCTTAAGAAAATATACTTATTGAAATGTATTCTTATAATAAAAATTCTAGATTTGAAATTTAACCATTTCACGTCATAAAATTTAAATTACTAAATTTTCATATATATATATATATACACACACTATTTTTTAAAACAGTAACCTACGGACCCACGTGTTTCGGAGCCCTACTCCTCTTCAGCGTAGCTTGATGGTTGGTAGGATTCGAACCTTGGATCTTATGCATTTCAGTCCAGCGCCCTAATCCACTGCGCTATGTTGCCAGTTTTTATCGTTCATCTGTTTAAGGACTGAAATACATAAGGTCCAAGGTTCGAATACTACCAACAGTTAAGCTACGCTAAAGAGAAGTAGGGCTCCGAAACACGCATGTCCGTAGATTACTGTTTTTAAAAATAATAAATAAATAAATAAATAAATAATACGTCCAGATGAAAAATGGGCGACTTTCTAAGAAAAACACCTGTTCTCCGAGGCGGAGACACAAACATTACTATCGTTTAAAAGATCAAAACAAAAACCAGTGTATATATATATATATATATATATATATATATATATATATATATATATATATATATATATATATATATATATACCTATGAATCGTTATGAGTTAAAAAGAACCAACGTTGTAGATGTAATCGCAAAACAAAGCCTAAGACAAGTAATTACGCGACTCCTTTTTTGTAACAGTGACTTCTCGTTACGGTTGTGACGCCATCCGCGTCTCTAATGTGATCGTCTTCTCTAAAGTCTTCTGCCTCCTTCTCATAGTCTTTTTTTTCCTTACCGCGACGTCATTTTATACACGGCTCGGTATTTGCATATAGCTGGCACACGCACTCTGTTACATGCTTTCATATTCTGAAAAAATAATCTTTACTAAAACTAAATACCTGTTTTAATGTAAATAAAAAAACAAGAAAATAAAAATGTCAAAAGTATACACAAAAACATGAATACATATAGAATGTTCCAGTGCATAGTTTGTTTAACCCTGTCAATTTACAATTTTTCCTTTTTCTCGTTAGAAATTCCTACCTTTATTTATTTTTCTTTTTTCTTTTGTAAAAAAAGAAGAAATTTCAAGGTAGTCCTCTGAATATTTAAACACAACGTTTTAATACACTGAAAGAGGGAAAACTCAGTTAACTGCTTCATTAGTGAGAATGTAAGTTTTTTAATTTCCTGAACTAGTGCCAAAATATTTCAGCTTTGGTGTCAAAAATCAAAATTTTAATTTTTTACAATATTCTTTTAGAATATTGTAAAAGCATGGCAAATAAAGACAACACTAACTCCACGTGCCATTGGATACTTTTTATGTTTGCTGGCATTGCATCTTTAAATTCACCAAACTGAAACGGGAAATTTATATTTTAACAATAAAGTCAGTTTATTACTATAGCCAGTCTTAATGACAGATATGTTATACTGTTAATTGTACACCCAGATTTGCTTGTTACATTTTTCGTCGTGCGATTTCTTTTTCTTATGCATTTTTCTCATTTTCTTCTATAACCTCCAAACGTTCTTTACTTATCATATCAATCATATTAATATTTCTTTCCTTCCTTCTTCTGCTCCATAGATTTCTACACCAATTGCCTAAATAATCATTTTAATCTTCCTCTCCGAAATTCTATGACTAAACTAGTTACAAAACCTCTTGCCTAGTCCTACGACTTATTTGTCTCTTAATTGCCCAACTTTATGGATCGATGCCTCCATTCAGTCTCGAAAGACAAATGATACCCCTGTAGGGGCAGTTGCGCGTGTAATTGTGAGGCAAGGGTCGCGCAATCTCTAACCACACCTCTCCTGAATCGACACTGTTTGGGTCCAGTGGCAATGAGAAGACCAGGGCGACTGGAAACAATGCCGAGATAAGCGGAGAGTACATACAGCACTTGGAAGTCCCAAATGGTCACCCATTTAGTACTGACCAGGCTCAACGTTGCTTAACTTCAGTGATGTGATTATATCGTATATCCAGCTTTATATAGCGAGATTATTCGAGACAACACTTGTTGATGTAACTTTTTGTTTGTTTTAATCTACGGCCCCTTTTTGTCTCTTAACTGTTCGGACACTTTTTACGAGATTATACAAGACAATTACGAATAACTACATATTACACAACAATTATTACAATTTCCCCAGTTTGACCTAATTATTTTTATCTTCTGCGGCCGTTCTATTTAACACGAGCACTATTTTTACTCACTTATTACTTCTCTAATTCCTGCTATATTCTAAGCTACTTTTGTTCGTAAAGCAAACTATCAAAAGTACAATCACTAATTTCTGATAGCTAAGTTACGTTCCATACACGGGAAATTTGATTCATTGTTTGAATTCTTTCTGCAACTTTCGAACTGTTTTCACAGACAAATTCTTCATAATCTACATCCTCCATTTCTGAATCAGGGAATTGTAAGCACCTTAAATGCTTAGTACGCTCTTACCTTTTTAACCCCAGCGGCAACGCTGTGTCTTTTTTCTCATGGAGACCTCTAGTTGTAGAATCAATGCATGATATTCCGTTAACGTTACTGCCTTATTTGACCGCCAAGCATTTTCGCTTGCCATTAATTTTAAAATTAAAAATGACTCTTTTACCGTTCAATTCTTATCTTCTAATTTTTTTCTTCTTTTTTTTAAATCAATTATTCTTTACATATTGATTTTTGAATTTTACTTTAAACACTTTTCCCACTGTTGTTACCATTATTAATAATTATCATTATTAATTATCATAAATATCGCAGTAACCAACTTGTTTTTCTCCCATTACCTTCTATTTATTATTATTATTATTATTATTATTATTATTATTATTATTATTATTATTATTATTATCACAATTAGAGTAGATAATTATATCTAAGCATGGAGATAAATTAATTATATATCTTGAGATTTTATTATTAGCATCATTGCTATACAACTTTCAAAGCTTCACGTAGTAAATAAGTAAAAAAGCTACAATGAGAGATGGAGTAAGGGTGTATGTATATATTTATATGTATATATATTTATAAATATATATATAATTATAATATATATCTTATTTATATATATATATTTATTTATTTATTTATATATATATATATATATTAATTATATATATCAATATATATTAATATATATTTATAAATATATAATAATTTATAATATATTGTA
Organism: Euprymna scolopes; assembly: GCF_053919585.1. Lineage (NCBI taxonomy): Eukaryota > Metazoa > Mollusca > Cephalopoda > Sepiida > Sepiolidae > Euprymna > Euprymna scolopes. The sequence continues at coordinate 25,154,557 of NC_136491.1, forward strand.
TTTACAAAAACCAAGACATCAAGGAATGGATTGATAGCAACAAATACTGAATTTCATCGTTAGTTACAATTGTTTCAAGACTATTCGGACAAATTCAAACTTTATGTCGTTAGAAAATTTTCACAAGAACAGCTTTTCGTCAGACTTATTGAATAAAACATTGTGGTAACCATTTCCTTTATAAGGGAAAGAAAACGTACGAAAATATTTTACCTACATCTCATCCTTTCAAAGTTTTTTTTTACATATTTTTATATATTTTTATATATATATATATATATATATATATATATATATATATATATGTATATATATAAGTAATACTAAAACTCTGTCGTTCTTGGTTGTTTGCTTGTTTGCTTGCGCACTATCCTCTTCCTACTACTACTACTACTACTACTACTATGCCTACTCTTCTTACTACTACTATTTCTTCTCCCCTTTACAACTACTACTACCCCTCCTCTTCCTCCTCTTACTACTACTACTACTACTACTACGCCTCCTCTTCCTTCTCCTACTATTACTACAACTGGTTAACATGTATTTTCCCTACTACTACTCTACTACTGCATTTTTTTACATCGTTCATTTCCGTATTACGTTTAAGTTATTTTAACGCAATTTTCTTACAAACAAATCTACTATTTTACAATGTATTGTTTTACTGTTTACGTTTTCAGCGACCCAATTTTTTTTTATTTTATTTTTATTTTTTTCACGTTTAGATTAAAAGATATTTCAAAATTTGAATTTAACTTTAAGTATTATGGTATCTGTACAGTGCACATTTACCTATAAGTATGGCAAACCACTTATAATTCAATGACTTAGTTTTTTTTTTTCAAGAATAAACAATTATGAACAGAACGACTCATAGAAATCTATCTATATTCTTTTTTTCATTTTAATATGCTTTCATAGAAATGTTTCTGTTATGTCACAAAAATCTATTTTCTTTACATCAAACATACTGACCCAACGGGTTACGGGTAGTCTAGTATATATATATATATATATATATATATATATATATATATATATATATATATATATATATATATATATATACTTCCTCGTCTAGACTACAGACAATTTGCATAATAAAAAGCGATAGACGCACTTTGTGTGTAAAAAGTCGTAGTAGCAAGAAAGTATTGTAATTATTATTAGTTCATGAGGAAGAATGAAAGAAGACGCGTACGATTCGTGTGACGTATTACCGATATGAGAAGTGGTGAGGTGAGAGGAGAGGAGAATATCTCCATAAAACCAAATGAATACCGAGTTCGCATGTAACTGGACTGCGTATAAAGTGAGGGAGCGATACACGCACTGAATGTACCTATTTACAATGCCTCCCCACGGGACAGAGTTAGACACCAGGGTCGTTTTTTAACGTGGAGAAAAGGTACAAAAATAAAAATTGTCTCAATCGTGAAGGAATGCTCCTCCACCGAAAGAGAACGAGAAATGGAAGTGCAGCATCTGAAGAACAGATACTACACTTTGATCTTGACCAAAAGGAATGTAATGTGTGCTTGTTTATGACATTCAGCTGAAATACGAAATTTAGCGTCATTGACGTGCGAAAGATATATTCATTTAAAAAAGAACAAGTTACCCTTGAAGAAAAACACAGACCTAACGAAGACAAATAGCTAATTTTACCTAAAGAATATTTAGCGAATTATTTTCATATTTTTTGTCGTTTTTTTTTTTGATTTTTTTTTAATTTTTTAAATTTTTTTTATTATTATTTTAAGCTTTCCTTTTTTTCTTGTATCCTAGCAAACAGTCACGACATGTATTCATTCATGTGATTCACCATCCCCCCGCCCACCCGAGTACTGCTCCAAACAGAGTAGTGAATCGTCAATATTGTTACTCTTGGGTGTTAATTTTCGAGCCAGTGACGTCAAGATTTCTATATCGAACAAAAAAAATAATTGTGAATTTTATTACTTTATTTGCATCCAAAAAGCAATTTAGGTGCAAAATATAATCATATTATTTGGATTCATCGACCTACTGTTCTCATCTTGAGTGTCATTTTCACAACGTTTCGGCCGATGCAACTTCTGGCCTTCTTCAGGTGTATCTTGTGCAATACGGGAATGTTTCTGTCGAACTCGGGAATTTGGACGGAATTTCGAACGGAACCCTTTTTGTAGCTAACGAAACAAGAGCATGCTACTGGGAGTTGTATGTTCTTGTCCCGTCAGCCATGACTAAGTAATTCGCAATTGTATTTTTCGGTCGCCCATAATGAGAATTGAACCTTCAACCTCCAGGAGAATATTTTTATAAATTGATTTTTTCCAAGCACTCTAACCACTGTGATACGGGTTCTTGAGAACAGGAGTCCGAAGAATCCAAATAATACGAATAACCAACCCTCATCTAAAAAAATCAGAAATGTCATACAAAATTTAATTTTTTTTTTTTTTTGTTTTTTACTTATTTTTATTTGATTAGTTTTAATTGGAAACGATCGCAACTTTCATTTAAAAAATGTGTTTAATGTTAGTTTGTCACTTCTACACTAGTGGGACGAGATTTCGGAAATCGTCACACTGATTTCACATGGAAACACCGGTATCTATGTATTCCTCGTATTTTTAAGATGATTATATCCAAAAATTACGAAAATCGATAAGGTAGAAAATTATTAAAGAAAAGAAAATAATAGAATTTGATTAAAACGATAGTAAGACAGAGGAGAGTACAAAAAGGAGGTAATTTTCCGTTTTGATTTAAACAAGATGGCGGAAAATTTTTCACCTGCTACCACGACTAAAGTTGTTTTTTTTTTAATAATTCAATAATATTCAGGTAATTTCGACTGCATAATTTGGAAGCTACCATTGTAACTTATTAGAATTGACAAAAAAATTAGTTTAAACCATTGTTTTTATCTGATAACTCCATTTATCGACTAAAAAGTATCGTCCCACTTCTGTAGAAGCACCAAAAACTGTTCTCTAAAAGGGGAATGACCCCTTTCTCCGTTCTTTCATCAACCACGTAGGCTCATAAAATCTAAAAATAGCCCTGTAACTATTTCATTTTATCTGAAAACTCCAGCTATCGACTACAAAATTTCATTCCAATAGTGTAGAAGCGACGTTAGTTTTGATAGGTATTACAGTAAAACACAACTTCGTTGTTTTCACTTCAATTTAATTAAATTATGATACTGAAAAAAAAAAAGTACACATGTATATGATTAACGCTTTAGTGTATATATAAATGCAGAGATTAATTCAACCTCTTCACACGCATACGTGGAGATTCTGCCAAGAATAGGAAGGATTTTAGAACTTTTTTCATGTTCACTTGCATGCGATTTATGATTATTTTGCTCTACATTTTCACCTCGAAAATCCTGATGATGTCTCCTGAAATAGGGACGAAACGTTGATTAACATTATTTCATAAATTCTCGGTTTTCCGATGAAATGCATGCCTATTGGCTGATAGGAAGGGGCGCAGTGGATACTAGAAAGCTGATTGGCTAACTAAATCCTCAATAGAAGAGGACCATATAAAAACGATAAACAACCACAGAATTCGCGCATAAGCCTGAGGAATCCTAGAATGGATGAAACGCCGAATATTCAGTGTAGCTTAATCGCCATATATATTTTATAAATTACTATATATATATATATATATATATATATATATATATATATATATATATATATATATATATATATATATAAAGAGCAAACAGTTAATAAGACATATTAAAAATACTTTGAAAAGGAGTTAAAAACATATTTAATCTGAAACGTAAACACTTGATAAGCGGATAGTTCTTAATCCGCGGAGTTTCGAAGAAATACTTTCCTTCTCATCAGAGGGTAGGAATTAGCAAAATGCGGGATCGGATTTTGCATACAAAAGTATTTTATGAAACTGCAATGCTATATATAGTATATATACTAGCAGTTCAGCCCGGCGTTGCTCGGACTCTATGTTAATAACTTTATATACATATGTATATATATATATATATATATATATATATATATATATATATATATATATATATAAAATGGGTTAATAAATTCCAACGAAAGAAAGATGTATATTTTAATAAGGGAGTAGTCACCAACAATGTGTATTTTTTAACATTATTTTATTATTCCGTGTCTTGGTTTTTCATTGAGAATTATGTTTGGATCATTGTAATAATGTTTTTAAGTCATTAAAATCGTTTACGCGCGTTTCAGACGGTCTGTGATGCGTCCTCGTCACAAATTATTTTCAAATGTGTAAAAATGGCGATTTTCGTAGTTAGTTTGAAGTTTTTCCAAGGGGTGGAGGCTTGTAAGTGTTTATTATACATTGGTATGCTGAATTTTTATTGCTTTTTTATTTGGTTTGTCCAGGGAGACTTGACCTCGCTGTAATCAGTCGCTATCTCTTTCTGCTAATGTTTTTTTCTTTTCCTTTAGGGTGGGATAGGGTGTGTGTATGTGTGTGTGCGTGTGTGTGTGTGTGTGTGTGTGTGTCTTTATGTGTGTGTGTGTGCGGGTGTGTGCGCGTGTGTGCGCGTGTGCGTGTTTGCTTTTATTGGTTTGGGAATGTGTATATTGTTTTATTGTATTTTGGGGTTATTTGCTTCCTTAGGAAGGCGGCTGTGGTCCGAGGTCGTTACTAATGTGTATGTGTGGGGAGGGGGGAGGAGGCGACTGGCTCCTCTGAAGTAAGGGTAGGGGTGCTTTCATTCTATTTTAATATTTATTTTTTTGATTCTTGGATTTTAGTATTGTGATTTTTCGTTTTAGTCTTATATTATGTTTGTTTGGAAAGAGGGGTGTATTTAAAATAGGGGATTTTTTAATGTTTCTATTTATTTGTCTCCCCATGTGGGTATGGCCAGATCCAGGATCGGTTCCTAGTGTGGGGAGGATTTTGTTCCTCAGAGGGGAGGGGCATTGGAGGGGGATGATAAAAGGGAAGATAGTCGTTTCAGTCATGAGGGGGTTCTCTTCCACTGACTGAGGAGGGAGCGAGGTGTTGGAACAGATATACTATGGTTCTAGGTGTCTCCTAATGTTGTTGGTTTCGAGGTTAAGTAGGGTTGGTATTGTTCAGTGTGTTGTATTAGAGATAGGGGTGTTATGTCTGTGTGTGGTTGTATGCGCGCACGTGTGTGTGTTTAGCCAGTCCCCTCCTCCCCCTCCCCACACATACACATTAGTAACGACCTCGGACCACAGCCGCCTTCCTAAGGAAGCAAATAACCCCAAAATACAATAAAACAATATACACATTCCCAAACCAATAAAAGCAAACACACACACGCACATAAACGCGCGCACAAACACACACATAAACACACACACTCACACACACACACGCACACACACATACACACACCCTACCCCACCCTAAAGGAAAAGAAAAAAAACATTAGCAGAAAGAGATAGCGACTGACTACAGCGAGGTCAAGTCTCCCTGGACAAACCAAATAAAAAAGCAATAAAAATTCAGCATACCAATGTATAATAAACATTTACAAGCCACCCCTTGGAAAAACTTCAAACTAACTACGAAAATCGCCATTTTTACACATTTGAAAATAATTTATGACGAGGACGCATCACAGACCGTCTGAAACGCGCGTAAACGATTTCAATGACTTAAAAACATTATTACAATGATCCAAACATAATTCTCAATGAAAAACCAAGACACGGAATAATAAAATGATGTTAAAAAATACACATTGTTGGTGACTACTCCCTTATTAAAATATATATATATATATATATATATATATATATATATATATATATATATATATATACATTTGTACTCGTGTATAGGTAACCTACATTTCAAATTTTTAGTGTTTAGACCAAAAATTGGCGAGGGACTTTGGTAAAGTTTTCAAAGCTCAAATCGCTGAACTTTGACCCCTGGACAGTCAAATTTCTGGACAAAAACCGATTTAAAAGATTTTTCCCAAATCCCAATAACGCTTTTGTCAAATCTCGAGTCTTTAGACTAAAAATTGACAGAATAATTTGCTAGGGAAATGTACACGCACAGACAATATTACTTTAATATATATAACAGATAGATTAATTCACTATTAATCTCAAACCCAAAATATTTTGCTATTAATTTACTATTGTTCTCAACACCAAGCTTATTTACTACTTGAATTTTTGCCCGGCTTTGTTCGGGCCTTATATACTGTTCAGAACTTGCCCTACGTGTGAATACACTTTATGTAACATTTCAAATGTTTAGACCAAAATTTGTAATTTCGTAGAGACCGCAGAAATCAATTTTTTTAACTTTGACCCCAATGTTGACCCCTTAACATTTATTATTTTCGTTTCATCAAAATACAAAGTTTTACCCATATCTAAAGTTACCTACCTGCAAAATTTCAAGTCTTTAGACGAAAAATGGCAGAGGAATTTGGTAGAATCTGCAATAATCAACTCTTTCAACTTTGACATTTGTGGGCGAAATTTTTGCCTCAAAACTGATTAAAATGCTTGCGACATGTCTGAATACTTATGTATAAATTTTAAATGTTTAGACACAAAATTGAAATCGCAAAGATCAAATCTTTTGAACTTTGACCCCTTGTAAAATTTCAAATGTTTAGACTAGGAATTGGCTGAGTAATTTGGTAGAGACCGCAGTGGTCAATTTTTTTGTAACTTGACCCCTATTACGACCCCTTAACATTTATTTTTTGGGCTCAAATAATATTATAAAGTTTGAGTCATGTCCAAGTAATTTACATTTAAAATTCCGTGTGTTTGGAGCCAACATTGACGGAGAAGTTTGGTAGAGTTTTCAAAGGTCAAATCATTGAACTTTGACCCCTCGACAGCCAAATTTATGGCTAAAAACCGGTTAAAAACTTTTTCAAAATCTCAATACTCCGTATGTAAAATCTCGAGTCTGTAGACCAAAAATTGACAGAGTTATTTGGTAGGGAAATGTACACAGACACTCACACACACAGAGCAATTCTAACCGGGTTTGCTCGAGCCCTTTGTACTGTTCATAGCTTGCCTATGTGTGAATATACTCTTATGTAAAATTTCAAATGTTTAGACCGAAAATTTTCTGAGTAATTTCCTAGAGACAGCAGAGGTAATTTTTTTAAAACTTCGACCCTAATTTTGACTCTTTAACATTTATGGTTTTGGCTTCAAATCAAAATAAAATGTTTGACTCATGTCCGAGTTACCTACATGTAAAATTTCAAGTGTTTAGACCCAAAATTGGCGGAGGATTTTGGTAGAATCTGCAAAGGTCAACTCTTTCAACATTGACTTTTACTAGCCAAATCTTATTAAAACGCTAGCCGCATATCTGAATACCTCTTATATAATATTTCAAATGTTTAGACATAAAATTGGCTGAGTAGTTTGCTGGACACGGCAAAGGTCAACTCTTTTGAACTTTGACCCCTTGATAGCTCAACTTTTCGACTGAAACCGATAGAATACCTTTTATGTAAAATTTCCAATGTTTAGACCAGGAATTGGCTGAGTAATTTGGTAGAGACCGCAAAAGTCAAATTTTTAAAAAACTTTGACCAAAATTTTGAAAACTTAACATTTACTTTTATTAGGCTCAAATCAAATTAAAAAGTTAGATCCATGTCCAAGTAAGGAACATTTTAAATTTCAAGTGTTTAGACCCAAAATTGACGGAGGAGTTTGCTAGGGTTCTCAAAGGTCAAATCGTCGAATTTTGCTGAAAATGATTGACAGAGTTGTTTCGTAGGGAAATGTACACAGACAGATAGACAGACAGACGGACATTTTCACTTATATATATATATATAAATATATATATATATATATATATATATATATATATATATATAAGTGAACGTGTCTGTGTGTGTATGTGTGTGTATGTGTGTGTCTGTGTGTGTGTGTTTGTGTATATTTCCCTACGCAATAATTCTGTCAATTTTTAGTCTACAGACTCGAAATTTGATATACAGGATTGGGAAAATCGATGTGATCGGTTTTGGCCAGAAATTTGGCTATTAAGGGGTAAAAGTTCAACGATTTGACTTTTGAGAACTCTACCAAACTCCCCGACAATTTTGGGTCTACGCACTTGAAATTTTAGATATAGGTTCCTTGGACATGGATCTAACTTAATAACTTCATTAGAACCCAAAACAATAAATTTTAATGGGTCAAAATAGGGGTCAAAGTTAAAAAAAAAAAATTGACCTCTGCAGTCTCTTCCAAATTACTCAGATAATTTCTGGTCTAAATATTTGAAATTTTACATAAAGGGTATTCAGAGATAGGGCCAGCTTTTTCATCAGTTTGGGTCGAAAATTTTTAGTTACCAATATATAAATGTATGTATGTATGTATGTATGTATGTATGTATGTATGTATGTATGTATGTTTGAATGTCTGCCTTAAACTTTCAATAGAGGCGACGGATTTTACCAAGATCAGTATCGTTTTTAAGTTCGACCTTTCATACGACAAATATCGAAAACTTGGCTAAAAACATTAATATCTTCCCCCTTCAACTAGGCACTTTTCTACAGGGGTGGGGGTCACTATTTTCGCCGATATTTTTTAAAGTTATCCTCTCTCATTTAGATTGTCTAGCCTTAATTTTTAAAAATGTCGCTTCCAGTTTGGCGGCAGTCGTAACAGCATAAACGTTAGGTTCTACCCCGTTCTTTTCCTCTTTTGCGGTACGGGTTCGAGCCTGCCTTCCTACTACAACTTTTTTTTTTTTTTTTTTTGCTCAACATACACATCCAAACACCCGGGCAACGACGGGCTGAAATGCTAGTATATATATATATATAAAAGTGAAAGAGTCTGTGTGTGTGTGCGTGTGTATGTGTGTGTGTGTGTGTGTGTGTGTGTGTGTGTGTGTGTGTGTGTCTGTCTGTCTGCCTGTCTGCCTGTGTACATTTCCCGACATAATAGCTCTATCAATTTTCAGTCTACAGACTCGAAATTTGATATACAGAGTATGGAAATTAGGGAAAATCTTTGTAATACGTTTTCAGCAGAAATTTGGCTGTTAAGGGGTCAAAGTTCAACGATTTGACCTTTGAGAACTCTACCAAACTCCTCCGCCAATTTTGGGTATAAACAATTGAAATTTTAGACAATTTCTGGTCTAAACATAAAGGGTATTCAAATATAGGACAAGCTTTTTATTCGTTTGGGTCGAAAATTTGAGCTACCAATATATAAATGTATGTATTTATGTTGTATATTGGTTGATATTGGAGGGGATGATATATTAAAACGTGTCATGTGTTATCTAGTGGATGTAAGATATTGTTCTTTTAACAGACAAATAATAAACATATAAATCGTATTATTTTTGTATAGCGAGGAGGACATGATATTGACGTGTAAACTGAATCATGTTGTATCAGACTTATCACACGGGATATTTTTACAGTTCATATGTAAGAAGAATAATATATGCTTCATATCTTTTTCTTGAAGAGTTCTTCTGTATCTTCCCGCTGCTCCGTGACGAACCATGAAACGATCAGCACCATTTTTGAGACATCTGTTCTTATTTGTGAAACCATTAAAACAACTCTTTATATTTTTATAATATAAATTTATTATAGTTGTCTCAAATGGTTTTCACAGGATCTGCAGTTCGTCTACATTTTCTATTCTTACAGCCCGCTCCCTAGCTGTCTGCCCACCCCTGTCTAGATGTCTGTCCGCTCTGGCGGTCAATCCTCAACTCTCTGAATCTCTCCAAAACTAACTACATCACGTGTTTTCTTACGTCACCTAATTACGTGTCTCAGACCAACCTAATCAACAGCTAGTTATTTGTTTATTCAAAACCCCAAAATAATGTTTGCATATATTTTCTATTTTCACATTCCTTTTGCGATTCACACGTCAATCATTTCTTCTGCAATTTAATTGTTTATTCTTCTAATCATAATAACTGATCCAGCGACCATCCATCGCTCAAATCAATTAATAAGAATACAATAACAAAATAATAATGTTTTGGCCCTTGACCCCGCTTGACACAGTTAACAGATACTATGCTATGATCACAGCCTAAAGGGTCATAGCATTACATGTAATGTCTGCCTTTTGAACTTAATGCAGCTAAAACCAGCTAAAACTATCTTTACATCATCAACGCTCTGATCCCCATCTGGCATCAATTGAAATGGATGGCTCTCGTCTGGGAGATGCCCCGAGTTTTGACAAGCTTCTGGGTTTGTCCTTTACTCCTGATCTGAAATGGAACACGTACATCAAGTCTGTTGCCAAGGTCGCTGGAAAGATGGTGGGATCCTTCTACCGCTCCAGAAGATATCTCACTACTGATGCAATTCTCTATCTATATAAAAGCCAAGTGCGTCCAAGGATGGAATACTGCTGCCATATCTGGGCAGGAGCTGCTAAAAACAGCCTATCCTGCCTTGACAGAGTACAAAATAGACTTTGTGGCTTAGTGGGGGATGGTCTTTTCTCTATCCTGCAACCTCTCTCCCATAGAAGAGAAGTTGCGAGCCTATCCTTGTTTTATCGTTATTTCCATGGCAGGTGCTCGTCTGAGCTCCAATCTTTGGTTCCCCCTCGCCAATCTTTCACGAAAAGCACCCGTCTAGCTGAATCCACTGTGAAAATTTCCCCCCACTCTTTATCTGTGCCTAAATCAAAACGTGGATTCCATGAACAAAGCTTCTTTCTTAGAACTGCACGCCTGTGGAACTCTGTTCCGTCTGCCTGCTTCCCACCTGACTACAACTTGGATGTGTTCAAGTCCAACGTTAACAAATTCCTAATGAACCGCCCCCTTAAGTAAACACTCCATCAAATCTCCACACTAACGTACTGTACTTGCAATAACCCTTAACCCTGAGTGGCTTCCGGGCCTTGATAAGTGGTGACCACAGTGTAAAAAAAAAAAAAAAATTTTAAATAAACTTTGGTCCCGTGGAAGTCAAATTTTCAGCAAAAAACTATTGAAAAGCTTGCCCTATCTCTGAATACCTTTTATGTAAAATTTCCAATTTTTAGACCAAACATTGGCTGAGTAATTTGGTAGAGACCGCAGAGGTCAATTTTTTTTAACTTTGACCCCTATTATGACCCCTTAACATTTATTGTTTTGGTCTCAAATCAAATTATTAAGTTAGATCTATATCCAAGTAACCAATATCTAAAATTATAGTTCTCAATGGTAAAATCGTTGAACTTTGACCCCTTGACAACAAAATTTCTGGCCGAAAACTGATTAAAAAGATTTTCCTAAATCTCAATACCCCTTATGTAAAAGTTTGAGTCTGTAAACCGAAAATTGACAGAGTTATTTTGGTAGGGAAATGTACACAGACATACACCACACACACACACACACACACACACACACACACACACACATTTTCACTTATATATATATATATATATATATATATATATATATATATATATATATATATATATAAAGTCGCACAAAACTCCTGTTCAAGTCAACGTTGCTTGCACCTATTAGTTCGAACCAAACGATCTTTTTAACATGCAGCAAAGTTTATATATATATATATATATATATATATATATATATATATATATATATATATATATATATTAGTGATGGGACGATTCAATATTTTCCCGATTCCGGTATAATCACCGATTCCGTACTAAATTCTCGATTCTGATATAATAACCGATTCCGATTCTTTATAAATCTCTAAATATTGAACTATATAGTTTGTTTTTTTTTGTTTTTTTTTTTTATCCGTTAAATGCTAAATATGCAAATATTTTACTAAACGTAAAAATATACTTGTGTGGGACCGTCTATCTATTTTAGCTTTAAATATTTATTATTTTATCATTATTACCAGCAATGGAAGATTTTGCTTTATACAAAATGAAATAAAAAGGATAAATAAAAGAATCGTTTTGCCATCGGAAAATCGGTACATATTTTTTCCGATTCCGATACCGATTTCGATACCCTCAAATATTCCGATTTTTCCGATTCACGATGCCGATTAATCGACCTAACACTAATATACATGTATGTGTGTGTGTTTCGCTTTATGTGTGGGGTGGTTACTTTTTCAAAGTGATTGCACTTATATAATTTTTATTTATCTTGTTCAGTCACCCACACCCACTCATATAACTAAGAAAGAAAAGGAAAACCGCGCACACACGTATGACCCACCTCACCTTAAAGAATAATTCTCGCAAGATATTAATGAGAATTATAAATTAAGCATTCAATTCATGACGTAAAACTCTACTATCCGTCCGTAATACCCATCACATATTCGTTTTGTGAATTAAATTATATTATTACGTTTATTTCGCTTTTTTTTTTTTTGTTTTTTGTTTTTTTTCGTTTGAAATTGATTCTTAAACACCCACGTATAAATCGACATAATGTCCCAATGAAAGTTAGTATTTAAATCGGCGTTCCATTGTTCTTGGCCTTTAGATTACAGTGTAGTATCTGTTTTGATGCTACACTTCACCTCTTCTATCCTCAGTCAGTGGAGGAGAAATCCTTCATGACTGAGACAGTTTTTATTTTTGTTCCCTTTGTTCAGAGTGCCCTTTTTGGGGGAAGCTGGATTTTCCTCTCATTAAAAAACCGGCCTTGTGTCTAACTGTGCCCTCGTGGGGAGGTAAGTAAATAAGAACTATTAAAAAAGAGTAGCAGTAGCACTTGTTTGTTTTTTTTTTGTTTGATTTTGTTTTTTTTTTGTTTTTTTGTTTTTTTTCTTTTTTTTTTAGGGATTACATTCTTAATCAAAAGGCGGTAATATCTCGCGAAGCTTGCACAGATATAACTTATGAAATATAAGATGTATATTTTAAAAAAAAAAAATCAAAAAAAAAAAATCAATACTTAGACCCCTCTAGTCTTCGATAACTAAGGGACCTCCTTTACCGACGATAACGCAACACATTTTTCGGTATTTTATGGCTGTTTTTATTTTTATTTTATTTTCATTTTTCTTCTTTCTTTTCTTTTTCTTTTTTTTTTTTTTTACCTTTAAATTAAACAAAAACACCTGAGGTTTTCTATCCCCGTATCCGTGCGTAAACAATCTCTTTATTTTTATCTTAATTTATTTACGCACAAACTAAAACGCAAAGGAGTAAACAGAAACAAATAACTCCCGAAGGTCTCCGTTATAAACAGTATCCTCCCACGACAACCTAACACACACACACACACACACACACACACACACACACACACACTGAAGTGCGCATAAGCGCGTGCGCAGAAAGCATACGCAAAAAAAAAAAAAAAAAATACAAAATACAAACCCAACCCTTAACTCACCGCCAAAGAAAGGCAAGGTGAAAAAAAAAAAAAAAAAAAAAAGGCTTGTTGTAAGTCGTAGTAGTAAATATTTCATATACTACTATTCATCGCGGAGCGTAACCAGCGCTGACAGATGTGGGAGCAGACGGCAGTAGTATACACACTCGTTCGTTCATATTTCATGAACGGAGTATAACGCACAGTTACAAATACGCACGCACGCTTACATAAACACATAATACACCTTTATGTGTACTTCTTCCTAACACAGTAGTGTGTAATCGGGCGAGCTGTGTAGTATAGAGCGAAGATTATTATTTGATAACGGCGACCCGAGGAAGGACGGCCTTCTCCTCATATTTCCTATATCCAACTACTTCGGAAGGCGGGATTTTTACTACTTTTAGTTCACGATCCATCGCTTGGACTCTTTCTCTCTCCCTGTATTCTTCTTGGAGAGTCACAGAGCATTAGCAGTCAGCTGATTTTTTTTATTCAAGGTAAGTGAAGTAACGATCGTTTTTATTTTGATTGCTTTCTAGACATAACAAGATGATGATGATGATTATTATTATTATTATTATTATTATTATTATTATTATTATTATTATTATTATGATGATGATGATGATGTTTTGATTTAGGTGATGATGAGATGATTTAGTAGTCCGTTTATTCATTTCGTATCGTATTGAATCAAATTATTCTGCTGTTTGGCATTGGTTTCACCGATACCTTTCCGGTTAGGATTCTTTCCGGAAAGACTTGGGGTACTTACGGGAGGGGTCACGTGAAGGTTGCTAACACCCTGAAGTAGACAAAAATAATAGTATCACTGGCAAGCAATTGGTTACATCATTTGCAAGTCACTTCACTTACCTGTTAACCCCCCCATATATATATATATATATATATATATATATATATATACATACATATATATATATATATTTATATATATATAAATTTAAATTCTGAAAATTAAAATATAGACATATATATTCGAGTTAAGAATTTATTGTTTGACAAAAGGAATATATAGAAGGGGTTATATTAATTTCCTTAATCCATGGATTTTCAATAATGGCTCATATCATAAGGATCACCCTGAAAGTATTACCTCTAGTAATATCCATCAGGATTTTTCATCGGATTTTAATATTTGTCTTATCTCGCTTTTATATATATATATATATATATATATATATATATATATATATATATATATATATATATATATATATATATATATATATATATATATATATATATATATATATATATATATATATATAGTTTTTAGTATTTGGAGCTATTCCTTTTTTTGCTGGGATTGTCATATAAAAATATTACCTCCCAAAAATATTTTGTAAGACTTAATACTACAGGATTCAATAATCTGTGATCCTATTCACCGCAGTATCTCACAAAAGATTAGTACAACATCGATATCGTCAGTTTCAAATCCAAAACAAAGGTGACCCATCGTCTCCTTTTGCCGGACTCTTGTCAGCCTCTATTTATGTCTCTCTCTCTCCCCATAAAATGGGAGCACGCGCAGGGAGACAGACGTAAACAGAGCTGGATGAGAGTCCGACATAGAAAAACAACTATAGACCCCCACCCCACCCCCACCCGTTTTTGTTAATTTGAAACCGACGGTATCTATGTTAACGTCATATTCTGTAATACATATATATAAATAAATATTACGTTCTTATTTTTTTTTCTTAATAATTGAGTATTCTGCTAGGATTCTATCTCACATATATCATCCACTCATCCAGATCACTGGTTCGCCGTATCACAACTCATCAGTGTGACTAGATTCGATTATATACTGAGTGCAAAACACATAAAATTCTTCATTCAATCCCAGACAATACCGAATCTTCCTGCTATGATATATGCTTCAAGATATATAGAACTGGAACATGCGTTTCTAATTATATTTATATGTACAATGAACAATACTTTCCTGCCAGGAGGTTAGACAACAAGATCCGATGTGGTTTTGAAAAGTCAGCGCACTCTGGTCTACAAAATATGCCTGAGCATCCCCGTCGGCAATCTCCAGTAGCGACACCTCAGGCGATTGTGTGTGTGCAGTCAGCACCAACCATATTCAAGGTTTAACCGGCTTCCTCCGAAGGAGGAAGTTTCATGGGAGTATGAAATTCACAAGCGGTCCCCAGTTGTATGCATATCCTCATTAGGGGAGATGACGACGTTAGGTTTTTGCAACTTATTGCAGGGAGGTGTTGACGTCCTCCTACATACAGCACCTGGACTTCCCAAATTGGTCACCCATTTTTGTAATGACCAGGCTCAACGTTGCTTAACTTCGGTGATCTGACGGGAACCGGTGTGTGAACGTGATTATGCCGTATATTACCTCAAGCGATTGGCAATAGATTAATCTCTTCTCGGGGAGAAGGCAAAGCCTGGGAGGGTGAAAGGTATGTACAAAGATAGATCGAAAGAAAGAGATATAAAAGAGAATGAGATATAGAAAGAAAGATATAATCTCTCTCTCTCTCTCTCTCTCTCTCTCTCTCTCTCTCTCTCTCTCGTGACTCTATAAGAAGTATGAGATACGAATTGAACAATTTCTTGTTCTCTGTCAGGGGAGGAGAAATCCTTCACGACTGAGACAATTTTTTATTTTTGTTCCTTTTCTCCACATTAAAAAACGACCCTGGTGTCTAACTCTGCCCTCGTGGGGAGACATTGTAAATAGGAACAAAGAATTAATATGTGAAATAGATCTTGATAATTTGCCCACCGTACAACTATTTTTCATCTTCATTGTCCTAATCACGAGGTTTCGGCCGATGTAACCTCCGATATACTTCATGTGTATGATTCTATTTCCTTGCCTCCCTACGAGGGAAGACTTAGGCACAAGGTCGGTTTTGAATGTGGGGGAAATCTAGCTCCCCAAAAAGGGACACTCTGGATAGGAGCAAAAATTAAAATTTTCTCAGTCATGAAAGATTTATCCTCCACTGACCGAGGACAGAAATGGTGAAGTGGAGTATCAGAATATATTCTACACTGTGATCTTGGCCCGAGCTCTGGAATTGATTAATTCACAGGAATAAATTCCTCTCGGCCCGTCATCCATGACTTCGATCGTTGACGGAAAAAAAAAATATCAATCTCCGTAAAATTAAATATTTTAAAATTTTTCGTGAACGTTTCTGAGTTAGACATAAAGATATTTTTTATCTTAAACATAAAAGTTCAACAAAATGGATATTAATTAGGTTGAAGATTATATCAACCGAAAAGTTATACATAAATATATTTTTTTTAATTACAAATGAGAATAGCGGTCTCGATCATCCGAATATTGTCTGTCTCAAAATTTCGAACAGGTTATATTCGTTTTAAAAACGAATGTCAGTTTGAATTCTTGGATTTGATGGGAATAATATGCTAGTTTATCTCTCTCTCTCTCTCTCTCTCTCTCTCTCTCTCTCTCTCTCTCTCTCTCTCTCTCTCTCTCTCTCTCTCTCTCACACACACACACACACACACACACACACACACACACACCTCTCTCTCTCTCTCTCTCTCTCTCTCTCTCTCTCTCTCTATATATATATATATATATATATATATATATATATATATATATATATATATATATATATATATATATTACTAACTTATGAAAATATATGGAAATGAAACTACACAGACTTATTTGCAAGGATAAAAAGCGAAAAATTTTTATATATTTTATGTATATTTTCATAACATACTAGGTGTATATATGTATATGTGTATATAAATATGTGTATATATGTATGGGTATATGTTTTTTTGTTTGTTTGTTTTTTAGATGGTAGCCACCACTTATCAAGGCCCGGATACGTGTACAATAATCAATGGGATAGTATCGTAGTAATCGTTAGTATTGGAGATTTGATAAAGTGTCTTATTTAAGAGAGCGATTCATGAGAAATTTGTTTATGTTGGACTTGAAGGCATCCAAGATGTAGTCAGGTGGGAAACAGGCAAACGGAAGAGAGTTCCACAGGTGTGCACTTCTAAGAAAGAAGTTTGTTCATGGGATCTACGTTTTGATTTTGGCACAGATAAAGAGTGATGAAAATTATTGACAGTGGTTTCAGCTAGACGAGTGTTTATCGTGAAAGATTGGCGAGGGGGGGACCAGAGATTGGAGCTCAGACGAGCACTTGCCATGGAAGTAACGATAAAACAAAGACAGGCTCGCAACGTCTCTTCTGTGGGAGAGAGGTTGCAGGGAAGAGAAAAGAGCATCCCCCATTAAGCAACGAAATCTATTTTGTACTCTGTCAAGGCAGGATATGCTGTTTTTAGAAGCTCCTGCCCATATGTGACAGCAGTACTCCATCCAAAGAGTCTCCCTTCCTATATTAATGCGTGGATTTGTAATGGAAAATACATAGGATTACGCATCAGATGTATATGTGTATATATGTATATGTGTATATATATGTGTATATATGTGTATATATATATGTGTATGTGCATATATGTATATGTGTATATATGTATATGTGTATATATATGTGTATATATGTATATATATATATGTGTATGTGCATATATGTATATGTGTATATATGTATATGTGTATATGTGTGTATATATGTATATATGTGTGTATTTGTATGTGTATATATGTATGTGCATATATGTATATATGTGTGTGTAATTGTTCTTGAAGGCTTAACAATATATATGTATATACACGTATATATGTTTATATATATATGTCTATGTATATATGTATATATATGCATATGTATATATGTATGTATATATATGCGGATGTATATGTATACATGCATATATGTATATATATATATGTATGTATGTGTATATATGTATATGTATATGCATATGCATACAAGTTAGAAAAGCATTCGATCCAAGGCATGAACATTTTTTTAAAAAATGTTTTTACTATAGGCTTTAAAAATAAAGGTACAAGATTCAATTTGAAATTTATTTATCTTCAAAGTGTACTTTTATAAATTTTACAAAGTAAGGTATAAAAATGTAATTTAAATTGAATCAAAAAAATTACCTTGGATTTATTTTATGTAATGTACATTCTGTTGCACTTTTAAAAAAAATCATTGAAATTTTTATATCTATATAATTAATTGCTAAATGAACGATAATGTTTTTAAATTTGGAAGATCAGCGCATTACTATTCGCCAAATAGCCCAAGATGTCAAGATTAGTACAGGGTCTGTGGAAACTATCATTCATGACCCTTTGCATATTCATAAGGTGTCTACCAGATGGATTCCCAGGTTGCTCACACCATTCCAGAAGCGAGAATGCGCCGAGTACTCGAGGATGAATTTGGAGATGTGCCAAGAAGATGAGTCAAAGCTTTTCAAAAGACTGATTACACAGGATGAAACCTGGGTCCATCACTATGATCCAGAGACCAAAGCCCAGTCAACGCAGTGGAAGCACTTGGACTCACCACCTCCAAAAAAGGCAAGGGTGCAGCCCTCCGCTGGCAAGGTCATGCTCACAGTCTTCTGGGA
>NC_136491.1:25178447-25200947 GCF_053919585.1 Euprymna scolopes
AGGGTTTGCCCTACATTGACCAAGGTCTTATATGTGGGGTTGCCCCCACATATGGTCTTTGCTTGCAGTATCTGCCGGAGCAGATACTACACTTGGCCAAAACGCCAAGTAAATGATTGCGGGTATTTATTTGCTCCCCCACCGAGCAAATTAGGCACAAGGCCGATTTTTAAAGTGAGGAGTGAAAGAGAAATGGGACCAACTCTCCGGGGAGTAGGGGAGCTGGATAGTGACAATTGGTATGAAGGGTTGCCCCTACATTGACCAAGGTCTTATATGTGGGGTTGCCCCCACATATGGTCTTTGCTTGCTACATTTTGATCTTGGCCAAAACGCCAAGTAAATGATTGAGTACATTTGTACTTATTACTTATTATTTATATCGTTCCAATTGGAGGATCAATCACCTCCTCTCCACCGCCAATACTTTCAACGGCTTCAATAGAAAAATTTAGTGTCAGCTGTATTTATTTATTTATTTATTTATTTATTTCTTTATTGACTGCTTCTACGTTGTTAATAAGTACTTAGTAGGATAGGGTGAGGAACCCTAGACACCGAAATTGGGAGGAGAGCAGCCAAATCATATTCCAGCTATCCTCCTCTATATATGTATCTGTCTCCAACTGCGGGATGATGTGACACAAGGTCCGCAAATGGGATTTGAAGAATCAGTGCTCTAGAAAACGAATACTCTGGCCTGCAAAAAATGCCCGGGCAGTCCCGTCGGCATTCAATGCGCCCTAGTCAATTAGCAATAAACTAACACCTCAAAAAAAAAAAAAAAAAAAAAAAAAGGGCGAAGCCTGGGAATGTGGACCTACTAGAATTGCACAGAACCAAAGCAATATCTCCGTTAACAGGACAAAGGCCATCTCAGCAATGGCTCTGTTGGTTTTTTGTGCCGAGGGACCCCATCTCCTGGAATCGTTGGAGTATTCAATCAAGGAGTTGACCCCGAGCAGCTCCACGATATCAGTACATGTATACACGCCATTATTAGATTAATGACCATTTAGGAATACCAAACGCTGTACGTAAAACGCAGTTCTAGTGGCCTTGTAAGCGGTGGACCGGTTCTAATCTACAAATACAATGTATGTAACAGGCAGTTCTAAGCGGTTCGCTGTGATCGTTGTCGACCAGGCACTGGCTGTCGATGGCAGATCGAATTCATAAATTATCGACTAGTATTTTCTTTTTTATTTACCTTTTTAATTTTGCTTATAAATTCACTGTGTGTGTGTGTGTGTGTGTGTGTGTGTGTGTGTGTGTGTGTGTGTGTGATTGGGTTCGGGATTTTTATCCTGGGCCCTCCAAAATCAACAGAGATTACATCATTCTTGTAATGATCCGGTTCCTGTTGAGTATTTCGGTGGGAGTTTAGGTTTGTGCAGTTCTAGGAGGTCCAACCACACGGGCCTTGCCTTCTCTCTTTGAGAAGGGATTAGTTTATTGCTAATCGCCAGAGGCGCTCTCACTGAGGAATGCCGACGGGGATGCCCAGGCACTTTTTGCGGGTTAGAATGCCCCTCCTCGAAGCTGCTTACTTCTAAATCTCACTTTCCGACCCGGATATCTCAGTTCTTGCAGTGGGAGAGAAGTATAATTTTAAACATTTGTCTCATGCGTGTAAATGGCACATTAATACAGTCAAAATATTTTGGTGTAAGAAAAATAAAAAGACATAGCCGCCATCGATAAAAAAAAAAAAAAAGATTTAATTCAATTTAGATTTTGAGAATTACAAAAATTAAATTGTATTTTTATTTCATGACAAAACCAGTGATCAGTATTAAGTAATGTTTAAATGAAACGGCCAAAGAACCCGAGGAAAAAAATCTTTATAGACTGCAAATATCTGTTACTAAATGATTAATTATTTTTATTTAAAATCCGTTTAGTATTATGCCTGTAAAATTTTACAAAGCACGATCGAAATGTGTCAAAAAAAAAAAAAATGGCCACCAAATTTGATCTGATGTGTTTATCTAAAAACGAAATTCGAATTTATACAAAATGATTCATAATTTAATAATATTCATTAATATTAATATAAATGAATATTTAACAAAAACAACATGAAACTTTTTTTTATAGCTATGCTGCATTTTTCTCGCGTTTTTCTCTAAATCGTGACCTTTAAATATTACCCAATTTCTTTTCTGAAAATGTGAATTCCTATTCTACAATTTAACCCTTTCTTTTTTTTTTTTTTTTTTTTCTTAAGTTGTTTTTATTTACTTATTTTTTGCTTTATTTTGCTTTAGATCAGGAAAAAAATGAAGTTTACATTTATTTATTTATTTACTTATTTATTTACTTATGTGTTTTTGTTTGCTTTTTTTAGGGGGGGGGGGTATCCAAATCGCGATGTTATTACATCTCAATGTTCCTATTTACAATGCCTCCCCACGGGACAGAGTTAGACACTAGGGTCGTTTTTTAACGTGGAGAAAAGGAACAAAAATTTAAATTGTCTCAGTCGTGAAAGATTTCTCCTCCACTGACAGAAAACAAGAAATTGAAGTGCAGCATCTGAAGAACAGATGGTATTTA
This sequence comes from Euprymna scolopes, assembly GCF_053919585.1. NCBI lineage: Eukaryota > Metazoa > Mollusca > Cephalopoda > Sepiida > Sepiolidae > Euprymna > Euprymna scolopes. The sequence goes on from NC_136491.1 coordinate 25,181,007, forward strand.
TTTGCTCCCCCACCGAGCAAATTAGGCACAAGGCCGATTTTTAATGTGAGGAGTGAAGGGAGGGAGAAGAGAAAAAGGGGACCAGCTCCCGAGAGGTGGGAAATGGGAGCTGGTTAATGGTCAGGCATGTGGGGTTGCCCCCACATCTGGTCTTTGCTAGTCATAGCTAGTCCTAGCTAGTCATAGCTTGCAGTATCTGTCGGAATAGATACTACACTTTGAGATATTAAATCTTTTATTCATGTTAAAAAAAATACAGAAAAAAAAAAATCAACGATGAACAAAAAACTTAGGCACATGGCCAACTCAAAAGGGGGGATTTTGGGGGTCGTTGGTCATCCTTGTCACTCCAGAACTAAACAAAGTCAAAAGTTTCTCCCAGCTAGTATCTTCTTTCACCATAATACCGCATTCACCCTTTCATATTGGGGGACGTCCTAGTAACTCCCAATTTTTAAAACATTTTTTATTGACGTGTAAAAACAAAAAAGATAACAATAAAATGGTAACAATAATTCATTTGTGTCGAGGGAGGGGGAAGAAAAAACAAAAGGTGATTAGTAGGACCCTCCCAACCCCGTCTAGTTGATAGACTGCCCGTTCCACTAGGTTTGTAAAAGGAACCTCGCTTCTGCGGGTCAGTCTCTAGGTGGGGATGCCCTCTAGATGGGGGTGAATGGAGAAAAGAAAATTTTGTGGGTAAGGGATGGAGGTTAGTTTGTATTTCTTTTTCTCCAAGATGGGTAAAATTTAGAGGAAGGGGTGAAAACAAAAATTGCAGGTAAGAGGGGATGGGGATCTTGGAGGCTTCCTAATCGGGGAGGGATGGAACACACACTCAGCTAGCTGAGAGACTACTTGTTTAATTTAACTTTACAGAACTGCGCGTTCCACACCTAGGCGGGGAACACGTATTCAAATTTGGCTCCTCTTCGTACACACAGACTTGCCACATGTATCCATCTTCTGTCAAATGCCGCGCGATGCAACCTTCTTCTATCACATCTGATCTTCACCCGTAGTTGGTGTTTAAAGAACGCGATCAGATCTTGATCAGAAAAAGACAACACCCCCCGGCAACCTTGCAGACGCGACGTCCAAATCACCATTCTTGCCACGGCCAGAATCGTAACGTAGACCATTTGTCTTTCCCGGTCCCACGGCGGCCTCACGTTGTCCACAACATTGGATACAGTAATTGGGCGAGGATGCTCAGGATCGATGCGAGCCGTCACCCCACTGACATACGACCAGTACTGGCGGAGTTCGCGGCAATCGAAGAAAGCGTGATCCGTAGTTTCCACAGCCGTTGTCCCACAACGGGGACAATCAGGCGACTCCAGAAACCCAGAACTGCATTGTATGTTGTTGAGTGGAAGTGCATTTCGGGCCAATCGCCAGGTCAGAGAGAACTCCGAATTGTTCAGATGACTCGAACCTGGCGCCCAGCTCCACGCGGAGCGGATCTCACTCTGCTGCCACCCCAAACGCGCGCATAGCGGGTCGTCAGCGGCCCCCTTCACTAGATCCCTGTGGAGTTCCCTACGGGTAGCAGTCACAAGGTCACTGGACCTTGGTAGTCGTTTTAGCGCGGCTCGGCACTCTTTCATGTAGGCAGATTCTCCCCGCGGCCTGCGACGGCTCTCGATGGAAGGGTCGAGAACGAGGTCGGGGAAGGCGGCAGTAACCACGGGGTGCCACGGTTGGTCCTCCTGCATGTAGTGGCTCAGGAAGGCCAGCCTCTCAGCATCTCGATGACACTTCAAGTCCGGCATTCCCAAGCCTCCCTCACACGGACGTTGAATACAGACCTGTCTGCTCACCCAGTGTCTTCCTCTGTCCCAAAGGAGCGAGGACAAGAGTTCGACAAGAGCTTTTAGGTGTTGTGCAGGCAGGGGAAGTACGGCCAGTCGGTAAAGGATGAGAGGAAAGACGTAAGTGGCGCACGCCTCAGCTCTACCCTTTAAGGAAAGTTTCCTAGGAAGCCACGAATTGACTGCAGCCTCCACCTTTGACCGTACCTCCAACCAATTCTTGTCAAGCTGGAGACCCGGTCCGAACCACACGCCGAGGATCCGGACCGGGCCATCTGTCCAGCTGAAGGGCGCAGGGAGGTTTGCGTTGCCACTCCATGCGCCCAACCGCAGTCCTACCGACTTGTTGCGGTTTATCTTGGCCCCTGTAATTCTTTCGTACTGTGTGAGTGCCTCCGACACGACCTCAATGTCTCTGAAGCCCGACACGAAGATCGTGACATCATCGGCGAACGCGGATACCTTGGCAGCTGAGCCGCCAGGCAGAGCCATTCCGCGCAGGGCCGAATTTGCCTCCCCATGTCTCAGCTTGCGGAGAAGAGGCTCCAAAGCCAGGACATAAAGCAGGGGCGACAGCGGACAGCCCTGACGAACCGACCGAGAGATAACAAAGGGTTTCGAGCGCTTTCCGTTCACTTGCACGACAGCCATGGGCTGTCGATACATTATGGAGATCCACTTGCAAAAGTCCGGTTTAAAACCGGCGGCCTCTAAGACAGATGCCAGGAAACGATGGTCGACCCTATCGAAAGCTTTGGACTGATCTAAGTTTATCAGCGCGGCTTCCGTGTCGTCATCTATTCCCCCCTCTAGGATCATGCGGATCAGGTGCAAGTTGTTCTGAATCGATCTCCCCTTCACAGCGTAGTTCTGTTCAGGTTCAACCAACTCGTCGATAACAACCTGCAGCCGATTCGACAGGACCTTGGCCAAAATCTTCAACTCTGTGTTTAGCAGAGTTATGGGCCTGTAGTCGTCTAACTCTTCCCCTCCATGCCCGTCACCTTTCTTCAGCAATGTGATCACTCCCTTGGTCACCTGCCCTGGGATGGATCCCTGAGCAAACCAATGGTTGAACATATCCGTCAGAAGAGGCAGAAACATGGGCGACAGCCTCAAGTACAGTTCGTATGGCAGACCATCAAGTCCTGGCGATCTGTCACAGCTGACCTGCTTCAGCGCAGTAAAGACCTCCCGCTCCGTCACCCGGCCCTCGCAACTAGCCGCTCTAGCCGCCTCGAGGCGGGGAGAGTCGGCCAAATAGTCGCTAAACTCAAGGACCGGAAGATCGGGCTGCTGCGTAAAACGCTCCTCGAAATGTTCTCGAAACCCCTCGCAGATCTCCCGAGTCGATTCCAGGGTGCGTCCATTCGGATGTTTGATTTTTGCAATGTATTTGTCCGAGCCACGCCTAGAAACCTCACGGCGCACGTCTGCATCAGAATTGACTGCTTCGTTGCCTATCTTTCTAAGCCTAGCTCTAACTACTTGGCCTTCGTAACGCTCGCTAGTCTCGCGTAGAAGGTCCTGCTTAGCTAGTTCCTGACTAACCCTATCACCCTCCCCCGTAGCCTGGGCTAGTTTCTGCTCTAGCTTCTTCTTCATCTTGGCCTTATCTAGTGCGAGGCGCTGGGCATACTTGACGGAGAAGCTTCTGATCTTGGCTTTGAGACCTAACCACCACTTACTCCCGGTAACCGCCCCCACTAGTGCCTTTTTAATCAATTCTCTTAACTGATCTTGGAAGTCTTGTATCTCCAGAAGGGAGGTGTTTAACTTCCAGTACCCCGCTAACTTAGGCCTATTTCCTAGCTTCAGCCGGGCCATAACTAATTTATGGTCCGTCTGGCCTAGCCAAGTGAACGTGGGACAAGATAAGAAGTCTACTTCGCCTCTCCTAACTAACATCCTGTCCAAATAAGTATTTGGATAGGAGGAAACACTATTGGTCCACGTCCACATCTCCCGCCCTGGATGCTCGAACCGAAACCTGTCGACCAGACCGCATCTAGCCATCAGATCAGCCAGGCTGGACTCGCACCTCTCCGATCCTCTAGCTCCGCCTCCTACCTTATCTATGTCGGGGTCTAAGATGGAATTCCAATCCCCCATTAGCACTACCCGCTTCCGACAATCTACAAACGCGTCAAGCTGACTGAAGAATGAGACCCTCTCACGAGCGGTGCTGGGCGCATGAACCGCAATCACCCGAAACACAGAATCTTTTACGGCAACATCGGCCACAACCAGCCTGCCCACCGCATCTCTATGGACAACGTCGACCGTCGCCGACAGGGTACGTTTAACCAGCACGGAAACTCCCTTCCCCCGCGGGCTGCCATATGCTGAGAAAACCTCAAAGTCTCGGGCCAGCACCTGACAGTCCACAGAGGAAACGAAATGCGTCTCCTGAATCGCAGCAACATCCACTCCCAGGGACAAGAGGTCGTGCCGGAGGCGAGCCGCCCGGCCCGATGATCTCAAGCCCCTCGCATTCAGACTAGCCAAATTCAAAGCCATGGTACCTACCTTAGGGTGTGTTACACTCAGCTCTGAAGTCAGCCGGGGAAAGGACACCGACGTTGTGTGCAATGCTCAAGGTGGTCAGGTTTTTCATGTCCTGACCTTCTCTCACAATGCCGCCGACATCCAAAGGGTAAGTCAATTTAAGGGCCCTATAGAGTGACGGATGGACCAACACGGGGACCCTTCCCTTGCATTGTTTTGACAGTTCATCAAGAGAAGGGTCATTTTTTTTCACCAGTTCAATTCCCGGAAACGCCCCTTCAGCGGCCTGCAGCCTTGTCCACAAGTTGGTCTTGCAGGCCTCTGGAGTTCTGACAAAGGTTATTAGGAGTGGGGCGTCCGGGAAATTTGAGGGGATATTTACATCTTTCCCCTCTATCTGTTTGTAATCGAGCAGAGGTTTTAAGTTTTTCCTCTGCCGATGGGAAATGTCTGTGGCCACAGATAGAGGGTCTACATTACATAGTTCCTCAGGGGCAAGGACCTTTGGTCTGCAAGAGGCAGAGGAGTCTCTCCTCTCCCTCGGTTCATTCTTTTCATTTTCTTTTTGGGGTAGTGGCTCAGTTTGCCTTGGTGTGGGGACGGGTGTTTGTGTGGTGCCTGGTGTTGGTGTTGGTGTTGGTGTGGTGTCTGGTGTTGGTGCGGTGTTTGGTGTTGGTGCGGTGTCTGGTGTTGGTGTTGGTGTTGGTGCGGTGTCTGGTGTTGGTGTGGTGTCTCGTGTTGGTGCGGTGTCTGGTGTTGGTGCGGTGTCTGGTGTTGGTGCAGTGTGTGGTTTGGGGGTGGAAGTGGATTTTGTTGTTAGGGGTGGTGTATGTTCACAGGGAGTGGGGGCCACCTTTTCTTCCTCTTTTCTTCTTTTGTTTTTCTTTTTCATTCTTTCGAATGAACCGGGGAGAGGTGAGGTTGAGTTCCTCTCCCTCTCACTTGCGGATTCATCCTCAGAGGAGCAGTCTTTTCTCCGCTTGATCCCCGTCTCGATTGGTGTGGGGACCGTTGGTTGTGTCTGCTCCTCTATTTGCTGCTGCAGCTGTTTTTGTTGTTGCTGCTCTCGCTGGTGTCGTTGCTGCTGCTGCTTCTGCTGCACTTGCTGATTTTGCTGCTGCAGTAGTTGTTGCTGCAGTTGTTTCCGCTGCATTGGCTGCGGTGGCTGTTGTTGTTTCTGCATTTGCAGAGGCTCCTGCCTCGATTTTTGGGCTGGTGGTGGGACGGTGGCAGAAGGGATTATGTGTTTCCGCTTTTGTCTCACTACCGTGCTCCATTCTTCCCCCTTGGCCTCCTGGGTGGTTTCGGTTTTCCTTGGAGCTGGGGTTGGTGCTGCAGTTGCAGGGGTTGTTGCCGCCTGTTTTGGTGCGGGCGTTGTCTCAGGGGTTGTGACCGCCTTTTGGGTTATTGGATTAGGGGTTACCCTTTGGGGGCAACTCCTAGCCATGTGGCCCTGCTTTTGGCAGAACCAACAGTGTGGACGACGGCCCTCCACCACTACCGTTATGCTGGCGTCTTTGTATGTCAGCAGCGGTGGTATTGCTTGAAAACCTTCCCTCTTCAGCCTCATTGCTATTGTGTAGCAGCCCAGGTGAGTCCCAGTTTTTGACCGTACTGGGGTCACCTGTTCTACCTCACCGTACTGGCTGAAGAGGCATCCTAATACTTCCGCAGGTATTTGGGTTGGCACATTAAATACCTGCACCCGAGTCCTTCTCTTGCCCTGGTATTCAGGTGTTAGTTTGACTCTCCCATGCTTTATTTCTTGGAGGGAGAGTCTCTCCGCATCTTCCTTGGTGGGTAGGAGGATGTCCCACATGGCGTAGCTCCTCTGGTACAGGTATAATACCGGGATGTTTAGCTTGTGTAGGAGCCCTGCCATGTCTTCCTTTTTCATCCCTAGGAGGCGGTTTTCCGGCATATCCGAGATGATGAGGGAGAGCACTCTGTCTTCGATTGCCTCCCAAGCGCCTGGCACTGGTTTAATTTCTGCCCCCTCTATGTATTGTCTGTACTTGGTCAAGTACAAGTCTCTATACTCTTGAGGGGACAGTTGCTTCTCTACAGTCTTCCCCCATGCCGACCCTCTTGTTGGTGTTGGATCTTTGGTGAGGTTGGACTGTTTTTGCTGTTCCTTGGCGGAAGGGTTGCTATTTTGAGGGGCATTTCCCTTTCCGCTTTCCTTTGGGACCGACTCTCCCTGCTCTATACTTCTTCCAGGAAATACTTCCCTTTTTGGGGAGTCGGCCTCCTGGGGAGCATTGTCCTCTTTATTGTCCTTGGGAGCTTTTGCCCCTTTTGTTTTGGGGAGGTTTAGGCTGTATGCCCCCTCGTTTTCTTGATTTGCTCCCCTTTTGGGGCAGTAGCCCTCCTGGGGAGCACTGTCTCTCTTATCGTTCTTTGGGGCTACTGCCTCTTGATTTTTGTTGTCGGAACGGGATGCCCCGTCCAACATTGTTTTTTCTCCCCTTTGTGGGGAGTCGCCCTCTTGGGGAGCTGCTGGTGAGTTTTCTCCCTTCTGGGGGGCGTCCTTCGGTTTAGTGTCCGGGCGGTATGCCCCGTTGCTTTTTGCTTCCCCTGTTGGGGAGTCGTCCTCTTGGGGAGCAGTTTTTCTTGTGGTAGCCCCCTTGCTGGGGGTATCGGTATTGGTGGTCCCCGGGCTGGGGGTGTCCATATTTGAAAAAAGCTCTCTCTTCCCTGTATAATTCACCAAAATGAGTGACGTGGAGTCGGCGTCCAAAGTGGGAGCCGACTTTGGCGCCAAAAAGAAGTGGCGCCAAAGGCGGCAAGAGGGGAGATAGAACTGAGAGAGGGAGTGGGAAGTTAGTGGAGGGAAGAGAGAAAGTGTTTCCGACCCTCCCTCGCGGGAAGGTCGTAAATTATCAGCTCGGATCCCCCCCCCGTGGGGGAGGGGGGAGAGCAGAGAAAGACAGACAAAGTGGGGGTGCGGACAGAACGCTACCCAACAAGCTCGCCGGCCACGAGAATGTGTCGCCAGAACAACACTGCCTATCGCTGTGTATGTATCAGAGAACAGATACTACACTTTGATCTTGTCCCGTACATCTCAATGTTAGCAAACAAGTTTCACGGTCGAGCGACTACGGTAGTAAGCTTGACACTGAAAAGGACCCAGCAAATTGTGACCTTGTTATCACGAAATCCATATAAATATGACGTTGACATTGACATAAAACCCTGGGTTCAAAAGCTCGGTTCGGCGATAGGGAAACACTTCGCGTTCTTGGCAGGTGAGGGGAGGGGGTATAAGTAATTTAAACTCAGTCCCAGATGTTTCGTTCTATCACCCAAGTGCATCAGTACCTTGCATGTGTGACCCTAAATATAAACTTGAGACGGCCTGTTGAGGCGCTGTGATCTGTTTTTGCATGTGATGACGTCGAAGCCTTCAATCTGTGACGGGGAGGCAGGTACATTTCTAACACCCTGATTTCTTTTCTTTTCTTTTTTCTTTCTTTTTTCCTTTCTTTCTTTCTTTCTTCCTCTATCCACTCTCTCTCTCTCTCTCTGTCCCTCTCCCTCCCCTCTATTCACACCCCCTCTCCCTCTTCACACTTCCGTTTTCTATTCTCTTATTCCCTTTCTCCTACCATCCCCCTCTTCCTTCCCCTCAACGTTTCTCTTTATTCTCTCTCTCTTTTTTCTCTCTTTCTCTTTCTATTCGTCTTTTTATTTCCGTTTCTCCTTCTTTCCTTCACTCACTAGTTTTCCTTCATTTTCTTGCCGCATTTTCTTTCATTATGTCTCTCTTTTTCACCCCTTATCCTCTCTCTCTTTCTTTCCATATATATATATATATATATATATATATATATATATATATATATATATATATATATATATATATATTCATACTACTTATTCACTCACTTTATTTTATACATGTCTTTAAATAGTAATTGATATTTGTTTTTTACTATATAAGTCTGTGCATATGCGCCTACATATGTATGTATGTGTTTATATGGGGATGTGTATACATATGTCTGTACATATATGGTTTTATATTGTTTATATATATGTGTGTATATATATGTGTATGTTATTCCTGTCCGTGTAATGCATAATTATGTTGATGTGCGCATCTTTGTTCTGCCTTACATGCTCTTGTATTTTGTTTTATGCTTATATATTTGTATATGTATGTATATGTATATATGTGTATTTATGTGTATGTATGTATGTATATGTATATATATATATATATATATTCATGTTTATGTGCTTATGTGTATATATGGTATGTGTGTACATGTGCGTATATGGGTATGTGTGCATGCATGTATGTATGCATATGGGTGCACGTATGCATGCCTGGACCTGTACATGTCATTGTATGCATATACATGTGTATGGATATATATGCGTGTATGTGTGTGCATGCGTGCATATCTGTTTATGCATATTATCATTTCTATATGCATTATATATATATATATATATATATATATATATATATATATATATATATATATATATATATACATATATATACGTCTTTTTTTTTCATTTTTCTTAAACTTTTTCTTCTAGGGGATGGGACATCCAACCAGATGTCTGACATTTACCCCTATTTTTGTGAGTCCAACCAAGAGATCTTTTCAGGATTCTAGCCGTCCCTTTCAGTGCAATCGTTTGTATTTCACTTGCACTTGGTTCACCGGGTATGCTTGCTATGTACTTTTTAAAGTTTTTTTTCATAAGCCCAGTTGCTCCTATGATGACTGGTATAATTGAAACGTCTTTTAATTTCCAATTTCGTTTCATATCATACATAAGTCCTTGATACTTTGTTATCTTTTCCCTCTCAACTCTGTTAAGCCCTGTATCATTGGGTACACTGACCTCTATTACGGTCGCTTTTTTGTTTGCTCTGTCCCAAATCACTATATCTGGTTTAACAGCTGCGTTTTCAAGATATGTAGCAGTAGGGATTATGTAGTCATAGTGAATAGTGTAGTTGTCATTCCCAAATATATATATATATATATATATATATATATATATATATATATATATATATATATATATATATATATATATATATATATATATTCGTCATTTATCCTCCTATAACCCTCTCTTTGTCGTCACCGCGCTGTTTCATCCTTCTTCTTTTTCCTCTCTCTTTTGATTACTCTCTCTCTCTCCTTCTCTTACTTTTGTTTCTCTCTCTCTCTCTCTCTCTCTCTCTCTCACACACACACACTTTCCTCCCTCCTTCCCTTGCTTTCGTCTCTCTCCTTTTAATCTCATCTCTCTCTCTCTTGCGACTCTCTCCTTCCATTACTCTCGTTTTCCCTCCCTTTCTCTCATTCTCTTAACTCCACTTCTCTATCCCCCTCTCTTACTCTCTTCCCTATCTCTCCCCTCATCTATATTGTTTCAATAAAGGGAAGGCTCTCAGTTAAAACTTTCTGACAGATCACGTGACACAATTATGCAGCAATCTTTTATAATTCCGTTTTTCATTATATCCTAGTATAAAATGTGCGTACATATTTGGCGGTGTTGTGGAGGATACCATACTTGTGTAAACCTGCGCACCATGTTTCAGCGGCGCATACGAATGGCAGACGTTGCAGGTGGTAGATGCTTAGCCAAGATAGAAAAAAAAAGGAGAGGGCAGACAACTAAAGATACCTATGACTGAAGTCGAACCCTTTAAGCTTCACTTGTTTACTGAAAAGAAACTGCTAATTGGAAATGTTGTCCAATCGTGAGTTGATACGTAAAAAAAAACATTCACTGCCGCTGCTGCATCGAATAGTGTATTAGGTTTGAGTACAAATAAATCCTGCTATTTTTTAGTATTTTTCATCTCTTGCTTGTGTTATGTTGATTAATAAGACTCTTGGGCGTTATTAGAACAACGTTTCGGTTGCTGAAACCTGCGACCTTCTTTGGGTGTTGAAAACATGCTTTTTTTTCTCTCTAATAAGGAAAAGAGGGTTGTCTCTGCATTACAAGAAATTCACCCCCTCTTCCTCTTTAGTTGGTTGGTTGTTTTTGTTTTACGGCATATCAACCCTTTTCGGGTTATTTAATGCCGAATCCAAAGATTTTGAAGAAAATTTTTTTTAATAGAATATATTTGTTGTTTTCACGTCGGTTTCTATTTAACCCATAGTTGTGACCCTAACAGGTACTACCACTCCGGGTCAGAGTGGACTTGGGAGCAATGGTAATTAAAGGGTGGCTCCACACTCCCCAAAGCTCAGTACAGGCCAATAAGACTCCTGTGCGTCATGAGTAAGTTGCTGGAATCTGTGTTAAATAGAGAAGTAATCAACCATCTCAGCAAAAATAATCTTCTTAGTGACACACAATATGGTTTCTGTTCTGTTAGATCTACAGCAGATGTGCTTACAGTTATATCTCATAGGATTAGCGAATCTCTCGATAGAGGCAACCTTTCTAGGGCAATTGCTCTTGACATATCTAAGGCCTTTGATAGGGTATGGCATAAAGGTTTACTTCACAAGATCTCCAGCTATGGTATAGCTGGAAATGTCTTCTCAGTTATTAAATCATTTCTCTCTGATAGGTTCATAAGAGTAGTAGTTGATGGGCAAAAATCAGAAGCTCACAGTATAAATGCTGGAGTCCCTCAGGGGTCCATCCTGGGCCCAACTCTTTTCCTGATCTACATTAATGATCTTCCAAATCACATCCTTACATCATTCGTAGACATTTTTGCTGACGACACTACCATCTATGGTAGCACATCTAAGACAGTAAACGACCAAGTTCTCTCCGATTCTCTCTCCTGTGATCTTGATCACGTTGTACAATGGGGAAAGGAGTGGCTGGTTACTTTTAATGCATCTAAAACCAAGCTTCTATCTTTACATCATCAACGTTCTGATCCCCATCTGGCATCAATTAAAATGAATGACTCTCGTCTTCAGGAGGCCTCAAGTTTTGACAGGCTTCTGGGCTTGACCTTTACTCCTGATCTTAAATGGAATACGTACATCAAATCTGTTGCCAAGGCCGCTGGAAAAATGGTCGGATGCAATTCTCTATCTATATAAGAGCCAGATACGTCCACGGATGGAATACTGTTGCCACATCTGGGCAGGAGCTGCTAGAAAGACTTGTCCTGCCTTGATAGGGTTCAAAATAGACTTCGTGGCCTGGTGGGAGATGTCCTTTTCTCTTCGCTGCAACCTCTATCTAACAGAAGAGATGTTGCGAGTTTGTCTCTGCTTTCTCGTTATTTTCATGGAAAGTGTTCGACTGAGCTTCAATCTATGGTCCCCCCTTGCCAAACTTTCACAATAAACACTAGACTAGCTGAAAACATTATCAATAATTTTCCCCACTCTTTATCTGTGCCTAAACCTAAACATACATTCCATGGTCAAAGCTTCTTTCTTAGAACTGCACGCCTGTGGAATTGTCTTCCGTTTTCCTGCTTTCCAGCTGTCTATAATACTTCAAGTCCAACGTGAACAAGTTTCTGATGAGCCGTTCCACTTAAGTTAACAAATTTACCGAACTTCCATTACTATTGATTACTATATTGTCCTTTTGACTACTCTACACTCTTTTACCCTTATCCTTGAGTGGCCTATCGGCCTTGATACGTGGTGACGCCTATGTAAAAAAAAAAAAAAAATATCCAGGACCTCTTCTTTAGTAGATAAAAAAGAAGTATGTTTTCAACACTCGAAGAAGGTCGCAGGTTTCAGCGACTGAAATGTTGTGCTAATAACACCCAAGATGAGAATAATTTACATCTCATCTCAAAACTTTAGAATTGCATTTTTCATCTCTTGTTTATGCACTCCGATCGGCTGCATATTTCTGTACGCCAGCGAGTCATGCGCCTTAACTGTGGACGTAGACCATCACAAATGAGAAAATGAAAAACAGACTGAGACAAGCAGTCGGTCCACATGAAGATCTAGTGACCAGTGCAAAAAAAGAGGAAACTAAAGTAACACTCCCATGTCACGACCATCGTCTCGTAAAGACAATCCTGCAAGGAACTGTACATATTGCATGGTTGGATGGTACATAAACAGCGTCTATTTAACCGATTCTCTTGAACGCTGTAATCTATATACTGTTTGTGACGTCTAGTGCTTCAGATGTTCTTCTATTGTTCTATGTATGTGTGGGTGTTTCACATAATCCAACAATTCATTAACATTCCGTCTGTGTGCTGTGTTCACAGGCTCCTTCAGTCTTTGACAGACTATGCATACCTACAAAGGGGTGCCTATCGCCTGTCTCCTTCCCTTGTCGTAGTACTCGTTAGTAGTGAAAATTTGGTAACTTGGATTACTTAAGGGGACAGCTCGTCAAGAATTTGTTTACGTTGGACTTGAAGACGACCATATTGTAATAAGCTGGGAAGCAGAAAAAGCTGAACAGAGTTCCATAGGCGTGCAGTTCTGAGAAAGAACTTTTGCCATGGAATCTACGTTTAGGTTTAGGCACAGATAAAGAGTGGAGGAAATTATTGATAGTGGTTTCAAATAGACGAGTGTTTTTCGTGAAAGTTTGGCGAGGGGGGACCATAGATTGGAGCTCAGACAAGCACTCGTCATGAAAAAAATGATAAAGCAGAGACAGGCTCGCAATGTCTCTTCTGTGGGAAAGAAGCTGCAGGGAGGAGAAAATGACATCCCCACTAAGCTACAAAGTCTAATTTGAACTCAGTACTCCATCCATGGACATCCCTGGCTCTTACCTTGGCAGAGAACTGCATCAGCAGTGAGATATCTACTGAAACAGTAGAAGGAACCTACCATTTTTCCAGCTACCTTGGCAACGGATTTGATGCACGTGATCCATTTCAGATTAGGAGAAAAAGTCAAGCCCAGAAGCCACTCATTTCAATTGATGCCAGATGGGGATAAGAGCGTTGATGATGTAAAGATAGAAACTTGGTTTTAGCTGCATTAAAAGTAACCAGCCACCTCTTTCCTCATTGTACCACATGCTCAAGATCAGAGCTTTTGGAACTGTTGCGAATTTCACATTCCTTAGAAACTTTGTGTGCCATTTACATATTTGTGTATGCATGTTAATTGTGAAACCTAACTGCAGACCTAGGGAGAAGGATATAGATCACAGAGATGAGATGCATCCGAAAACATCCTGAACATCTCATGCAAAGACCGCATTACAAAAGAGGAAATGAAGAAGAAACTCAGGCCAATTATTGGGCCACAGGAATATCTATTGAACACTGTGAAGAAAAGATGCAGTCACACAGCAATTTCATACAATCATCAGGTCTGACAAAGACGACTCCGCAAGAAACTGTACAGTGAGGAAGAAATCAGAACAGAAAAAGGTGGGCTCCCTCTATCGTGCTAGAAAATTATTCACACCAGAGAGCATCCTATATCTTTACAAAGCCACATTTCGCCCATGCCTGGAGTATTTTTTGCCACATCTGAGTATGTGCATCTTAGATAAGGTTCAAAAAAAGAGTCTCAAATCTAATAGGTCCCAAACTATTGACAGAGCTCCAACCGCTGTCCCATCACCGCAATGTCACATCTCTGTGCCTATTTTACAAGTACTTTAATGAAATGTACTCTGATGAACTCCTAGCACTTGTGCCCCCTCGACATACATATCTCCAACTAACCCGATAAGAAGCAAAAGAAGCAAGATGTCGGAAAGCCTTCGACTCTAATAGTTTGATCCATCAGACTGCTATACTTTAAAATGTTCTCTCTGTTAATTGCTTTCCTGGCCATACTAAACTGCAAGAGTTTAAATGTAATGTGAACGGGCATCTCGCTGCTCAACTCCTCACAGTGCTCTGTTAAACATGATTTCAAACAGTAACCTTTGCATTTCACGTGGCAATATGCCTTGTTTAGAGTGAAGAAGAGAAACGAAAATATTGAAGAGTAAACCGAACCGATATTCAATAACATGTTTAGAAATGTAGAAAATCAAAAGAGCTGAAGAACACTGATTGCCAGGTCATCTTTGTCGCCACAATGGTCACCAGATCATTAACACTTGAGGGAAGAAAAGTAATTAAGAAACTAATAATTCTTATACAATTCATGAACACTTAGTTAAACTCTGCTGGCACAGGAATAGATTCGTTTTATTTCTGTCCGGTAATAAGGTTTGGAACATTCTCAGAAAATTTGGCAAATATCCGAGCAACACCGCATGTGCCAATAATAACACCCGCCTTCCTCGTGCTCAGCGTCGAAAAGTAAACATTTCAATGTTTTTCGATATCATGGGTATCAACATGAATTCGTGATTGTGGTGCTGTGGACCACAGTTATACATCGAAAGATCAATTACAAATCAGGATCAAGATAATCCTGATAATCCACTAGCAAAGTTTAAGACAATATTAAGCGCTAAATCTTGTCTAAGAAGCTAAAAAAATATCCAGATTAAACTTCTTGGATATATGAAGATTGTGAATGCAAAATACGGATAAATTCAATTTCTTTAAACTGAGAAATCGCATGCTTGGCCTTCAAGCTGAACTCAAACAAAGTTTTGTGTGTGTGTGTGTGTGTGTGTGTGTGTGTGTGTGTGTGTGTGTGTGTGTTTTGCTTTTATTGGTTTGGGAATGTGTATATTGTTTTATAGTATTTGGGGGTTATTTGCTTCCTTAGGAAGGCGGCTGTGGTCCGAGGTCGTTACTAATGTGTATGTGTGGGGAGTGGGGGGGACTGGCTCTTCTGAAATAAGGGTAGGGGTGCTTTCATTCTATTTTGATATTTATTTTTTGGATTCTTGGATTTTAGTATTGTGATTTTTCGTTTTAGTCTTTTCGGGTATTCCTTATATTATGTTTGTTTAGAAAGAGGGGTGTATTTAAAATAGGGGATTTTTTAATGTTTCTATTTATTTGTCTCCCCATGTGGGTATGGCCAGACCCAGGATCGGTTCCTAGTGTGGGGAAGATTTTGGTCCCCAGAGGGGGGGGGGCATTGGAGGGGGTATAGGTATGGGAGGGGGATGATACCTATACCCCCTCCAATCAGGTTGGTGACCCTCATTTGAACCCTGTCCAGGAATGAGAGACAAGCAGCAGATGCACCAGCCAAAATATGACAACAATACTCCATACATGGGCGAATGATGGCCTTATAGAGATACAGGATACTTTCAGCCATAAGTAGCTTTCTAGCATGGTAGAGAGAGCACACCTTCCTCACAGCAGCCTTGGCAATGCTCTCAATATATCTGTTCCAACTCATATTCCCTGTAAACGTTAGGCCGAAGAGTTTAAAATAAGTACTTTCAGGTAATATGTTTTTGGCCATTCCTATTGGTGGTAGAGAAGATTTCTTGTAATTATTGAAGGAAACAAGTTTAGTCTTGGCAGCAGTGAATGTGACCATCCATTTTTGTCCCCATTCCATTACAGATTGGAGATCTTCCTCTGGTGTTTCTGCAATGTCCTTAGATATGTGTTCATTTGTTTTCCACTCGTTTATTTATAATTATTAATTTATTTATTATTAATTAATTTATTATTATTAATTTATTTATTATGATTAATTTGTTTATTATGATTAATTTGTTTATTATTACTTTATTTATTATTATAAATTTATTTATTATTAATTTAGTTATTATTATTTATTTATTATTATAAATTTATTTATTATTTATTTATTTATTTATTATTATTAATTTATTTATAATAAATTTAGTTATTATTATTTATTTATTATTATAAATTTATTTATTATTATTAATTTATTTATTATTATTAATTGAGCTATTATAATAACTTATTTAGTATTATTAATTTATTTATTATTATTAAGTCATTAATTATTATTAATTTATTTATTATTAATTTGTTTATTATTACTTTATTTATTATCATTAATTTATTTATTATTATTAATTTAGTTATTATTATTTATTTATTATTATAAATTTATTTATTATTATTAATTTATTTTTTATTATTAATTTAGCTATTATAATAACTTATTTAGTATTATTAATTTATTTATAATTATTATTTATTTATTATTATTAATTTATTTATTATTAATTTGTTTATTATTACTTTATTTATTATTATTAATTTATTTATTATTAATTTAGTTATTATTATTTATTTATTATTTTAAATTTATTTATTATTATTAATTTATTTATTATTAATTTAGTTATTATTATTTATTTATTATTATAAATTTATTTATTATTATTAATTTAGTTATTATTATTAATTTAGTTATTATTATTTATTTATTATTATTAATGTATTTAGGATTATTAATTTATTCATTATTAATAATTTATCATAATTATTAATTTATTTATTATTATTAATTTATTTATTATTATTAGTTTATTTATTATTATTGGTTTATTTATTATTATTAATTAACTTATGTATTATTATTAATTCATATATTATTATTAATTCATTTATTATTATTAATTTATTTATTATCATTAATTAATTTATTATTATTCATATTATTTTTAAGTTATTTATTATTATTAATTTATTCGTTAATTTTAATTTATTTATTATTATTAATTTATTTATTATTATTAATTTATTTATTATTATTATTAATGTATTTAATATTTTTAATTTCTTTATTATTAATTCATTTATTATTAATAATTTATTTATTATTATTAATTTATTTATTGTTATTGATTTATTTATTATCATTAATATATTTATTATTATTAATTAACGTAATGTTATTAATTTATTCATTATTATTAATTTATTTATCATTATTAATTTATTTATTATTATTATTCATTTTTTATTACTCTTAATTTATTATTATCAATTCTTTTTATTAATTTATTTATTATTATTAATTTATTTATTATTTTTAATTTATTTATTATTATTAATTTATTTCTTAATGTTAATTTATTTCTTAATGTTAATTTATTATTAATAAATTATTTATCATTATTTATTTATTTATTATTAATATATTTATTATTATTAATTTATTTATCATCATTAATTTATTTATTATTATTAATTTATTTGTAATTATTTATTAATTTATTATCATTTATTTATTTATTATTAATAATTTATTTATTATTATTAATTTTTATTATTATCAATTTATTTATTATTATTTATTAATTTATTATTATTAATTAATTTATTATCTCCATATTTCTCTCAACCCTTACTCCTATTTTCTATGTTCATCTTTGGATTTATTTTCGTTTTCATTTAACATTTTTTAATGTTTCTTGCCTAATGTACTCTAAACTAGATGTCACATTTCTCTAATTCCTATCTGCTTTCTTCCTCTTCTGATGAGAAGCGTTAGGCTTAGAAATGCCTAGGTATAAAGAGCATTTATACACCCGTCCCCTCAATGCATGTTTCCTCCTTGGTGAATTAACAAATAAATTCATACATACCTATATCTAATTTATCTTGTTTATAACTTTTGTTCAAGGTTAAAAATATTCAAGCATAAAAATCATTGAATTTCACGAAGTTGTTAATAGTGCTCAATAAAAAGAGGAAGATATTATTTTATTCATTGTGTGTGTGTGTGTGTGTGTGTGTGTGTGTGTGTGTGTGTGTGTGTGTGTGTGTGTGTGTGTGTGTGTTAGCAAGCCGTGCTGTGTTGCCCGGTCATAAAATACGCATAAATATTATATTTCAATTCATACAGAAACTGACACATGTGCGTGCGAATATTATGTTTTTTTTTTTTCTAAACAGTTCACTTCTTGTAAGTAAAAATAAAAATACTCAAGTGAGACCGAAACCAAAACCTAAAAACAGTGCGTCAAGTACGATAACAATTAAGCCAGCTTGCCATAATCTTTAAAAAGTGTTTTCAAACCTACTTATCTTAACATAACCATTCTGTCATATAAGCGATTCACGCATGCGCATACGTGAAGCAGTTGAAAAACAGATAAAATATGCGATGACCCCCCTACCCCACCCCGACATACCAATTTTTTAATTTTTACCTTTTAGCGGCCTTTTTCCGGGTGGAAACCGATTAAAAACTTTTCCACGTGTCTGAACACTCTATATACCAAATTTCAAGTCTGTAGATTAAAAATCCGTATAATATATAGGCTGAATTGGCTTCCAAGACCCCCCCCCCGTCACACACACACATGCTCATTTTTATATATATATACGAAAAGATGTGCCTGGTGTTGCCCGGTATTATACGTAAACAGAAATACCGTAGATATTAAACGAAAAATGAAGTAAAAAAAAAAAAAAAAAAAAACGAAACTGTGACATGTGTATGCGAGTATTGTTTTTCTTTTTCTAAACAGTTCACTTCTTGTAAGTAAAAAAATACTCGAGCTGGGATCGAAACCAAAACCCAAAGACAGTGAGTCAAGTGCGATAACCATCAGACCAGGTTGCCAAGACCTTTAAAACGTGTTTTCAACCCTCATGAAACAGTCGGAAGACAGATAAAAATCTGATAACCCCTAAGAACGAATTTTTCAATTTTGAATACTTAGCAGCCCCTTTTTTTCCGGATGAAAACCGATTAAAAGTTTTCCACATGTCTGAATATCCTATAAATCAAATTTTTAGTCTGTAGATCAGAAATTCGGGGTTTGTATTACTGTACACATAGATTCGAAAAAGTTGTCAAAAAACAAATATATAACAAATAAATGTTATCAAAGGCAAGATAAGTTACTTTTCTGCCAAACTGGATATATTTTTTGTGTTTTTATTCAATGTAACATGTTTATTAAGCTCGAAAAACATACAGTGTTTACCGATGTATTCGAAAATTCAAGATGGCGTCTCACACCCTCTTTAACACCGTAAGTATGGAAAAAGGTGTTATAAATCAATAAACATACAAAATACTATTAAAAACCCGCCGAATATATGTCAACCTATGTCACAGTAACATATATTGAGCGAGTTTTTAACAATATTTTAACCGTTTTTTTATTTATAACATCTTTTCCCACACTTACCGTGTTAAAGAGAGAATCAGACGCCATCTTGAATGTTCCAATACATCGGTAAACACTGTATGGTTTTTGATCTGAATAAACATGTTACATTGAATAAAAACACGAAAAATATATCCAGCTTGGTAGAAAAGTAATTTATGTTGCCTTTGATAACATTTATTTGTTATATATTTGTTTTTTGACAACTTTTTCAAATCTATGTGTACAGTAATACAAACCCGAAATTCGTTTAGTATATAGGTCGAGAAGTGTTTTCACACACACATTCTAACACACATATACACTCACACACACACACACACACACTTGGGAAGTGATATACAAATTACCATTAGCGTGTGAAGCGATGCTCTTTGTGTAAACAAATTGAGCTTAGACAATGTCAAAACTGAATTGAGCTTTGGACAATTGTAAAACATTGTTAATTCACTGCCTGCATAGTAGCAGCTGTATAGGCGATCGCGTTTCGATCCTGGTTTCAGGTAGTTGCTTGTCTAGAAACGCACGAAACAGTACTCTATGTGGACTATATATATACTAGCAAAAGTACCCGTCGTTGACTGGGTTAAAAAACAGCCTACAGAAAATGGACTCTGATTTATGAAAGTATGATAGGTTATGAAAAGGAAGGGTTGTAAAGAGATAGCTTCGAATT
>NC_136491.1:25205947-25243447 GCF_053919585.1 Euprymna scolopes
CATATAGGAGCCTATACCATACTTATATATATAGACACACACACACACACACACACACATATATATATATATATATATATATATATATATATATATATATATATATATATATATATATATATATATATATAGTCCTGGTCAAAATCATAAAACCACGTCCTGAATTGATAATTTAGCACCGGTGCTAAATTATCAATTCAGGAGGCTGTTTGAAGATAATCTCCCCTCCCATATTCATGAGGGGATGTTTTGGCGTTATCTATCTCGAGTTTGAGTCAATTCGAGTTTCACCTTATAATTAAACTCCAATAATGAACTTATCAGTTTGTGAAGGCTTAATTTTTGGTAGTTTACATTCGAGTTTAGATAATAGATTAAGGTTTATTTTGGAGGGTTCTCGTTTTCATAGGTGACTTTTTTTTTCGTTTTGCATGTAAAAAGACAGTATTGGTTAATGGCATATTTGGCAAAAAAGAATTCATTTTTTTTTTCTTTGCATTTCCATGCACCAAACATGGATATAAATATCACTAAAACATCCGCTGGGTCATAAGCTTCATTTCGGTACCTTACTTGCCTAGGTGGGTTGTCTGTAGGCTGAGATAAACCGCGTCTCTCTCTCTCTCTCTCTCTCTCTCTCTCACACACACACACACACACACACACACACACACACGCACACGCACACGCACACGCACACGCACAGTACGAAAATTTTTAATAGGATTATTTTTATAGATAGATAGATAGATAGATAGATAGATACATACATGATTGATTGTAACGTCTTGTCAGACGAGTGCCACTCCCTCAGTCACTGAAAGTCCATGAGCCCGAAAATAACATGTTTTTTTTGTTTTTGTTTTTTTTAGTCCTGCCAGTGAATTCACACACTCAAGCAGACATGACATTGAAGACGGTCCTTGGCATACATACATATATATATACATATACACGCATACATACACATACATACCCATAAACATACACACATGCATACATCCATACATCCATACATACACAATACAAATAACACATACATACAAACATATACATACACACATGCACACACATATACATATATATGCATACACATATATACTATCATATACAAATACATACACACATATACATACATATTCACATACATATACGTACACATCTATGCACATATACATACATACACAAAGTTACCTACATATACGTACACATACATATATATGCACCTATACGTATACATATATATGCATATATACAAATACATATACATACACACAAATATATATACGTATATACATACAAACACACATAAACATGTATACACAATAAATAAATAAATAAAAATATATACACACATACATATATACATACATATACAAATAAGTATACATACACATACATACACTAGTGCATATATTAACATACATACATACATACATACACACACATATGCATATATAGAATGATAGCAGATCAATTATTACATGCTTCCAGCATTTCAGGGCTACACACATGACACTTTTTCCATCGCCACGGACAATTTTTATATACAAATGCCTGAGGAAGTATCTATACAAAGATGATGTTACAGAGTTTTAGCTTTGTACGACAGCTAAGTCTCTCTCTCGGTTCAAAATGTCGAGATCCAGCAACAAGCATGAGCAAGATAGCCAGCAACAAATCAAACTGCATACACACATACATACATACATACATACATTATGGCAGCAACTCGTTCTCGAGTATTGCCATTACTTAATATATCTCTGGCTTGAATGACGCAAACATGAGCGCAACTAGCAGCACGTGCCAGACGGTCACTTCTATGAACTTTCTATAGTCCTGCACATTCACTGATGACTGGGTCCAAGCTGTGGTGACCCAAACACCTACCAGGCCAGACCCTGGAAGTTCCAGAGCCCTTATTGCCACTGACGTTCATATTTGCATCAGTCCTCATTGAATGTCCGTTTGCCATTTTAGGCTAAAGCCAACCTTTTTGTTATCGAGATACACACTGATTGCAAAATGTGTATTCCATTACATATCAAGTAATACCTGTGCTTGAAGCTTTTTATAGAGAGGAAAGACTTTGCACTTAGACAATCCCACTTTCTAAACAACTGACACACTGAACCAAAAAGAAGAAACCGTCAACATTATTGGAAGCAGCAGTCACTGCAGGTTTTCTATCAGGGGTTTCCTTCTCTTAGAGAGGTTGCCTTCACCACGGCTTACGGGAGCCTTCTCCACCCATCATGCCATTTGATCCATGACTGGGACTTAGGTTGCTGGGCACCAGAGCATACTCCACACGCTGGTGGGTCATGTATGCCGCAGCTGACAGGGTCTAAGCTCCTCTGGAGGTTTCTGTCAGGGTTACCTCACCCTTAGCCTGTGGGCCAAGGTTCTTTTAACCAAAGACATATACATGCCTACATATATACACATTAATACTTACATAAATAATTCATCTTTCGATTAAATAGAGTAGAAAGTGAGTTTGCTTTTGGAAACTTCATAAGTTTCCCTATCTTTATTTTGTCCTTTAGTCCTCACATTCCATGAGCGATGTTTTCTAACAAAAGGGAAAGAGTTGCTGTTTTATGGGTTAAAATTTTTCCATTTAACACTTATAGTCGACTAGTTTTTGACCTTGAACTTATAGTCGACTAGTTTTTGACCTTGAACTTATAGTCGACCAGTTTTTAACCTTGAACTTATAGTCGACCAGTTTTTAACCTTGAACTAGTATTTTTAAGCTTTTTACATGAACTGGCTTCATACCTCGTCTGGAGTGAT
Source organism: Euprymna scolopes (assembly GCF_053919585.1). Taxonomy (NCBI): domain Eukaryota; kingdom Metazoa; phylum Mollusca; class Cephalopoda; order Sepiida; family Sepiolidae; genus Euprymna; species Euprymna scolopes. The sequence goes on from NC_136491.1 coordinate 25,208,750, forward strand.
TTCCATAAAATATTTTTACTAAATAAAATCCAGTTGAAATATGGGGCATGCCTCTTGAAAGAACTGCACGTTTCATTCTTTTCTTTTACGGCATACCAACCAATTTCGGATTATTTAATGCCGAATGTAGTCATTTTCATAAAATATCATGCTTCAAGTTCTTTATGTTTTCAAATATTTATTCATGTTTGGTTTGATTGTTTTATTTTATGGCATATCAATCCTTTTCAAGTTCAGTCATTTTGGTAAAAGATTTTATGCTTCAGCTCAAATATTTATTCAGGGGGGTTTGGTTTGGTTTGGTTTGGTTTGGTTTGGTTTGTAGAGGAAAATTTTTATTTTTACTTTTAGCTTTGCAGAACATGATTGAGTTTTGCAAAGGCAAAAGAAAAATAAACGATAACATTAGTGTTTGGTGCATTTTAGGTCAGGAAACTGGTAGCTAAAAAAAATATAAGAGTTCAGGACCTAAATTATTTTACTGTTACCTAAAATATTTTACTGTTACCCAAAATATTTTAATGTTACCTAAAATATTTTAATGTTACCTAAAATATTTTAATGTTACCTAAAATATTTTAATGTTACCTAAAATATTTTATTGTTACCTAAAATATTTTAATGTTACCTAAAATATTTTAATGTTACCCAAAATATTTTAATGTTACCTAAAATATTTTAATGTTACCTAAAATATTTTAATGTTTCCTAAAATATTTTAATGTTACCTAAAATATTTTAATGTTTCCTAAAATATTTTAATGTTACCTAAAATATTTTACTGTTACCTAAAATATTTTAATGTTACCTAAAATATTTTAATGTTACCTAAAATATTTTACTGTTACCTAAAATATTTTAATGTTACCTAAAATATTTTAATGTTTCCTAAAATATTTTAATGTTACCTAAAATATTTTAATGTTACCTAAAATATTTTAATGTTACCTAAAATATTTTAATGTTACCTAAAATATTTTACTGTTACCTAAAATATTTTAATGTTACCTAAAATATTTTACTGTTACCTAAAATATTTTAATGTTTCCTAAAATATTTTAATGTTTCCTAAAATATTTTAATGTTTCCTAAAATATTTTAATGTTTCCTAAAATATTTTAATGTTACCTAAAATATTTTAATGTTACCTAAAATATTTTAATGTTACCTAAAATATTTTAATGTTACCTAAAATATTTTAATGTTACCTAAAATATTTTAATGTTACCTAAAATATTTTAATGTTTCCTAAAATATTTTAATGTTTCCTGAAATATTTTAATGTTTCCTAAAATATTTTAATGTTTCCTAAAATATTTTAATGTTACCTAAAATATTTTAATGTTACCTAAAATATTTTAATGTTTCCTAAAATATTTTAATGTTACCTAAAATATTTTAATGTTTCCTAAAATATTTTAATGTTACCTAAAATATTTTAATGTTACCTAAAATATTTTAATGTTACCTAAAATATTTTAATGTTTCCTAAAATATTTTAATGTTTCCTAAAATATTTTACTGTTACCTAAAATATTTTACTGTTTCCTAAAATATTTTAATGTTTCCTAAAATATTTTAATGTTACCTAAAATATTTTAATGTTACCTAAAATATTTTAATGTTACCTAAAATATTTTAATGTTACCTAAAATATTTTAATGTTTCCTAAAATATTTTAATGTTTCCTAAAATATTTTAATGTTTCCTAAAATATTTTAATGTTACCTAAAATATTTTAATGTTACCTAAAATATTTTAATGTTACCTAAAATATTTTAATGTTACCTAAAATATTTTAATGTTACCTAAAATATTTTACTGTTACCTAAAATATTTTAATGTTACCTAAAATATTTTAATGTTTCCTAAAATATTTTAATGTTACCTAAAATATTTTAATGTTACCTAAAATATTTTAATGTTACCTAAAATATTTTAATGTTACCTAAAATATTTTAATGTTACCTAAAATATTTTAATGTTACCTAAAATATTTTAATGTTACCTAAAATATTTTAATGTTACCTAAAATATTTTAATGTTACCTAAAATATTTTAATGTTACCTAAAATATTTTAATGTTTCCTAAAATATTTTAATGTTACCTAAAATATTTTAATGTTACCTAAAATATTTTAATGTTACCTAAAATATTTTAATGTTACCTAAAATATTTTAATGTTTCCTAAAATATTTTAATGTTACCTAAAATATTTTAATGTTTCCTAAAATATTTTAATGTTACCTAAAATATTTTAATGTTACCTAAAATATTTTAATGTTACCTAAAATATTTTAATGTTACCTAAAATATTTTACTGTTACCTAAAATATTTTAATGTTACCTAAAATATTTTACTGTTACCTAAAATATTTTACTGTTTCCTAAAATATTTTAATGTTACCTAAAATATTTTAATGTTACCTAAAATATTTTACTGTTACCTAAAATATTTTAATGTTTCCTAAAATATTTTAATGTTACCTAAATTATTTTAATGTTTCCTAAAATATTTTAATGTTACCTAAAATATTTTACTGTTACCGAAAATATTTTACTGTTACCTAAAATATTTTAATGTTACCTAAAATATTTTAATGTTACCTAAAATATTTTAATGTTTCCTAAAATATTTTATTGTTACCTAAAATATTTTAATGTTACCTAAAATATTTTAATGTTACCTAAAATATTTTAATGTTACCTAAAATATTTTAATGTTACCTAAAATATTTTAATGTTTCCTAAAATATTTTATTGTTACCTAAAATATTTTAATGTTACCTAAAATATTTTAATGTTACCTAAAATATTTTAATGTTACCTAAAATATTTTAATGTTTCCTAAAATATTTTAATGTTACCTAAAATATTTTATTGTTACCTAAAATATTTTAATGTTTCCTAAAATATTTTAATGTTACCTAAAATATTTTAATGTTTCCTAAAATATTTTAATGTTACCTAAAATATTTTAATGTTACCTAAAATATTTTAATGTTACCTAAAATATTTTAATGTTACCTAAAATATTTTACTGTTACCTAAAATATTTTAATGTTTCCTAAAATATTTTAATGTTACCTAAAATATTTTACTGTTACCTAAAATATTTTAATGTTACCTAAAATATTTTAATGTTTCCTAAAATATTTTAATGTTACCTAAAATATTTTAATGTTACCTAAAATATTTTAATGTTACCTAAAATATTTTAATGTTTCCTAAAATATTTTAATGTTACCTAAAATATTTTAATATTACCTAAAATATTTTAATGTTACCTTAAATATTTTAATGTTACCTAAAATATTTTAATGTTACCTAAAATATTTTACTGTTACCTAAAATATTTTACTGTTACCTAAAATATTTTAATGTTACCTAAAATATTTTAATGTTACCTAAAATATTTTAATGTTACCTAAAATATTTTAATGTTTCCTAAAATATTTTAATGTTACCTAAAATATTTTAATGTTTCCTAAAATATTTTAATGTTACCTAAAATATTTTAATGTTTCCTAAAATATTTTAATGTTTCCTAAAATATTTTAATGTTTCCTAAAATATTTTAATGTTACCTAAAATATTTTAATGTTACCTAAAATATTTTAATGTTTCCTAAAATATTTTAATGTTACCTAAAATATTTTAATGTTTCCTAAAATATTTTAATGTTACCTAAAATATTTTAATGTTACCTAAAATATTTTAATGTTTCCTAAAATATTTTAATGTTACCTAAAATATTTTAATGTTACCTAAAATATTTTAATGTTACCTAAAATATTTTAATGTTTCCTAAAATATTTTAATGTTACCTAAAATATTTTAATGTTTCCTAAAATATTTTACTGTTACCTAAAATATTTTAATGTTACCTAAAATATTTTAATGTTACCTAAAATATTTTAATGTTTCCTAAAATATTTTAATGTTTCCTAAAATATTTTAATGTTACCTAAAATATTTTACTGTTACCTAAAATATTTTAATGTTACCTAAAATATTTTAATGTTACCTAAAATATTTTACTGTTACCTAAAATATTTTAATGTTACCTAAAATATTTTACTGTTACCTAAAATATTTTAATGTTACCTAAAATATTTTAATGTTTCCTAAAATATTTTAATGTTACCTAAAATATTTTACTGTTACCTAAAATATTTTAATGTTACCTAAAATATTTTAATGTTACCTAAAATATTTTAATGTTTCCTAAAATATTTTAATGTTACCTAAAATATTTTAATGTTACCTAAAATATTTTAATGTTTCCTAAAATATTTTAATGTTTCCTAAAATATTTTAATGTTACCTAAAATATTTTACTGTTACCTAAAATATTTTAATGTTACCTAAAATATTTTAATGTTACCTAAAATATTTTACTGTTACCTAAAATATTTTAATGTTACCTAAAATATTTTACTGTTACCTAAAATATTTTAATGTTACCTAAAATATTTTAATGTTTCCTAAAATATTTTAATGTTACCTAAAATATTTTACTGTTACCTAAAATATTTTAATGTTACCTAAAATATTTTAATGTTACCTAAAATATTTTAATGTTTCCTAAAATATTTTAATGTTACCTAAAATATTTTAATGTTACCTAAAATATTTTAATGTTTCCTAAAATATTTTAATGTTTCCTAAAATATTTTAATGTTACCTAAAATATTTTACTGTTACCTAAAATATTTTAATGTTACCTAAAATATTTTACTGTTACCTAAAATATTTTAATGTTACCTAAAATATTTTACTGTTACCTAAAATATTTTAATGTTACCTAAAATATTTTAATGTTTCCTAAAATATTTTAATGTTACCTAAAATATTTTACTGTTACCTAAAATATTTTAATGTTACCTAAAATATTTTAATGTTACCTAAAATATTTTAATGTTTCCTAAAATATTTTAATGTTACCTAAAATATTTTAATGTTTCCTAAAATATTTTAATGTTACCTAAAATATTTTAATGTTACCTAAAATATTTTAATGTTACCTAAAATATTTTAATGTTTCCTAAAATATTTTAATGTTACCTAAAATATTTTAATGTTACCTAAAATATTTTAATGTTTCCTAAAATATTTTAATGTTTCCTAAAATATTTTAATGTTACCTAAAATATTTTACTGTTACCTAAAATATTTTAATGTTACCTAAAATATTTTAATGTTACCTAAAATATTTTACTGTTACCTAAAATATTTTACTGTTACCTAAAATATTTTACTGTTACCTAAAATATTTTAATGTTACCTAAAATATTTTAATGTTTCCTAAAATATTTTAATGTTACCTAAAATATTTTACTGTTACCTAAAATATTTTAATGTTACCTAAAATATTTTAATGTTACCTAAAATATTTTAATGTTTCCTAAAATATTTTAATGTTACCTAAAATATTTTAATGTTTCCTAAAATATTTTAATGTTACCTAAAATATTTTAATGTTACCTAAAATATTTTAATGTTACCTAAAATATTTTAATGTTTCCTAAAATATTTTAATGTTACCTAAAATTTACTGCCATGATGAAAACGGTGAAAGTAAAGAATGCACAACAAAAATTAAGACTTGAGTTTTTTTGTGCTTTGCTCCCCATTAGAGGGATCTAAAATGATCAGAATTTACTCTCTTTCTGAGAATATTTAATTTTCTGCAATGTGAATTGAAAGATCATCAGCATCATAATCATCATCGGTTTAACGTCTGTTTTGGGTGTAACTCCTGTCTAAGATGTGTGTCAGAAGCAGAAAGGCGTCATTGAATTCCTGGCAAAAGTGCATTGACAATGGTGAAGACTATGGAGAAAAATAAATTTTGGGGCACAAAAGGTCGCTTATTTTAATAGTACCACTTTAGTCTTCGTAGCTCTTCAACTTTTTAAGTTAAAAATAAAAAATAGGAGGCTTTACTTTCAGAATGACTCTCATATGACAAAGCACACTCCAGATGCCCATGCACAGCCATCGTTCATTGCTGGAAAAAGTGCATTGAGAATGGTGTTAACTATGTAGAAAAATAAATTCCAGAGCATAAAAGGTCGTTCGTTCCAATGGTACCGTCCGGTCGTCATAGTTCTTCAACCATTTGAGTTTTAAAAAATGCAAGGTTTCTTTTTTTTGTAATTTCAAGTAAATGTTAACCGAATTCATTTTTTTATTTTTATTTATTTATTTATTTATTTATTTGCTTAGTATTAAGAACGTAAAAATAGAACGTAAAAAGAAATTGCTTTTGTATTGTTTTGCATTCAATAGCATTCAACTGGAAAGTGAAGGTTGGGGATATGTATCGTGTAGCAAGAAATGAGACAAGAACGATGCAATGGGTGTGTACTGTGATGTCATATGCTGCATGGAAAGCAAGGGCGTAGTCAGCCCTGCTTTTTGTATTCTACCCCCCCCCCCATCCTCACAGAAGCTGACCGAAATTTGTTTTTTTTTCCTAAATTTAAAGGTCCAGTAGGGTAGCTAGAGATAGGTAGGAAGGGATTTGTCTTGTCGTAAATAAATTGCCTGCTAAAGGGGGGTAATTATTTACTGCTTGTGAATCGATTTTACCTGCCATTTAACAATGACGCCCCAAAGTTTACCTACCTCTAGGGAAATTTTCCAGGGTTAAATTCGTTTTGTTTCGTTCCATTTTGTTTAAAATATTTACGAATTTATTTTTATTTTTTCGTACAAAATTTTTTTTGTATCATTTCGTTTCGTTCATTTTTTCGTTTTGCTTCATACATCTACAAATATTTAATTACAACCAATGTATGTGACAAAAGGTACCAAGGCTTAACAAAAACTTGGATGTCTTCAAATCCAATGTAAACAAATTCCTGATGAACCGCCCCCCTTAAGTAGATACTTTATGAAATCTCAACACTAACGTACAACGTACTGTACATGCAATAACCCTTATCCCTGAGTGGCTTCCGGGCCTTGATAAGTGATGACCTCCTTGTAAAAAAAAGAAAAAAAGCTATGAAAGATAGAAAAGTTAATATTAAGGCAACCTCAAATTTGCATTTATTAATATTAAGTAATTTGACAAAGTAAAATTTCATAAATTAATCAAAACATTTAAATTTCAAATCATAAAAACATTCAACGAACATTAATTGAAAGTTTTAGGTTGCTCTAATTACAATCAAAAACCAAAACGAACAAAACAGTATATATCGTAAAATTTTTGCTTTGAAAGTGTGGACCCCCTCTTTGTCCCTATTTACAATGCCTCCCCACGGGACAGAGTTAGACACCAGGGTCGTTTTTTAACGCGGAGAAAAGGAACAAAAATAAAAATTGTCTCAGTCGTGAAGGATTTCTCCTCCACTGACAGAGAACAAGAAATTGAAGTGCAGCATCTGAAGAACAGTTACTACACTTTGAGATATTAAATCTTTTATTCATGTTAAAAATACAGTCAAAATCAACGATGAACAAAAAACTTAGACACATGGCCAACTCAAAAGGGGGGATTGTGGGGGTCGTTGGTCATCCTTGTCACTCCAGAACTAAACAAAATCAAAAGTTTCTCCCAGCTAGTATCTTCTTTCACCATAATACCGCATTTACCCTTTCATATTGGGGGACGTCCTACTTAACACTTTGATCTTGTCCCGAAGGCCAAGTTAAGGGAAATTATATGAGAACGATTACCTCAGAAGAAAAGTAAACTTAGACAATATAGGGAGATTTGTGTAGAATGGGAGATTTCGTTGGTTTGGTCACATTGAAAAAAATGAATGTGTTCAGGTTAGAAGATGTAGAGCAGTTGAGGTCGCAGGATTTGTATGCTGAAGAAGACAAAGAAAAATACAGGAAGAAGTGATAAAGATTGATTTGAAAGAAAGAAGGATAAATAAAGATCTCGTCAGAGATAGGTTAGTTTGGAAGCCGTTCAATACATGTCAGCATATAAAATAAACCGAATAGAATGATGATTGACTCAGTCATTCTTGCGATATCGGTGACGTGTGATTGTTATCAAGAATTTTTTTTTTTTTTAAATTTTTTATTACATTTTCACCCCAAACAAGGCACACTGCCACTTTGATGTAGGGGGCTGCTATCAGGGACATAAGTTGCAGGGATACTATGAAGGAAGTAAAGAAGCAAGATATCTGTTCACATTACACTTGAACTTCTGCATGTCAGTACAGATGGGAAAACAGGAACCCGGAAGGGAATTCCAGAGGCTAGCAGTTCTGAAGAAGAAACTATTAGAGTAGAATGTTTTCTTACATCTAGGGATTTCTACTGTGTAAGGGTGGGACTTTGCTGCTTGTCGGGTTTTACGGGGGTATTTACGTCAAGGAGGTACAAGGGCTTGTAGTTCGTTAGAGCATCCACCATTAAAATGCTTGTAAAACAGGCAGAGGGATGCAACATTTCGTCGATGGGACAGAGGTTGAAGCTTAGATGACAGTTCAGGTTCTATGCGATTGGCAACTCTCTTTTGAACCCTGTCCAAGAGTTAGAGACTAGTAGCAAATGCACCAGCCCAAATATGACAACAATACTCCATACATGGGCGAATGGTGGCCTTGTAGAGGTACAGGATACTTTTAGGCATAAGTAACTTTCTAGCATGGTAGAGAGAGAGCCCACCTTCTTTGCAGCAGCCTTGGCAATGCTCTCAATGTATCTGTACCAACTCATGTTCCTTGTGAACATTAAGTTGAAGAGTTTGAAAGAAGTACTTTCAAGTAATATATCTTTAGTCATAGCTATTGGTGGTTGTTCTTGTAATTATTAAAGGAAACAAGCTTAGTCTTGGCAGCATTGAATGTGACAATCGATTTTTTACCCCCCTTCTCCTACAGATTGGAAGTCTCCGTCTAGTGTTTCTGCATTGCCTTAGATATGTGTTCATTTCTTTTCCCCTGGTGCCTGTTATAGGGCGTGGTATCATTAGCAAATATACCCATTTCAGAGACAATTTTATCAGGGAGGTCATTAATGAATAAAGGTCCAAGGATAGACCCCTGAGGCACACCCACATTTATATCATATTCTTTAGATGTATGACCGTCGATGACAACTTGGATTCTTCTCCTATTTAAGAAAGATTCAATTATGTTAAGTATTCGTCCAGTGATACCATATGATCTAATTTTGTGGTCATGCAATGTGGATTTATGGATATATTGTAATCTATATAAATAAAACACTATATAGATGTATGTATGTGCGTAATTATTTAACTGATAAACTATTAAACTACTGGTCACATAACACTGAAATTAACAGGAAGTAGCAATCGTACACTAAGGATAAATTATAACGATAAAATGTTTGTGTGTATATAACAAGATCTGTAGACCCGGGACAACACTGGGTTGTCTTGCTTGTGACACTTCAAGAAAAAATAAGTTCAGAAAAAAAAAAATAGCATCTGGTTTATTGAGAGAATGACGGGAATTATATTATCACCGAGGAGAACTGAATTTTCATAATTGAGGATGGCACGAAGCATGGTCTTTTCAAGATATAGAAACGATATCAGTGGTGGTGGGTGAGACCTTCTCGGAGTAAGGAAAACAGAGATACGGAATTTTATTGTTTAGATGCCCACCTAAAGGGTCAGTGATCCTTTTCTAGTCGACCTGATTATTTAAAACAAAAAAAAAGGGACAGAGAGAGAGAGAGAGACAGAGACAGAGACAGAGAGACAGAGAGAGCCTCAAATAGAGAGGGGCATACAGAAAGATATTAAAAAATGTCTTTTTGCCGGCAAAACAGACAGTTGAGTCCAGTTCGTTGGAAAATTTTAAAGTGGAAAGTTGAGATCGTGTCGCTGGCGCAATCCGATTGCTTGGCGAAATAAATGCAAACATTATAATCATGCACTCAGAATTCCATTTGATTCGCCAAATTTGGAAAGGCCCCAAGTTCACATTCTTATATGATATATACCTGTAACAACTTTGAATAACTTTTGAATAATTAATGTTACTAAAAAGACTGCCTTTGTGATTTTTGTTGTTGGCCTGCGGTTGTGAAAAGAATTCTTACCCAGATCGATTTTTCAAAGTGCAGCTGAGGAGAGCGACGCACCTGTCTTTGAAAGCGATCCTCATCCCCAACATCTGACAGCAGGCTACCACCGGAGGATCCTTATAGTAAAGTTACCGACCAGCCATCGTGAGAGCAGAACTACCACATGGACTTAGGGTTATGCACGAGTTGTGTGTGTGTGTGTGTGTGTGTGTGTGTGTGTGTGTGAGTAGAAAAACAACAAGTTCCAGCAATCAGCGAGCGTCTGGCATAGACATCAGGGTCCTAACCACTAGATGAAGAAAAGATGAAGACAAAGATAAAAACTAGACGATCAAATCACGAGAGTTATGAAGAAATCTTCGCCAGTTTAAAGATTTTTTTAGTTTGTAAGAAGTTTGGTAGTTTAAAGGCTCTCAGAAGCTTTTTGAAAAGTTTTGAAAAAGATTAAAGGTCTTTGCAAAAATATTGAATTTATTTGAAAAGTTTTATTATTTTATTTTTATTTTTAAAAATGTAACCTCGAGTCGTCAAGGGTGGGGATTGCCTTTAAGGTGCGACCCAACTCCGCCTCCGGCGATGGACAATGCAGCCCGTAGGGTTATAGTATGAATGAATAACATATCGGCAAGTTGAAAAGTATAATGTTCATTTCAACTTGCCGACATATTTTTATTTCTTTCTAAAAGACATATAAACCGAGAAACTGAATCTCTAATAACTGCAGCACAAGATAACTCGATAAGAACCAACCATATCAAAGCAAAGATCGATAAAACACAAGAAAACAGCAAATGCAGACTCTGTGGACAAAGAGACGAAACGCTAAACCATATAGTAAGTGAATGCAGCAAACTGGTCCAAAAGGAATACAGAAACAGGCATGACCAAGTGGGGAGGGCAGTGCATTGGAAATTGTGCAAACAGCTGCATTTTGAACGTACAGACAAATGGTACAAGCATAAATCCTCAACAGCACTCGAAAACAAGAACCACAAAATCCTACGGGATATGGACATACGAACGGACAAACCCATCCAAGCAGATGTCATAATAATTAACAAGAAAGAAAAATCCTGTCAAATCATAGACTTTGCTGTCCCAGCTGACCACAGAGTGAGTATGAAAGAAAAGGAGAAACAAAGCAAATACACAGAGCTAGCCAGAGAGTTAAAAAGGATTTGGATGATGAAGAAAATCAAAATAATACCGATAATAGTAGGAGCACTAGGAACAATTCCAAAAAACTTTGAAAAAAGAATGGTAGAAATTGGAATCAGAGGAATAGTTGCAAAAATACAACGACTAACGATAATGAAAACGGCTGAAATATTAAGGAAAACCCTTGAATGCAGAGAATAATACAAGAATATAATATAACGAAGAAGCGTTACAGGGAATGAAGAACACCGAAACTGCATATCTACAAGTTCTACACCCCCATCACACATCCCTTCCCATTGTCTCATCACCATTCCCCGCAATAGAAAAGTGATACCGAAGAGCCAAGAAGGGTCAAGCAGGATGGAAAGACCGAGGAGAGAGCGCTGACCAGACCTCTGCTGGACAAGTGCGAAGAGAACTGAGACCTTGGGGAGGTTTAATGCCACTTAAATTCTAGTATAAATCAATGGCCACTGCCAGTGAGAAATCAATCGTAAGAGGCTATTGTAATGATGCAAATTTATTTGCAAGTGCTATCAAAGGAGGTGGAGAGAGCCTGGGGAAACTTGTTGTCACTCAGCTTTTTCCTGTCTTTCCTCTCTTACTTTCCCTCTCTGCTCTGCTCTAACCAAGTATACTGACCTGTTCCACAAACCCCAAAATTCTCAACATGAAATATCTCAAAAAAGAAAACACGAATAAACCTAGAACCCCATCCTCCTACGTAGACCCCTACTACCATGTCTCCTTCTCCAACATCAGGGGTCTACGTTCTAACCTTCCAGAGGTTGAACCCCAATTACAGGAGACTAAACCTGACATATTCTTCCTAAGTGAAACTGGAATAGGGCCGACCACCTCCCTAGATGAGTTCATAATTAAAGGATACTCTAACCTAACATCTAAATCTGACCCCCAATATCGCCATGGGCATGGAATATGTGCCTACATTAAAGATGGTTTCTCATGTGGCAGGGATATCTCCAGAGAAGACCCTAATCTACCTTATATGTGCTTCTGGGTTGCACTTGCTTACACCACCGCATTTATATTTGCCCTCTATCGCCCCCACAACAGTGGAGTTACTGTCTTTAAGAGTATATCAGAAAAAATTGACCATCCTGTCTGCTCATCCCTCAGCTAACATTCACATTTGCAGTAACTTCAATGTCCATAATGTGGAATGGCTGACCCACTCAAATAAGACTGATGATGAGGGGAGGTTCTGTCATGATTTTGGCATTGCCTATGACCTCACTCAGATTGTCCGCGAGCCCACCCGTGTGCCCGATAGTACCGGTCAGTTCGCAAGCCTCCTAAACCTTTTTCTATCTACATCCCCTGAGCTATGCTCGTGTTCCGTTCTATCTCCTCTGGGATCATCCGACCACTGCGTCGTATCAGTTAAGATAAAAATGAAATATAATAAATCTACAGATGTACCTCTCCATCATACTGTATACCGATACTCTATGGCGGACTGGGATAGCTTCCGTACATTCATATCTGATCTCCCTCTCCATTCCATGTTTAAAAAGGATGTGTCCTCTATAGTATCAGACCTGACCGAATGGTTACTTGTAGGCATAGACCAATTCATACCATCCAAAAAATTCCAACAAAAACCTAACAGCCAGCCATGGTTCTCCCCCGAATGTGCTGCTGCCATCCAACACAGAAATCACTTTTTCCATAGCTACCAACGTAATAGATGCACTGAAACTAAAACTGCTTTCAGAACCGCCAGCAACCACTGTAAAAGATAATAAAAAGTGCAAGAGAACTATATGCGCAATCCGTTAAGTCCAAAGTAGCTGAGCAGCGGCTTGGTTCCCACCAGTTCTGGCAAATAGCAAATAGGATCTTGAACAGAAACGTGCGTTCTATCCCAACCATTATCAATGGACCAGAGGTCATCTCGACAGCATCCGACAAGGCCAAACTATTTGCCAAAAACTTTGCGGCAAATTCTACCTTGTGTCAACTCCCCATATTCCCTTCTATAACAGACAACACGCTATGCAACATATAAATATCTGCGCGTGAGGTCGTCAAGCTAATCAAGAACCTTGACTCCAGTAAAGCAACTGGTCCCGACAGTATTCCAATTATAGTGTTAAAAAAATTACAACCAGAACTTATCCCCCATACTTTCCAAACTGTTTAAGCGTTGCCTTAAGGAGAAGTGCATCCCAACACCCTGGAAAACCTCATCAGTATGCCCTGTATTTAAGAATTCAGGAGATAAGTTATCCCCCTCTCAGTACAGACCAATAAGTCTCCTGTGTGTCATGAGTATGTTGCTGGAATCCACAATAAATAGAGAAGTAGTCAACCACCTCAGCAGATATAACCTTCTTAGCGACACGCAATATGGTCTCCGCTCTGCTAGATCTACAGCAGATGTGCTAACGGTTATATCTCATAGGATTAGTGAATCTCTCGACAAAGGCTTAATTTCTAGGGCAATTGCTCTCGACATATCAAAGGCCTTCGACAAGGTTTGGCATAAAGACCTACTACACAAGATTTCCAGATACGGTATAACTGGAAATGTTTTCTCTATCATTAAGTCATTTCTCTCAGATAGGCTCATAAGAGTAGTGGTTGATGGGCAGAAATCAGAGGCCCACAGTATTAATGCTGGAGTCCATCAGGGGTCCATACTGGGCCCAACTCTCTTCCTGATCTACATCAATGATCTCCCAAAACACATACTAAAATCTTTCGTTGACATCTATGCTGATGACACGACCATCTATGGCAACACATCAAAGGCTGTAAATGATGATGTTCTCTCTGATTAACTCTCCTCTGATCTTGAGCGCATGGTACAGTGGGGAAAGAGGTGCTGGTTACCTTTAATGCATCTAAGACCAAGCTCCTATCTCTACATCAGAAACACTCTGATCCCCATCTGGCATCAATTGAAATGGATGGCTCTCATCTAAGGGAGGCCCCAGGCTTTGATAAGCTCCTGGGTTTGACCTTTACACCTGATCTTAAATGGAACACATACATCAAGTCTGTGGCCAAGGTCGCTGGGAAAATGGTGGGATCCTTCTACCGCTCCAGAAGATATCTCACTAATGATGCAATTCTCTATCTATATAAGAGCCAAGTACGTCCAAAGATGGAGTACTGCTGCCACATCTGGGCGGGGGCTGCTAAAAACAGCCTATCTTGGCTTGACAGAGTACAAAATAGACTCAGTGGCTTGGTGGGGGATGCCCTTTTCTCTACCCTGCAACCTCTTTCCCACAGAAGAGACGTAGCGAGCCTGTCATTGTTCTATCGTTATTTCCATGGCAGGTGCTCGTCTGAGCTCCATTCTCTGGTCCCCCCTCGTCAATCTTTTTCAGAAAACACCCGACTAGCTGAAACCACCGTCACTATCTATCTGTGCCTAAATCAAAACGTAGATACAATGAACAAAGCTTCTTTTTTAGAACTGCACGCTTGTGGAACTCTGTTCCGCTTGCCTGTTTCCCTCCCGACTTCAACCTGGATGTCTTCAAGTCCAATACAAACAAATTCCTGATGAACCGCCCTCCATAAGTAATGACACCTTACAAATTCTCGAATACTATTGCTACACTATCCCTTTGATTACTGTACACACAATAACCCTTATCCCTGAGTGGCCATTGGGTCTTGATAAGTGGTGAACTCCATGTAAAAAAAAAAAAAAAAAAGCTTCCAGAAAACACCACAGGTTTTCAATCAGATCGTTTGTTGACTTGTGTGAAAGCTCCATGTGCGCCAATAATAATAATAAGTGAATTGTAAACCTTAACTTAAGTCTTAAGTTTACTTCGGTTCAAATTCTGTAGAAGCACAAAAAATATACACGCGCACTGATTTCCTAATATAACGCCTAAAATATTTAACGGATATGTTTTTCATAGTTGAATGGCTCTTTTATATTCCATCCTGGGCAATGCCGGGGTTCAGGTTCTGCTAGTATTCGTTAAATACATTTCAAAAAGTGAAGTTCGTTTTATTGATTTGAAGAATATTTAGCTGACAATTATTTTCCTGGGAAGAAGACCAGATTAATTAATAAATGAAACAAATATATATATTTGTTCCGTTTATTTAAACAATATTAGATGTCGATTAAAAGTATGTTTACAAGAGTCATTTTATTTTACTTCATCGGGTTAACCATGACAGATATTGTTTCAAAAGGGATATTATTATTATTATTATTATTATTATTATTATTATTATTATTATTATTATTATTATTGTTGTTGTTGTTGTTGTTGTTAACGGTATATTATATTGATTGATATAGAAAACCGTGGAATTTCCTCATGGCCTCGCTAGTTTATGTATTGCATAGAGCCCCCTTCCTCAGCTATGGATAGAATAGCAGCTTGTGTTCAGTTAATTGTTTAAAAATGTTTTTGCCTGTAGTTTTTAATAATCCAAAGAGTACAAAATTGACTCCCTTGGCCTTTGCCTTTCTCAAGGCATCCACAAAGCAGTGGGTCTATTTTCCCATAGCTGGAGGATCCTTCATGGTACACAACAAATAACGAAATGACCAAAATGGAAACAAACTTCATTTTTTACCTTCAATTACTATTGTTGTTGTTGTTGTTGTTGTTGTTGTATTTTTGGAAATTAGTGATGTTAAGGATTTCCAACTGACGATCCGCAAAGTTAAGAATCGAATAACAAAATGACCAAAATAAAAACAATCTTTGTTTTGTTTTTATTTTGTTTGTTTGTTTGTTTATTTTTTTTTATCTTCAACTAAACCCCGACAAAATTCCGGTCTGGAGTTCGAATAGGCGGATGGTGAAGCTCTACAACATCCTTCCTGTGAATTTTGATGATGGCCTGTGTAATTACTGCAAGTGAGCAAATAATAATAATAATAATAACAAAAATAACAATAATAATAATAATAATAATAATAATAATAATAACAAAAATAACAATAATAATAATAATAATAATAATAATAATAACAAAAATAACAATAATAATAATAATAACAAAAATAACAAAAATAACAACAATAATAATAATAATAATAATAATAATATAGAAATAAAGAGATAATGATAGCAATAGTTGAGTATCATGAAGACTCCCCCAGCTATGGGCAAATAGCCTCACTGCCTTGTGGATGCTTTGAAAAAGCAAAGGCTAAAGGAATAAACCCCAACAGAAATCCGGTCTGGAGTTCCGATAGGCGGATGGCGAAGCTCTGCAACATCTTTCCGGCAGCTCCTGCAGCTGCACTGGCACCGACTGTATTGGCTTGCCTTTCCGTTGGAGTCTGCCTGCAACGCCGAGAGGGAAACCCTGATAAATAGGCAAACCAGGGTTCTCTTTTTACCTGCCCAGGCCTGCACCTGGTTAGCCACAACAGACGCTGTAGTAAACCAAACTAGATGCAGAATACCATTGTCTCAAGAGACAGAAGGTTGCCATTATATTATACAAAATTGACCTTGGTTTTACTTTTGACGTTGTTGTAACTCTTGCTTCCCTTTCCTGTTCATTAGTCCTCATATACAATAAGGAATATTTCTGGCAAGTGGGAATAATTGCTGCTTTCTGGGTTGGATTATATCCGCCTAACATCGAGTTTTAACTCGTTTTAGACCGTGAAATACTTTTTTTAGCTCCTTACATCAGGTGGCTTCATGCCTTGTCGGAGCAATTTCCATTAAAAAAAAAAAGTAATGATAAATATACGGTTTGCATTAAAACAAACAAAAGTGACTTAAATTTATTTATTTTTATTATTTATTTATTTATTTTATTTTTTATAATATTTACATTACGTTTGTGGATGCGCAAGTGGGGTACATTTATCTAATTTATAAAACTCACTATGTCTGTCTGTCTGTCTGTCTGTCTCTATATTTTCAAACCGTATCTTTCCCGAAACTAAAAGTCGCAGAGCGTCGCTAAGGACCTCAAATGATTGGATTTTTTATGGGCCGTTCTTTTATGGGATTTTAGTCGGTTAAAATAGTTTTTAAGGGGTCAAAAGTGGTAAAAATTAAAAAAAAAAAAAACGTTATACATTTTGTCCATTCATCTTAATGTATTTTTTAATCAGTTCATATGCGTGTTACGTTGGTATAGTAGTAACGTTACCAGCTTTGAATGCTACAATTTTACTTTCGGTTTCAATTCTAGCTGATGGCACCCAAATATTTTATTTTATTTTTTTTTTTTTTACATTTGAAATCACGACTCTATAATAATATATACGAAATCTGGATCAATTAAAATATCATATTTAAGCGTATTTGACGACCGGGCAAAGCCGGGCGCTCCAAACAAATTATCCTTACACCTCTTCCCTCAACTCTTCACTCTTCACTCTCCACCTACTCAACTATGTTTCCCTTCCATCTACAGACTCCACTCTTCGCTGACATAATTTCATGGAAAGTACTCAATGCACCCGCGATGCACCCGCCTTAATCCCGCCCAAACTTACTTACCCATCCCTTCTATTCATTTAAATGAATAAATTCAAAAGCTTTTGTTAATTCATCACAACTATATTACCATCAAAATGCTCACTCGGATTTAAATCAATAATATCAGCTTATTCGAGCTGGGTATGGAGAATCCTACCGGATGCCAAACATTCACCTACTATTATATATTCCATACCGAGATACATTTTAAAGATTGTAACCATCCCTTAAAGTAAAATTGTTTGAATCGCTCTTGCACTTGGTTCACCGTGTATATTTGCCAGGTAGGTTATAAAATTCTTTTTTATGAGTTCAGTTGCTTCTATAATTGCTGGAATGGTTGAGATCTTCCTAAGCTTCCAATTTCATTTTATGTACTTAAGACCTTGGTATTTTGTTATCGTTTCTGTTTGATCCAGCCTCACTGACTTCTACTAAGGTTGCTTCTTTCTCCGTTTTTTAGATAGGTAGCTGTAGGAATTGTACAGTCAAAGTCGATGTTGTATGACTTATTTCAAACTGTTCTATCTGTTATACTAGCCTGAGTGCCCAGCGTTGTCCGGGTGTTTCGAGGTGTGATAAGAAAAAAAAGTAAGTGGTAGTAGGCAGGATAGCTCGAACCCGTACCACGAAGGAGGAAAAGAACGTAAAAAAAAAAAAAAAAGAAAAAATGTGACGTCTTTACCGTTACGTCCATGGCCAAACTGAAAGTGGCGAAGGTTTAAATTAAGGCTAGTCAATTGAAAAGAGGGGGATGACTTTTCGAAAAAAAATCGGCGAAAAAAAAGCCACCCCTCCTTGTAGAAAAGTGTTCAGTTGATGGTAAAGGAATTAATATTTTCAACCAATTTTTTCGATATTTGTCGTTCGAAGGGTCGAGCTTCACAACGATACCAATCTCATGAAAATCCGTCGCCTCTGTCGAAAGTTTTAGGCATACATACATACATACATACATACATACATACATGGTGATTGTCACTTCTTGACAGAAGAAGACCATCTTTCCCTTGATTTATTGTTGATTACTCATTCATTTTCATGTATTTTTGAAATATCTTTCTTTTTTTTTTAAATTATATACAACTTATACACACATACATATATACATGTGGAGATGTGATCAAGATGCATCAATTCCTATTTTCTGTGGTAACGAAGGTGGCTCTTCAGACCATCCCTGCTCTTACACAGTCTGTTGCAAAGGTCACACGTAAGCTATACATACATACATGCTGATGATTGCAACGTTTTGTCAGACGAGTGCCACTCCCTCAGACACTTAAATTCCATGATACCAAAACTGACTTCTCTCACCACAGGACCATTTTTATAGACAAATCCCTGAGGGAGTATCTATACACAGATGATGTTACAGAGTCTTAGCTTTGTATGACAGCTAAGTCTCTCTCTCGGTTCAAAATGTTGAGATCCAGCAACAAGCAAGAGCAAGATAGCCAGCAACAAGTTAAACTGCAGACCAGCTTAATGCGGGTACTGGTCTCCCGCTTTATGGTTTCTTTAAATCAGAGATTTGCTTCTCCTAGAAAGGTTGCCTTCACCACAGCTTACAGGAGCCCTCTCCACCCCAACACACACATACATACACACAAACACACATGGTGCTAGTTGGCCGTTGACCCCGAAAAAGGGTTCATTCGCCCTTTGGAAGGTCTTGTTTTTAATCCTTCAGGGAGACTAGCCACCCTCCTCATCAAACAATTTTGGTGGGGAACCAGTTTAGTAGCCGGTGACCCGACCATGAGGCAGGTAGTACTGGGTTACATGGTACCAGTAGCATATGACATGACCTGACACATACATACATACATACATGCATACATACATGCATACATACACACATATATGATGATTGCAACGTCTTGTCAGACGAGTGCCACTCCCTCAGAACTTTTAAAATCCATGAGCCCAAATGTCTGAGGGAGTATCTATACGAATATGATGTTACAGAGTCTTAGCTTTGTACGACAGCTAAGTCTCTCTCTCTCTCTCTCGGTTCAAAATGTTGAGATCCAGCAACAAGCAAGAGCAAGATAGCCAGCAACAAATTAAACTGCAGACCAGCTTAATGCGGGTACTGGTCTTCCGCTTTATGGTTTTTTAAATCAGAGATTTGCTTCTCATAGAAAGGTTGCCTTCACCACGGCTTACGGGAGCCCTCTCTACCCCAATACACATATACACACACACACAAATATACACGGTGGTAGTTGGCCGTTGACTCAGAAAAAGAGTTCATTCGCCCTTTGGAAGGTCTTGTTTTTAATCCTTCAGGGAGACTAGCCACCCTCCTCACCAAACAAGCCTGGTGGGGGAACCAGTTTAGTCGCCGGTAACCCAACCATGAGGCAGGTAGTACTTGGTTACATGGTACCAGTAGCATATGACATGACCTGACATACATACATACATACATTAAAATAGACAGTTGAGGTTTATATTATAGATGTTCCCAGGATTTGATGCTACATTCAATATTCAACGTTTTACACATCGTTCAGTAAAGATATTTACACACTACATCGTGTCGCTTTGTATGGTAGGTTGATTGCTAACAGTAAGCAATAGATTACAGCGATTTAATAAAAAGGATAAATCAAAATATTTTCCAACTTCTAAATAAGATATACATATACACACACATAACATAGGTACACTTACAATAACATACATATACATATACACACACATAATATGGGTAAACTTACAATAACATACACATACATATACACACACATAACATAGGTACACTTACAATAACATACACATACATATACACACACATAACATAGGTAAACTTACAATAACATACACATACATATACACACACATAACATAGGTACACTTACAATAACATACACATACATATACACACACATAACATAGGTAAACTTACAATAACATACACATACATATACACACACATAATATGGGTAAACTTACAATAACATACACATACATATACACACACATAATATGGGTAAACTTACAATAACATACACATACATATACACACACATAACATAGGTACACTTACAATAACATACACATACATATACACACACATAACATAGGTAAACTTACAATAACATACACATACATATACACACACATAATATGGGTAAACTTACAATAACATACACATACATATACACACACATAATATGGGTAAAATTACAATAACATACGCATACATATACACACACATAACATAGGTAAACTTACAATAACATACACATACATATACACACACATAACATAGGTACACTTACAATAACATACACATACATATACACACACATAACATAGGTAAACTTACAATAACATACACATACATATACACCCACATAATATGGGTAAACTTACAATAACATACACATACATATACACACACATAATATGGGTAAACTTACAATAACATACATATACATATACACACACATAATATGGGTAAACTTACAATAACATACACATACATATAGACACACATAACATGGGTAAACTTACAATAACATACATATACATATACACACACATAACATGGGTAAACTTGCAATAACATACACATACATATGCATACACATAACATGGGTAAACTTACAATAACATACACATACATATACACACACATAACATGGGTAAACTTGCAATAACATACATATACATATACATATACACACAACATAGGCACACTTGAAATAACATACATATACACACATAACATAGGTGCACTTACAATAACATACATATATATATATGCACACATTAGATATGTACACTTGAAATAACATACACATACATATACACACATAACATAGGTACACTTACAATAACTCCCTTTCCTTACAAGGCGAATAATTTCTTTTAAAAAAATTTTATTATTCTTTCCCGCCTTCTTCCATAACATTCGGCATGCAGCCATTTTTTCTTTCTTTTTTTTTTTCATTCTTTTTGTTTGCACCGGACACTACAGGCTGCTGAAAGATCAGGTTTGTACCGATTTTTAAGGCATTTAAACACAACTTATTCAAAAGAGAAACTTTTCACGGAAAATGTAAACCCTTCAGAACACGAACGAACGAACTCTCTCACACACACACACATACACATACATACACACACGCGCGCGCGCACATACACAAAGTGCATTTTATATACGAGTAAAGATGATTGCATGTATAACTGAAATACATGGATATTACCATAAAGTAAGGAACTAACTGGTTTTATCAGTTTGTAATGATGCCTTTGAATTGAAAATAAAAAGATTGGTCATAGAGTAAAAAATGCCCTCCTCCCCAACACACACACACACACACACACACACACACACACACACACACACACCGCATTCTCCTATTATTCATACAGGAGAGAAAGGATGTGCTATCTTAGCAGGTCAATTCTAACGCCCACGATGGCTATGATATACAATTTGCTCTTTAAGATTTTCTTGAGTTTGTCTTTAATTTCCTGGCTGAAGCAGTTGCCATTCTTGTCAGGCTTGTATATGTCAGATACGTCGGAAGAGAGATTTCTAAATATTTTTTGTTCTTGCTTTAAAATAGTACTTTTAATTATTTTCTGTGAGCATCAGTTTTTGATGGTGAATTATTTCTGCTAAAAGACAATGTTTTCCCTTGGGGTTCTATTGCCCATCTTGTTTGAGCAGCAGCAGTTTGAAATCCAGTATTCTTGTAATCTCGAAAAAATGTCTTTCGGAACTCTTGACACAGACAGTGTTATTTTTTTAACTTTTCCTCATCCTATACAGCATAAAATTACAACAAAAAACAAAACAAAACAAAACAAAAACGAAAGATCGAACCAGGTGGCCCATCACACTAAATATAATCTATTAGGACAATAGAAATAGAACTTGGATTTACTTTCAGCAATCTTGTAACTCCCACTTCCCTTATTTTGTCCTTTAATCGTCACATTCCATGAGCAGTGTTTCTGACAAAAGGGGAAGAACTGCTGTTTTCTGGGTTGGAATCTATCCATCTAACATTAATCGTTGGATAGTTTTTGTTTTGTTTTTTTTTTGTTTTTTTTTCCTTACATGAATTGACTTCATGCTTTGTCTATAGCGATTTCCATTTAAAATATTGCCTCCAACTTTAAAGCTGCTTTTTTTTTTTTTACTAACTTCTCAAGACCCAAAGCCCACTCGAGGATAAGGATTAAATGAATGTGCTGTCGGTGATTGGACAGAATTTGATTATTTAAGAGGGTTGTTCAACAGAAATTTGTTCACATTGGACTTGAAAACGACCATGTTATAGTCAGCTGGGAATAAGCCCCATGACACTGTGTTCTACATACGGACAGTTCTAGGAAAGAAACTTGGCTCATAGAAACTTCGTTTAGTTCTGGAGAGAGAGAGTGAGAGAGAGAGAGAGAGAGAGAGATGCGGGGGGGACTATTAACAGTGCTTGTAACTAGACAAGATTTTGTTGTAACTGGTTTACAGACTAGGGCATAGATTGAAGCTGTGTTGGGCACCGCCCATGAAAATAAGTGTAGAGTAAGAAAGGCTAGCAACATCTCTTCTGTGAGAAATCGTAGGCTGTAGGGAGGAGATGAGGACTTTGGCCACTAGATTTTGAAGTCGGTTTTCTACTTTGTTAAGGCAGCAGTACTCCATATTAGAACTTACATAGATAGAAGTTTGCATCAGAGGGTTGAGACACCTTCTGGAGCCGTACAATCATCCAACCATTTTTCCATTTTTTTTAATGTAATGTGAACAAACACCTTAATACCCAACGCCTCATCCAGGAAACCCCTTATGAATTTGTCCCCTATCACAGTAGTATTTCACATTTTTATGGCAATATGTCTTCTTTGGGATTAATGAAAGCTTTTTTAAAAAAAAGTTACTCTACAAAGGCTTTAGAGTCAAGTTTACCCCACTATTTCACTGTTGTGTGTGGTATGTATGTAGAGGGTGATTAAAAAAAACAACCGTTTATGCTCAGTATCAAAGCCTTTATGAAACTGACAGGTGTACCAAATGAACCGCGGATGATGAGTTCAAAGTTTATTAAATTTTTATTTCATTAGTTTTTTGTTTTGTGTTGTTTTTGTTTTTGCATAAGATTTTCAGAGTTCAGTTATAAACATTATCTTTCAGTCAAGGTGGTAAATAAAAATAATAATGAAATATATATATATATATATATATATATATATATATATATATATATATATATATATATATATATATAGTGCAATGGATATGGTACTTGATTACTGATCGCATTCTTATGTGATAGCACTTTTGAGTTTCGGATCTTGATATTGGTTGGGTTGGTTTATTTTAAAACTAGCAGGCCGCCCGGCATTACCCAGCCGTAGAATACGCATAAATATTATATTTAAATTAATGCAGAAACTGAAACATGTGCACGCCAGTATTGTTTTTTTTTTCCTAAACAGTGAACTTCTTATAAGTAAAAAAAAATACTCGAACTGAGATCGAAACCAAAACCTAAAGACAGTGAGTCAAGTACTAGAACCATTTCACCATCTTGATACGATCTTTACAAAGTGTTTCCAAACCTACTTATTCTTAACATAAGGAATCTGTCATGTGAACGATTCACGTATGCACATTCGTGAAACAGTTGACAAACAGATAAAAATCTGATAACCCCCAAAGTACCAAGTTTTCACATTTGACCTCTTAGCAGCCATTTTTATTCCGGATGAAAACCGATTAAAAAGTACTCTACATGTGTGAATACCCTCTATAACAAATTTAAAATCTGTAGTTCAAATATTCGTTGAATATATAGGTTGAGAAGTGTCCTCTCACACACACACACACACACACACACACATATTCTCAGTTTTATAGATATATAGTTGATCAGAAACGTTCGGTTTATTGAATGCCAAATCCAGTATTTTTTGCAAAGTTTTATGCTTCAAGTTCCTTATATCTTCAAATATTTATTCATGGTGTTTGGTTTGGTTTGGTTGTTTTGTAGACGACAATTGTTTTTGTTTTTTGACTTTGCAGAACATGATTGAGTTTTGCAAAGGGAAAGGAAAAAACAGTAACATTAATGTTTGAGAATCTTAATACAGATACACTTGTTACCTCTAGCCACACTGATGAGTCTGAAACGAAGAAACAGCTATCTGTGGCTAGCTAATATATATGTCTTAAAATGTTCTGTGTAATCTCGAACCGAGAGATCTGGATATTGTTTTTAAAAAGTGTTATATTTAGCTTCGGCTTTTGGGCTGCTGCTGCTGCTGCTGCTGCTGCTGTTGTTGTTGCTGCTGCTGCTGCTATTTTCGTCTTCTTTCAGCTGCTACTGCTGCTCCGGTCTCTGTTCATGTTCTATAGCTTGCTCAGGCAAGAGTCATCAAGTACACAATGTTGTCAACATTATAATGAGACGGGCAGATATCGATACGCGGTTGTTCGTATAACTCTTAATTTAAAACACACCCGCACACGCCTAAGTTATGCTTGGTTTCACAAAGCTGAGATGGAAAAGATAGCAATATACCAACGGCTTATGTACAACGAGAAAAGAAACTGGAATCTCAGTAAAATCGAAATCGTTCCGGTAATTATAGGAGCAACCGGACCCAGGAAAAAAAATTAGCAAAAACACTACTTGTCAGATATACCCGGCGAACTAAGTGGAAAATAATAACGACAATATTAATAAACATCTATATTATATTTCTATTAGTCGACCCGAGGGTTTGTCTGTCCGTCCCATTTTTTCTTGAAAATACTAGTACGATCTGTTTAAAATTTTCTATGAACCATTGTTGTGATAAAGTGTGACGAAGTAAGTAATTTGGTATCCGTTTGATTCACAGTTGGGGATCAATAAACACAGTTGACTGACTACAACTTGGACGTCTTCAAGTCCAACATAAACAAATACCTGATTAATCGCCCCCTTAAGTAAGACACTTTATCAAATCTCCAATATCAACTATTACTACGATATTATCCCATCGATTATTGTACACAAAATAACCCTTATCCCCGAGTGGCTTACGGGCCTTGATAAGTGGTGATCCCTACTTGACCGATTTGGCTCAAATTTTGTATGGATCTTTGTTATGAGAAGCTAAAAGTATTATTGTGTTCGTTCAATGCATAAGTAGGCTTAATATGAGTTAGTATTCGTAATACATCTAAGCAGTGCCTGTGTGTGTGTGTGTATAAAAGTGAAAATGTCTATGTGTATGCGTGTGTGTGTGTATATGTGTGTACATTTCCCAACTAAACTACTCTGCCAATTTTCAGTCTACAGACTCGAGATTTGACTGAGATTTGGGAAAGTATTTTTAATCGGTTTTCGGCTAGAAATTTGGCTGTCAAGAAGTCAATGTTCAACGATTTTAGTTTTGAAAACTCTACCAAACTCCTCCGTCAATTTTGGGCCTAAATACTTGAAATTTTAAACATAGATTATTTGGACATGGATCAAACTTTTTAATTTGATTTGAGCGCAATACAATAAATGGTAAGGGATCAAAATTTGGGTCAAAATTAAAAAAGAAACTTTGACCTCCTCGGTTTCTACCAAATCACTCAGCCAAGTTTTGGTCTAAACATTTGAAATTTTAAATAAAGTGTATTCAGACATAAGGCAAGCTTTTTAATCGGTTTTTAGCCGAAAATTTGGCTGCCAAGGGGTCAAAGTTCAAAAGATTTGACCTTTGCGATCTCTAGCAAACTATTCAGCCAATTTTGTATCTAAACATTTGAAATTTTACATAAAGAGTATTCAGATATGCAGCAAGCTTTCTAATCAGTGTCTAAGCTAAAAATTGGGCTTCCAAGAGGTCAAAGTTGAAAGAGTTGACCTTTTCAGACTCTATCATTTTTTTTTTTACTTTGACCCAAATTTTGATCCCTTAACATTTATTGTTTTGGGCTCTTAAATCACATTAAAAAGTTTGATCCATGTCCAAATAATCTACGTTTAAAATTTCAAGTGTTTAGACCCAAAATTGACGGAGGAGTTTGGTAGAGTTTTCAAAGGTCAAATCATTGGACCTTTACTTCATGACAGCCAAATTTCACGCCGAAAACCGATTAAAAATATTTTCCCAAATCTCAGTACCCCTATGTCAAATCTCGAGTCTGTAGACTGAAAATTGACAGAGTAGTTTGGTAGGGAAATGTACATACACATACACACACACAGACAATTTCCCTTATATATATATATATATATATATATATATATATATATATATATATATATATATATATATATATACACAAACACACACACAGAGGCAGACTACTTAGCTGTATTACGAATACTAACTCATATTAAGCCTACTTATGCATTGAACGAATACAATAATACATTTAGCTTCTCATAACAAAGATCCATACAAAATTTGAGCCAAATCGCTTCCGAGAAAAACTTCTGGTTCATAGAAAATTTTAACCAGATCGTACCAGTATTTTCAAGAAAAAATGGGACGGACGGACAAACACTCAGATCTCGCTTCTTTGTGGAGACCTGCATCTAGATAGGCATTACTTTTTCAAGTACTCTCATCCAACAGCATCCACCTAACTTTTATAAATGGAGAAATTAAATTCTGGTTGGTCAAGCTCCAAATTAGACTTACGAGGTGCATTCAATAAGTTTCCAGACTTTTTCGTATGTGCGCTTCTATTTATAGTACACATATGAAACTCTAGTCCCCTTTGAAGTAATCTCCTCCGGCTGCAATGCACTTGCTGTACCGTTCCAACAACTTCTGGAAGATCTCATGGATGTCCTCTTGTGTGAGCGTGTCAGTGACCATCGTCACAGCTTCTTTCATCTCCTCAATTATTTCATAACGATAGCCTCTAAGGTCTTCCTTGAGCTTAGGGAATAACCAAAAGTCAGATCCTCACAAATAATTGTGTGTCCAGTTCCCACACTCAGATTAAACTGTGTACTTAATGTCTTTATAGACACACCACGGTCCTTATCCATGAAATTCTTTATTTGGCCAATCAACTCCAGTTTTTTACTTCCTTACTCCTCCCAAACCTTTCATCATTCCTCACAGAATCCCTACCTTCCTTGAATCTCTTATGCCACTCAAAAACTGACGCTCGATTCATGTAAGATGGTCCAAAAGCAGTCTGAAGCGTTCCATACGTATTTGTGGCTTTTTTTTTTTCAAGTTTAAAACAGAATTTTATTGCATATCATTCTTCTAAAGTGTCCTCACGCCCAGATTGCATTTTTGAAATTCACCAGCTGTGAAAATCAGGCTTTAGTAGGGTGTATTCCAATTCCTGTTGTAGTTGTTCATTTGAACCTGAAATCATAAAAATTGGTCAGTCATCTCATAAGATGTATAGCAATAACATACTGGATTTTCAAGAGTCTACGATAATTTTAAATGTTGTACTGAAAAAATCTGGAAACTTAAGGCACCTCGTATTTCCCATTTCTAGGGTGGTTTCTCTTTTCTTATTTAAATATTCCTCCTATTGCAGGCCTTTCGTCCACATGAACTGCAACTATGCTCCCGAATAGGCATGCAGTATTGCACACGTTCACAAAACTGCTATAATCACATCCACCTTTGCTGTCACCCCTTCCATTTGGAGGCCATCAAATCTTGTTTATGGTCCTGTATATGATCGTAAAAGTCATCCTGCGGTGAGACCCAATTTGGGACCATGGAAAATGTTGAGTTTCCTCTTAGTTACCATTGCTCCCAGATCCACATTTGCTCAAAGTGGTAATACCTGCTGGGCGTCTAGTGCTCTCAGATTAGGCCGTCTGAAAATACTGGCTTCCTAACCAAAAATGCACCAAGAATTGATGTTATTGTTTTTTCTTTTTTGCAAAACACAATCATCTTCCGCAGAGTCAAAGACAAAAAAAATTTCTACAAAACAACCAAACCAAACACCATGAATAAATATTTAAAGATATAAGGAATTGTAAACTGACGAACTACAATCCCTTGTGCCCTCTCGATGTAAATATCCCAGCAAACCCGACAAGCAGCAAAATCCCACCCCTACATAGTATAGATCTGTAAGATATTAGAAAGCCTACTCTGATAGTTTCTTCCCCAGAACTGCTAGACTTTGGAACTCCCTTCCGGGTTCCTGTTTTCCTAACTGTACTGACATACAGAAGTTCATGTGTAACGTGGACAGACATCTTGCTGCTCAACTCCTTACATAGTATCCCTGCAACTTATGTCCCTGAAAATAGCCCCCTACATCAAAGTGGCACTGTGCCTTGTTTTGGGTAAAAATGTAATTTAAAAAAAAAAATTAAAATATAGCCCCAAAAATGATTGATATGCCGTTAAACAAGACAACCAAGATTCTATTTACAATAGCTGCAATTATGGGACAAACTGATTGCGATCGGTAAACATCAGTCTTATATATCGCTCTTCACAACAGGTCGATGAACACTGGCTAACAACAAGCCCGACCATTTCTATTAAAATGACAGATCAATGGATCGTGTTTTTTTTCTTCTCTTTTTACAATCTCCCAGGCAAGCTACACTCTCCAAGGTGACTTCTTTCTGTATTAACCTTGCATAACTTAATCTTTGTATGATTGTGTATCATTTTCATAATTGAAAGTGTCATTATGATCATTGCTGTTCATATAATCATTGTTATTTCTGATGTTGTCTTATGACATCAGTAATAACAAATAGGCCGACCTGTTATTGCTACTGCTATTAGAATCATTACTTTTTATCGACTCATCACTGTAATTATGGTTGCCATAGTTATCAAGCAGTATACAGAATACCAATTTGCGATACCTCTTGTTTCTGTGAAAAGGGAAAAGAATCAGGATTTTATTTCTAAATAGTAAGCATCCACCATTATAATAACGACCAATTTATATATATATATATATATATATATATATATATATATATAGGGTGACCCCCCCCCCAAAAAAAAAACGGGCCCAACTCTAATTAGGCCGTGTTTTGTCCGAATGAAATGAAAGTTTGATCATAACATCGCATCAAAACACTAAGGTCTTTGGCCTTTTTTTCTCCGTTCTACAGCATATGTTCTAAATATAATTTCTATGTTTTTTTGTTTTTTTTTTGGTCACCCTGTATATATATATATATATATATATATATTAGTCATTCAATAAATTAAAAAATTTATGACGTGAAATGAAGTATATATATATATATATATATATATATATATACTAGCAGTTCAGCTCGACTTTCCTCGGGACCGATGTAGTGTTTATAACTTGATGTGCATATATATATATATATATATATATATATATATATATATATATATATATATATATATATATATATGTATATATATATATGTATATATATATATATATATATATTAAAAAGTTTGACTTATGTCCAGGTAACCTATATCTAAAATTTCACGTGTTTAGACCCAAAATTGGCGGAGGAGTTTGATAAAGTCTGCAAAGATAAACTCTTTCGACTTTGACTTCTCTCTCTCTCTCTCTCTCTCTCTCTCTCTCTCTCTCTCTCTCTCTCTCTCTCTCTCTCTCTCTCTCTCTCTCTCTCTCCATTTAACATCACTTTTCCCCTTGTCCAGGGATCAAACGTTTATTGATATTATCCAGTTACGGTTGAGCAGATTAACTGTCTTTATTGAAGGAAGTTGGCTTACTGAACCGTGAGGACTTGAGAATATCACTGTCATCGAAAAGCTACTATTAAATAACGAAAACTTATATTACAGTTTATGAATTGCTTTTTTTTCTGGGATATCCAATGTCTCCTCTGAAACATACAACCTTCCATTCCCATCTCTTCTCATTCATAATATCTCCGACAGTGTGGAGGGTTTTTTTTTCACTGCAAACATCAAATGCAATCTGTACACCTTTTTCTTCTTTATGTAATCTATTTATATAAATAAAAATGTAATTGTCCATATGTACTATAAAAAACTAATTTACTGATTGACTTGAAATTTTGCAATAGAAATTTAACCGGATATATTCGTGTTTTTATATATCATTTTTTAATTATAAAGTTCTATGAAATTTATATTTAATACATTATTTGGTTTTGTAACGAATTGGTCATTTTATTATAAAGTAATTAATCACCGGTCACGTGATAACCTTAGTTCTTCAACCTTTCCCCACCTCCCATTTACTTTGTTAATTGACCAGACATTTTCGATAGGTTTGCCGTTTAGTTGTACAAATACTCTCGAGCCCTATAGCGAGTATAAGGAACTAAATTCGGTAATCACCGTTATGTCACTGAAGTAAACAGTTTTAAATAAGCAGAACTTTATCACAAATAAACAAATACATAAGTTAAGAGTTTTAAATAAAAAAATAATTTCATCCATTTTAAAAGCAAAACTTTTTCACAAATAAACAAATACATAAGTTAAGAGTTTTAAATAAAAATAATTTCATCCATTTTAAAAGCAAAACGTTTTCACAAACAATAAACAGAACTTTGTTATGCTTGAGTTTGATTTTTTAAAATCGTATTCATCCATAACAAGGCACATTGCTATTGAGACATACTGTGGATTAAGCATCACATTGACTTTCTTATTTAACTTCTTTCTTCGCCCTGACAGTGTCTAAACTTTCAGCAACCTACACCAACTGGTGTAGGTCACTCAAATATATCTTGTTGTTCATAATAGATCATTATTTTCCTTTCGTTTGATGTCTGTGTTTCAAATTATAGAAATTTGTCCCACAGTCTACGCTAAAATAGACTTCTATAAAAATTTGGATCTCTTCCTAACAGATTCAAATCTTTCATTTTTTTTTTTTTTTCGCGCATATTCAGACCAAACTAGGCATATTACCACTTGGACGTACAGGGACACTCTAAGTGGGGAGATGAGCAGAGAGATGTTTGTTCACATTACATTCAAACTTCTGCATGTCAGTACAGTCAGAGAAGCAGGAAACAGGAACAGGAACTCCCAAAGTCTAACAGTTAAAGGAATGAAATTATTAGAACAGAAGACTCTCCAGCATTAAGAATAAGTAAAGGTATGAGATTTTACTGCTTGTCCGGTTTGTCGGGGCTATTTACGGTGAAGGGGCACAAGTGTTATGAGTTCGTCAGAGCATATTTCATTGAAGTGCTTATAAAACAAGCACAGAGATGCAACATTACGATGATGGGACAGAAGCCGGAGCTTGGTTAACAGTGCGAGAATTAGATTGGAAACTCTTTTTTAGACGCTGTCTAATAGAGAGAGACATGTGGCAAAAAATACTCCATGCATGGAATGGTAGTTTTGTAGAGACAGGATACTCTCAGGTCTAAATAGTTTTCTAGCAAGGTAAAAGGATCCCACCCTCTTTGCAACAACCTTGGCAATACCTTCTTTGCATTTGTTCCAATTCATGTCACCTGTGAATTTTCCACTGAAGAACTCTCAGCTAGTGTCGATACTTATTCAATTTAAGTACTTTTAAAACAAGCACAAGTGGTGACCTCCA
The DNA here is from genome assembly GCF_053919585.1 of Euprymna scolopes. Taxonomy (NCBI): domain Eukaryota; kingdom Metazoa; phylum Mollusca; class Cephalopoda; order Sepiida; family Sepiolidae; genus Euprymna; species Euprymna scolopes. The sequence goes on from NC_136491.1 coordinate 25,240,920, forward strand.
TGTAAAAAAAAAAGCACAGAGATGCAATACTGCAGTGATGGGACAGTTGTTGGAGCTTGTTTGACAGCGCAGGAGTGGTTTATCTTTAAGTTTGAAATAGCATTTTGTTAGTCTGTTTAAAAGCCAGATATATTTGATTTGGGAACAGTATTTTCATTGCAAAATACGTAATTTGAATTGATGTGGATTCAAAATACCTATTCTTATTTTCCTTACTCGTAAGCATTTCTTTGTCTTCATTTTTGATTTTATTACACCCAGCATCTCAGAGTGCGCCGAGACAACTGCCTTGTGCTAGTCTGCACACATAAAAATAAAATGATGCAAGACTGATCTTTAAAAAAGTACAGACGTCTAAGCTGCCGAGTAAATGAACGCGATACTGCATAGATTGAAACGGTCAAGTCGGTCTGTTGTATGCATAGAAAACGAACACAAAATCACAATCGAATTTTATTTTACTACTATGGCAACCAAAACTTTTTCTTTTTACAAAGGAGTCACCACTTATCAAGGCCAGGAGACCACTCAAGGATAAGAGTGTACTGTGGTCAAAGGAAACATGTAATAATCATTAGTAGTGAAAAATTGGTAAATTGGATTACTTAAGAAAATAGCTCATCAAGAATTTGTTTACGTTGGACTTGAAGACGACCGCATTGTAGTCAGTTGGAAAGCAGGAAAACGGAAGAGAGTTCTAACGGGTGTACAGTTATAAAAAAAAAAGCTTTGTTCATGAAATCTACGTTTAGGTTTAGGCACAGATAAAGAGTGTGGGAAATTATTGATTTATCGAAGTCGGTATTATTTTTGCTGCTATCTTAATTCACACACCAACAAAGGTAAACTTTAAGAAGTCAATAAAAAGATATTAGTTTACTTTTCTAATATTGTGTTCCATCGATTATTTCACACTTAAGAGAAAATTGGCACTCAGCACCCAGGACTTTTATCTCAAATATGAAGCTAATCACTGTTAATAATAATTATCATTGATAATTGATTAATTCGAGGTTAATTTCTTTTAATTTGAAGGTGACCTTTTCTTAATTTGAAGTCGACTTTTCCTTAATATGAAGTTGACCTGTTTTTAATTTGAAGTTGATCTGTTTATTAATTTAAAGTTGGCCTTTTTCAATTTGAAATCAACCTTGTTTCCATTTTATTTTTTAATTCGAAGTTGGCCTTCTTTTAATTTAAAATTGGCCTTTTTTTCTTTTTTTTTGCTTGTTTTTGCTTTTTTTTAATTTGAGGTTGGCCCTTTTTTAATTTGAGGTTGCCCCTTTTTTAATTTGAGGTTGCCCCTTTTTTAATTTGATGTTTGCCTTTTTTAATTTATATTGGCCTCCTTTTAATTTGACGTTGATCTTTTTAATAACTTTTAAGTTATTTTGTCGGCTGTGTTTATTCATTTTTTAATCAGACTATATTTATCCGCTAATTAAACTTCTTATATCTTTTCACAATAATAAACTCGGCTGATAGAAGAGAGTCAATCATTTATTCAACAAGATTTCCGTTCCAAACTACAGACAAGTTAGGAGGAGAAGACAGAGAAAAATCACTAATCGGATCAATTAAATTCCAGGCACTCCTGAACCATGCATTTGGATCGATTTCTTTGACTTCCAGTTGAATTTGTAAAGAAAGGGTACTCACACTCACTGTTTTTCCCTTGTACCTCCTCGACGTAAATACCCTCAACAAACTCGACAAGAAGCAAAATCCCAGTCATACACAGTAGAGATCCCTAAATATAAGAAAGCCTTCTACTCTAATAGTTTCTTCCCCAGAACTGCTAGACTTTGGAATTCCCTTCTGGTTTCCTGCTTCCCCAATTGTACTGACATGCTAAAGTTCAAGTGTAATGTAAACAGGCATCTTGCTGCTCGCCTCCCTACAACTACTGCCCCCAACATCAAAGTGGCATTGTTCCTTGTTCGGGTGAAAATGGGATGAATAAAAGAATTTAAAAAAGAAAAAAATTTGACGGGATTCAAGGTGGACGCTAGTACAGTGTCGAATATCCTATATATAAACCGACAAAACAAATATATTTGTATTATTAAATAAATCTGACTACCAAGAAAAACTACAACCCATACTCAACAACCGCACAATTTTTTTTAAAAAATAAGCAACAACGCCATGAATGCAATAAAAATACAAATCGATGGTTTAATATGATTACATTTTTGCTCACTTTTGCATTAAATACTAATCCCTATTAATCCCTAACTATGCATAGAACGGATACCGTAATACTTAGTTCACTAACGGAAAATAACAGTATTCCTCATTAGATCCAGAGTGACAGCGGGTTTTCCTGCTAGTATCTAACGTATCTGGACATCTGGATCCAGGTATGTATTCCGCATAACGCTTAAATATTGATTTCTACATTCTATAGAACTCGAATTCCATCTAGGTAGGCAACACACTGCGGTACTGGTATATCATTGATCCTGTTATATACTTGAATATTTTATATATTTATAAGATAACTGACCCCTTCGATTTGTGATTTC
>NC_136491.1:25248447-25305947 GCF_053919585.1 Euprymna scolopes
CAAAAAAACAAACAAGAACAACAAAAGTGTGCCGTATTTTTAAAAGTTTTATTGCGTTGTTTTTATTTGCTTTTTTTATTTCATCGGTGAAGAAAAAGGCCAAACAGAAATTTTGAAGGCCAAACTGCTTTAAAAAAAGGCCAAATTCGCGAAATTTGGCCTCGCTATAAAAAAAAGCGAAATCCCCCTACTTGAACTTTCTGTTTAATTAATAATGACTCGCTTGTAGCGTTGATTGTTTTCTTTTTTCGCTATAAAAAAATAACTACTTGATGAAATTACGTGATTTTTTCTGTAGGAAAACTTTATCCCATGACGAGTACGTACAATATATATATTTTTTTTAATATTTCCATTTTTTAATGTCAATGGAAAACTGCACAAGTACCCAAACCCGAAATGTAAAGACCATGAGTGAACGCGCGTTTTTTTTTTTTTTTTAGTTTAGTTTCATAATGGCGGCCGTGATGTCGGAGGTTCGATTGTTAGATTGTAGTTTCGTATTTTTTTAATTTGTAAATCGCAAGTTAGGAAAAAATTAAACCCTTCCAAGATGGACAATAAATAAAGCCATAATATTTTATGGTAAAGGTAAGAGCGTAGAAACCATTGTTTTTTAGGAGATGTGATTATTGGATTAACCAATCAGAAATCGTCTGTGGCACACACATCTCTGTTTTTATAGATATACTAGCATGGGTGCCCGGCGTTGCCCGGGTGTTTGGAGGTGTATGCTGAGCAAAAAAAAGGGGTAATTTTTTAAACTTTGACCCCTATTATGACCCCTGAAAATTTATTTTTTTGGCCTCAAGATAAGTTACTTTTCTACCAAACTGGATATATTTTTCGTATTTTTATTCAATGTAACATGTTTATTCAGCTCGAAAACCATACAGTGTTTACCGATGTATTGGAAAATTCAAGATGGCGTCTTAGTCCCTCTTGAACACGGTAAGTTTGGGAAAAGGTGTTATAAATAAAAAACTGAATAAAATACTGTTAAAAACTCGCTCAATATGTTACCGTGACATAGGTTGACATATATTCGGCGGGTTTTTAATAGTATTTTTTCTAGTTTTTTATTTATAACACCTTTTCCCAAACTTACCGTGTTAAAGAGGGAGTGAGGCGCCATCTTGAATTTTCCAATACATCGGTAAACACCGTATGGTTTTCGAGCTGAATAAACATGTTACATTGAATAAAAACACGAAAAATATATCCAGTTTGGTAGAAAAGTAACTTATCTTGCCTTTGATAACATGTATTTGTTATATATTTGGTTTTTGACAACTTTTTCGAATTTATGTGTACAGTAATACAAACCCGTTTTTCGAGCTGAATAAATATGCTACATTGAATAAAAAAAATATATCCAGTTTGGTGGAAAAGTAACTTATCTTGCCTTTGATAACATTTATTTGGGTAATCTCCAAAAATACCGTTAGGGCTTACAACATGGCCGCCAGAAGAGTCAACAAAAAACTGCGAATAAAATATATAAAACTCGTAATTTCTGTTTTTAAAGTGGGTTGTCAATTTTCTTTATGAAATATACTTCCAAAATAAACTATTACAGTCGTTTAAAACATAATAGAAGTATTATTTTTTATTTTTTAAAAACAATGTTTACAAAATGTCTACGAACGTGCGTAGACATTTTGTAAACATTGTTTGGTTGCCATAACAACGTGACGGTAGTGAACGTGTGTGTGTGCGTGTGTGCGCGTGTGCTTGCTAGTACTACTATTAAGTTTGTCGGAGCGTTTGATTTCGTGTAGTTTAGTTTCGTATTTTTTTAATTTGTGAATAACAAGTTATTAAAAAATTAAACCCTTCCAAGATGGACAATAAATAAAGCCATAATATTTTATGGTAAAGGTAAGAGCGTAGAAACCATTGTTTTTTAGGAGATGTGATTATTGGATTAACCAATCAGAAATCGTCTGTGGCACACACATCTCTGTTTTTATAGATATATAGATAGAAGATATATATATATATATATATATATATATATATATCGCTAGATTCAGCCACTCTGATGAGTGGTAGACGACGAAACACGTGTCAATGGATGATTATATTCTAAAACGATATATATATATATATATGTATATATATATATATATATATATATATATATATATATCCATCCCAGATACAATGCTAAACTAACCCAGATAATTTTGTAAAAGTATCCGTCTCTCTCCTAATCCCCTAATCAATCTTTCCCAATCTTTCCTGCGTTTTTTTTCTACATTATATTGTATTACTTTACTTTTCAACCCTGTAAATTCTCCAAGTTATCTTTCTTCCAATTGCCCTCTCGGCTTAGCCTGTAGAATACACCAATTGTGCCGCTGTTGTGTATGGGTAAAACTCACGTGTTGGCCGTAAACAGAAGAATCTAATGTGGAACAGAGGTAGGTGGCGATCAGACGTGAGGCACCCGAGCAACGAAAACGAAATTTAATATGTCCTCATACCAAGAAATCAAAACATTCATCAAAACAAAGCACAGATATGAACTAATAAACATACAAAAGTCGACCAGAGAATTAATGTAAAGGAGAACAACGAAGCAGACACCTGTAACTTGTAGGAGAGTTGCAGGGACTGTGGAATGTAAAAACTATGGTAGCCTTAACAGTGCTGAAAAAACTGGTAAAACAATTACTGTACCTATTTACAATACCTCCCCACGGGACAGAGTTAGACACCAGGGTCGTTTTTTAACGTGGAGAAAAGGTACAAAAATAAAAATTGTCTCAGTCGTGAAGGATTTCTCCTCCACCGAAAGAGAACAAGAAATAGAAGTGCAGCATCTGAAGAACAGATGGTATTTATTTGCTCCCCCACCGAGCAAATTAGGCACAAGGCCAATTTTTAATGTGAGGAGTGAAGGGAGGGGGAAGGGAAAGGGGGGACCAGCTCCCGAGAGGTGGGAAATGGGAGCTGGTTAAAGGTCAGGCATGTGAGGTTGCCCCCACATCTGGTCCTTGCTAGTCATAGCTAGTCCTAGCTTGGAGCATCTGCCGGAACAGATACTACACTTTGATCTTGTCCCGAAGGCCAAGAAGCTAAATTGAATTAAAACAATTACTGTAGCCAAGATTGTAATTTTTGCTTTTTTTGACTTCGGCCTCTGCTGCCCATCTGGGTGAAAATTAGGCATGGTCAAGTGAACAAGAAATCCATTCTTAACATTAGGACTGCACGCCTGTGGAACTCACTTCCGTTTTCCTGCTCTCCAACTGACTACAATATATCATCTTCAAGTCCAACATAAACAAATTCTTGATGAGCCATCCCCTTAAGTAATCCATTTTACCAAATTTTCACTACTAACGATTACTACGACATTTTACCATTGATTACTATACACTCATTAACCCTTATCCTTGAGTGGCCACCGGGCCTTGATAAGTGGTGACTCTTTTGTAAAAAATAAAAAATCAATATCCTAATTTATGAAAACGCCATTACTTCATTTCGTTTTCTTTCTTTTTTTTCTTAATAAAGATTTTTTTAAAATGGTTAATATCACCGAAAGTACAGCAATAAACTGATCACTGTACACTCATTAACCCTGATCCTCGAATGGTCTCCGGGCCTTGATAAGTGGTGACTCCTTTGTTAAAATTTCTTTTTTTTTTAAATAAGGAAACAGAGGAGGCTTTCATGTTATCCGAGAGGAAGATGATGATTAAGCAGAAAGGACCATATCTTGTTTGTCACTGTCGTCTCGCCTGTGGAGTAGAAACCGGAAATCAAAACGAGCAGACAATCTTGACCATAACCGAAAAGTATTGAAAAAATTAGAATTAGAGGAAAGATTCACACAATACAAGCCATGGCATTAATGGAAATGGATGGTCTATTAAGAAGAATCGTAGAGAAGTCAACCCAGATGACCAAATAACACCAATAATATGTAAATTAAAATAAAATTACTATAAATGCATGAAAAGACTACAACTATCCTAGCGTTGCTTCTCGATAATCTGCTTATACTATTTAACAAAACACGTGTAAGAGGTACCATATATCAAATAAAATGACAAATTTAATGCGTGATACTAAGTTTCATCTAATAAAGTCGTTGAACACCGAGTATGAGTCTTCTACCGTTCTTATCCCTTTATAAATACACCTTAATTTTCTTCCGCTCAACATAATTGTGGATCAGTTGAAGTATATAAAGCTAATCTAGAAGCTGACTTGGGTTCAATCATGGATCAAGGTACGAAATACTTTTTGTTTATTTTATTTATTTATTCATTTATTTATTTATTTGTGGACTATTATACTTATCTTCATAGCTGTTGTTTTACGATGTCGGCCAACTATTCCTCTGGCCTTCGGTCAAGTAGTTAATCACGACAGGATAGGAATGCTGAATCTCTTAACTATATCTTCAGTAATTACCGCCTTCCATAGTTGTTGTCGTCTCACCATGTTTTGGCCAACTAATCCTTTGCCCGGCTTTCGGTAGGATTGAAACCACTATCTTCAGACAATGCTCACCTGAACTGTAGAGATTCAACCTTTCTATCCACTGTGCCACGGGCCCTGAAGGGCGACCATAATGAGGATTATAGTCTGCAAAAAAATAAATAAAATATACAAATTACTCAACTCAAAAACTTCCAATAATTAAATATACTTTCGTTTAATTCTGTTAAAACTCAGCTCATGTCTTTTAAGTGTTGATATTGTCCTTTTTCTCCTGAGATTTTTTGTCTTGAAGAGAAATTAACTCTGCAACTGTTTGATCTTTTTTTTTCTTTCTCGTTAAATCTTTCTTCAATTTAATTTAATTTTCTTTCATTTTAATTCATTAGTTTAATCTTTTTTCATTCATATTTCATTCATTTGTTTTCATTCATTTTTCATTAATTTTCTTTCATCTTCATTCATTAATTTAATCTTCTTCCATTCATTTTATTTAATTTGTTTTCATTAATTTGTCTTCATTCAATTGTTTTCATTCATTTTTCATTCATTTCTCATTCATTAATATTCTTTCATTTGTTTTCCTTTGTTAATTTTCGTTTCATTCAGGTTTTCATTCATATTTTTCTTCATTTCTTATCATTCATCGATTAATAATGCTAAAATCAACAATACAAAACTAAAATGATCGATTACATAGAAAAAATAAACTTTCAAATCACATCGATATTGAAGGAAAGACAAATGGTATTTCTTTACAATCAGATACAATTGAAAATCGTTTTCCAAGTAAAATTATTTTGATGTGCTTACTTGTCATGCTGAAATAAATATCCTCACCAAAAATTAATTTAAAAAAAGAGAGTAGAAACAATTCAATGTACTTAAGTTCGAGATCTGATTATCCCTTAACCGTTTGAGGTTGTTGGGATGTTTCATTAATTTCCTGCAGCATGATTTGGGCAAAAATAGCCTGACAGAACACACCCGTTCCCAGGCTTCAGAGCATATATAGCACATAGTCTTGCCAAACGGTCACCCACTGTAGCTCTGGCTAAACTCAGTATAACTTAACTTCAGTGATCTGAAGGGAACCAGTATTTCAACGTTATTATGCCAAGTCAGGTTGAAATAAGTAAAGTAACCGAAAATTAGATAAAAATGATTTATTAAAAATAAACATCAATATTATCATATTTTCTTGATTCACCATTACTAACCGTGGAAGTACCGGAAGTTCCTGTAAAGATAAGTCATTATTTCATTTAAGCAAGTAAAATGAAGCAGTGTAATATAACAATGCAGTGCAGATGATACTTAGAATACGACTAGCCTGGGTGTCCGGCGTTGCCCGGGTGTTTGGAAGTGTGTGTTGAGCAAAAAAAAAAAGAAAAAAAGGGATATAACTAATAATATACAGATTAGCTACCCACCGGAAAACTCTTTTTCATTTCCAAGACTTATATAAATTAGCTACCCACCAAAAACTCTTTTTCATTTCCAAGGCGTATATAAATTAGCTAAGCACCAAAAACTCTTTTTCATTTCCAAGACGTATATAAATTAGCTAAGCAACAAAAACTCTTTTTCATTTCCAAGAATTAGTTAAGCACCAAAACCATTTTTTCATCTCTAGGACTTAGATTAGCTTCCCATTGAAAACTCTTCTGAAATTAAACATGGCTTTCAACTCAAAACATTACAATATGTTATGTTTAGTGATGAAAATGGACGAACAGATGAACTGACAAATAGAATCTCATACAGAGATGATAATACACATAAAAAAAATAGTATCAATGAATACAAATAGGATATTTATAAATGATGAGCGAGATATCCAGTAATATCCATTTTTAGAATCGATTTTCTGTCGTCGAATGATTATTCTAGCTCAAACCTGATTTTTTTCACATTTACTCGACTCCATTTTATTTGACAGATATTTTCCCATATTCATGATTTATTTATTTTTTTTATACATTCCGTGAAAGGGATGCATTTGTTTAAAGTAGTTGAGTGATCTTCTGGATGATATATCTTCATACCTTCTTCATGTGCATCTTTTCAAGCTTGGGAATCTGTACAGAATTTTGAACAGAACCCTTTATTTAATCCACAAAGGTAACTTGTTCTCGTTTCGTCATCCATGACCATGTATAAGTAATTTCTAATTGTAATCTATAATATAAATCTCGCCTGTCTGTTTAAATGTATGTATGTATGTATGTATGTATGTATGTACTCTTTTTCTGGGTCAACAGCCAACTAGCACCGTGTATATTTGTGTGTGTGTGTATATGTGTATTGGGGTGGAGAGGGATCCCGTAAGCCGTGGTGAAGGCAACCTTTCTAGGAGAAGCAAATCTCTGATTTAAAAAAACCATAAAGCGGAAGACCAGTACCCGCATTAAGCAGTTTAATTTGTTGCTGGCTATCTTGCTCTTGCTTGTTGCTGGATCTCAACATTTTGAACCGAGAGAGAGACTTAGCTGTCGTACAAAGCTAAGACTCTGTAACATCATATTTGTATAGATACTCACTCAGACATTTGGGCTCATGCATTTTAAATGTCTTAGGGAGTGGCACTCGTCTGACAAGACGTTGCAATCATCATCATGTATGTATGTATGTATGTATGTATGTATGCCGAAAACATTCGACAGAGGTGACCGATTTTCACGAGATTGGTATCGTTTTGAAGGTCGACATTTCGGACGACAAATATCGAAAAATTGGCTAAAAACATTAATTTCTCCACCCTCAACTGGGCACTTTTCTACAAGGAGGGGGTCGCTTTTTTCGCCGATATTTTCGAAAGCCATCCCCTCTTTTCGATTGATTAGCCTTAATTTAAACCTTTGCCACTTCCGGTTTGGCGATGGGCGCAGCGTCACGTTTTTGTTTGGGGGGCGGTCACATTCTTTTCCTCCTTTGCTGTACGTGTTCGAGCCTGTCTGCCTACTACCACTTATTTTTTCTCAACACACACCTCTGAACACCCGGGCAACGCCAGGCACCTAAGCTAGTTCTTTAACATAACTTAGTTTAGGAAGGTGAACTACAAGTTAGTAATAACGAATAGATCACCTGTTATTTAATTTTGTTTATATTTTTCAGCATATATTTGTAATAGTTTTTATATATTTTTCAGGCGCATTTTAAAGCAGTTTGTTATTTTCTCTCTTAATTTCAGGTGAGTTGCTGTGCAAAAGAGGGAGAAACCCAGCACAAACAGGTGATATTTAACAGGTTTGTTGAAAAATCGATGTCCTTATTCCTGGATTATGTTCTATACATGCAAAATAAAACTTTAAAATCCAACTCTGTGTCCCCTCACTCACACTCTTCAATTTTACTGTGAATTGGATTATGTCACACACACTTGAGCAATTTTCAGGAATTACTGTTGGTCAGGGGTTTGTCCATAAGGAGTTGGACTATGCCGACAACATCGTAATTCTTAGCGGAAGCTTTTCAGACATCCAGTCAGTAATCAGCAAACTGCAACACTTTTCTTTCCAACTTGGCATGAAGGTGAATGATGGAAAAACCAAACTGCTGACAGCAGGATTTTTCCTCACCAAAAATAAGCCAGTTCTTAAAAAAGTGAATTGCTTCAAATACCTAGTTTCAGTCATCCCTGTGACTGTACAAGGGAGTATGGATATTAATAGCTGCATCCCTTAAACCGGACTTGTCTGCTGCTACTGCTGCTGCTGCCTTCATTTCCGTTTGTCGTCCAGACCGGAAATCAAGCTAGCCACAAAGGTCAGAGTCTACTAAGCACTCTTCTGTACCATTCTCTTCTACGGTTGTGAGTTCTGACCAATGAAAGCTGCTGATCTTCACAGACTGGAAGTTTTTTTTTATCATTTCTAAATTTCTGTCTGCGTCACATCATTCATGTGCCCTGGCAATACCTCCTACAGAATAAATATTGAGAAAAATATCAGAGATCAATAAATACAAATATGTAGAAAATAAATCTAAGCTCATTAATATAGGAAACAGTTATCTGAATGTTTCTTTACAGAAATGCATTAGAAAAACATTTCAATACCAAAATAAACCCCCTTTTCATTAACAAACGAACAAACAAAATGCAGTGTTTTTTTTGGGGGGGGGGATATTGTTGTTTTGTTTTATTCGACGAATCATTTCTTTTTACTTTTGATTAATATTAGCAGGGAATCGCAACGTTGCCCAGGATTGAAAATCGTAAGCTAAACGTTTTGGTTTCGTTTATCGGTGGTGGCACACAAATCGTTTTCCTTTTAACTTTTTAATCATTAATATATATTGGGTCCAATATAATTGAATAATAAGTGTGAAATCTGCATTAATCAAAATCAAAATTTAAGCATATTTTACGACTGGGCAATGTTGCTGTTGGAACTTAAAAACATTATCTTTCATCTTGCAATTAATGATATAGATATAAAATTTTTAATGATTTTTTTTTTTTTAAAGTGCAACAGAATGTACATTACATAAAATAAATCCAAGGTAATTTTTGGATTCAATTTAAATTAAATTTTTATACCTTACTTTGTAAAATTTATAAAAGTGCACTTTGAAGATAAATAAATTTCAAATTGAATCTTGTACCTTTATTTTTAAAGCCTATAGTAAAAACATTTTGTTTAACAATTTTCATGCCTTAGATGAAATGCTTTTCTAACTTGTATATATATTCATGTCTTTCAGTAAGTGCTTAATGAGTTATCTCTCTTGATGGTTTATTTAGCATTTGTCAAGGTAGCTGGCGTTATCAGTAAATTGAAATTGTTTGGCCAAAGTTAACTTGGTTGTTATATAAATTTGGCTTCTTTGCGCGAATGAATTTAATAGATTATGTTGACGGTTTACAGAAACGAATGACAGCCATGTTGGATTGTGAGTTATGAAATTAAACACCAAAGATTTTAATATTTGTCATCTGTAATTTTGTATCATTTTTTTTATTAACCCTTTTCTAAAGTGATTGTGGGAATGATTATTTTTTTCAAGATCTTTTTGAGCGAATTTGATTTGCTGCCACATTTAAAAATGGCTGAATCATCTAGTAACACTTTTTTGTGAGCTTATGCACTTATGTTACCGTGCTATTCTTTTTTAATATTATTTTCAAGTTGAATTCAAGTTTCACGTTATCTTTTTTTTTTTTTTTTAATTAAGTGGAAGTACAGAAGTTTTGGGTACTCATGCAGAGAGTGATCCGTGCTGAAATAATAACGTTATTTAAAAAAACATTCTTAACATGAGGGGAGAGTATTTTGTATCTATTCTGTACTTTAACGTTACAATTGAATAAAAAAACAAAACTTTAATTAAACGTGGAAATACGATTTAAAAACTAGCGCAGATCACTCTCTAAATTAGCACCTAGTTATGAAACACCCCCTAAATGTTAAGAATGGCTTTTAAAATAACTATTTCAGCATGGTAACATAAGTGCATAAGTACCCTGTTTTATTCACTTATTGCTGAGGTTCGTATTTTATTGTATTTAAGAGTACAAAGTAGGTTTTTGGTTTATTTTGGAAGCCTCATAACTCTTGTTTCTCTTTGTTCTGTATTCCTCAAATTTCGGTCCTGGATATGACTGTAAACTATATCCGATGGTGAGGCCCCAGCTTGCGGGCTTAGGGAGTGTGGAGCTACCCTTTAATTGCCATTGCTCCCAGGTCCACTCTGACCCAGAGTGGTAGTACCTGTTAGGGTCACAACTATGGGTTAAATAGAAACCGACTTGAAAAAAATATATTCTATTAAAACATTTTTCTTACGAATCACTGGATTCGGCATTAAATAACCTGAAAAGGGTTGATATGCCATAAAACAAAAACAATCAACCAACAATCCTCAAATTCTATGTTTCCGACAAAGGGGAAAAATTGCTGTTTTCTGGGTCAGATATATCTATCAAACATTTATTGTTTTTTTTTTTGTTTTGTTTTTTTACTTTTAAATAATGTATACATATTGTTAGCTCCTTACATAAGGTAGCTTCATGCCTTGTCTGAAGCGATTTCTATAAAAAGTAATTATGGTAAAAATGCACTGGGGGACCATCCCGAAGATTTACCCTTAAGAAGTTGTTATATATATATATATATATATATATATATATATATATTCACCTGTTTACATGTGTATTCAGGTCTGCTGTCAACAAATATCACAGTTTAAATTCTCGCTGCCAAGAATAAGATACAATAGTAACACCGTAAATATCCAATGCGTTCTATAATAGCTTTTGTGCAATGGCCGCTATCTTTTCTTTTTTTTTTTTAACAAGGAAAAAAAGGGTTGTGGTATATACTAGCATTACAGCCCGGCGTTGCCCGGGTATTTGGATCTGTATGTTGAGCAAAAAAAAAGTGGTAGTAGGAAGGCAGGCTCGAACCCGTACCGCAAAGGAGGAAAAGGACTGGGTAAAACCTAGCGTTTATGCTGTTACGACCACTGCCAAACCGGAAGCGACATTTTTTAAAATTAAGGCTAGACAATCTAAAGGAGAGGATAACTTTCAAAAATATCGGCTAAAAAAGTGACCCCCCCCACCTCCCCAGTAGAAAAGTGCTTAGTTGAAGGGGAAGATATTAATGTTTTTGGCCAGTTTTTCGATATTTGTTGTATGAAAGGTCGAATTTTAAAACGATACTGATCCTGGTAAAATCCGTCGCCTCTATTGAAAGTTTAAAGCAGACATGCAAACACATACATACATACATTTATATATTGGTAACTAAAAATTTTCGACCCAAACTGATGAAAAAGCTTGCCCTATCTCTGAATACCCTTTATGTAAAATTTCAAATATTTAGACCAGACCGCAGAGGTCAATTTTTTTTTAACTTTGACTCCTATTATGACCCCTTAAAATTTGTTGTTTTGGGCTCAAATACAGTTAAGTTAGAGCCATGTCCAAGGAACCTATATCTAAAATTTCAAGTGCATAGACCCAACATTGTCGGAGTTTGGTAGAGTTCTCAAAGGTCAAATCGTTGAACTTTGACCCCTTAATCGCCAACTTTCTGGCCAAAAACCGATCACATAGATTTTCCCAAATCTCAGTACCCTGTATATTCTATTCCGACAGCCGTTCTGAACATGGGGAGGGCTATTCCGACAGCCGTTCTTAACATGGGGAGGTTGGAGTGGTTTATTCTGTCTGCTTAACTTGGCCTTTTGGTCAAGATCAAAGTGTAGTATCTGTTCTTCAAATGCTGCACTTCCATTTCTTCTCTTTCGGTGGAGAATCAGTCCTTCACGACTGAGACAATTTTTTTTTTTTTTTTGTACCTTTTCTCCACGTTAAAAAACGACCCTGGTGTTTAACTCTGTCCCGTGGGGAGGCATAGTAAATAGGTACAATAACTGCAAATTTCTGCGCATGCGTACCCACTTTACCGTCGTACATGAAAGTTAAAAAAAAAAAATGGCAGCCAGACATAACTAACTATACTAACTATGGGCTAGTGAATGTGTTACTTGTGTAAATAATTTGTGTCAGCAACGAAATAAACTGTGGTATTTGTTCGCAGCAGCCCCGAATACACCTGTAAACAGTTGCATATAAAAACAAAAAACAATTTAAGGGTAAATCTTCTGGTGATCCCCCAGTGCACTTTCACCGAAATTATTTTTATATTGAGATTTTTCCTTAGCTCAAACATCCGCCGCTTGATATTTTGTGTGTGCTAGTGGCAGGCGAGTGAAAGATTTGTAGTGAATTTTATAGAATCACTCCCGTTTCTAAACTGGTTTGGGTTAATGCCAAAGATATTCTCTTGGCACTGGAATACCCCCCCCCCAAACACACACAACGGAAGTAAATCTATAAAATTAGCGATTTGTATAGCTGCATCATTTTGGTGATAGAATTAATTAGTCAATGAATGTGATTGGTTAAATTATGTCAGCAGAGCACTGACCAGCTGTCCCTGTATCTTATTATTGGTCCAGTTATTTGTTTTGGGACAATTAGTCAGTATGACACTTATTGGGTGGGTTTCTACCAGTATTTTATTTTCATTTTCGTTTTTTGAGCGATTATCAATACTCCCAGGATGACCGTCTCCTGTTCGCCATTTGGCAATTTAGCAGAGAAGCCAACAAACAATACGAAAAAAAAAAAAAATAATAAATACAATAAATAAATGTTACTGTAGCCAATAAAAGTTAATTTTATACCTACCTGGCTCATTTGTTTTGGTTTTCAGGTAGTTTTTATTGCTCTTGATTTAATCTAAAAAAAATCAGTTTTTCCGAGCGGATTAGAAAAAAAAATGGTGGCATTTTCTTTGGAAAGCAAGCCCCGTTTGGATTTTGCGGGGGGGGGGTATTTTTTACGAGAGTACCCAGCGTACTATAAACATCCCAACCTCCCCATGTTAAGAACGGCTTTCGAGGTTGGGGGTGTTTATTCCGAAAGCCGTTCTTAACATTGGGAGGTTGTGGTGTTTATACTACGCTGGATACTCTCGTAAAAAAAAAGGTACTAATGCACTTATTGATCCATGCTGAAATAATAATGCTACTTTTTAAAAAGCCATTCTTAACATGGGGAGGGAAGGGTGTTTTGAACCTATTCTATACTTTAACATTACAATTGAATAAAAAAAAACATAAAACTTTAATTAAACTTGGAAATACGATTTAAAAAATAGCGCGGATCAGTAAGTGCACTAGCACCAAAAAAAAAAAAATACCAAAAAAATTCAAAACACCTGTAAACTTTGAAATCAAAACGAGGCTTATTTTCTAAATATGCCATTTTTTTCCCAAATCTGCTCGGAAAAAAACTGAATTTTTTGAGTAAATGAAGAGCAAAAAAAATGATTTGAAAACCAAAACAAATGAGGTGAGAAGGTATAAAACTTTTATTGGCTACAGTAACATTTCTTTCTTTGTGTGTGTATGTATATATATATATATATATGTGTGTGTGTGTGTGTCCTCCACATACAGTACTGTTTCGTTGTTTCACAGCTTATCAGTGCGGCTAGACAAGCAACTACCTCAAGCTAGGATCGAAACCCGATCGCCCAAACGACATTCGGAGCTTCTAACCGTTGCACTATACGACTACTGCTATGTGGGCAGTGAATTAACAATGTTTTGACATTGTCCAAAGATATATATTCGTTTTAGTCGTTTTTTAATTTGTAATTGTTAAATCTATCACAGAGCGTTCAGGAAGCTACTTATGTCAAGACTCGGGAATCTCCATGAGTAGTGAAATTCTTTAAAGGTTTATTCTGTGTTTTCATGGACCTTTCCAAAGATTTATTTTTCTAAATTACACAACCTTTTCAGTTATAACCGTAAAAAAAGGGAGGTGACAGTGGTCAAGTGGTTAACAACACGAACTGACGACCTGCATGTTCAAAGTTCGAATCCAGTTCGTTCCACAAAAAGTCACTTTCACTTGGGATGCTGGCAACCTTCACATAGTCCTTCCCGTAAGTATCGGATTTCTTTCTAGAAAGAATTCTGACTAGAAAAATATCGGAGAAAACAATGGCAACAATAGAATCTTCGGATTCATACAATATGGCGATGATGACCATAAGGAATCCACAAAGTTACTAATGCAACTTGTACTACTGTTTATCTAAGCTTCAGCCTCTGTCTCATCAACGAAATGTTGCATCTCTCTGCCTGTTCTATAAGTATTTTAATGGTGAATGCTCCTAACTACAAGCACTTGTACCCCCTCGACGCAAGCAGCAAAATCCCACCCCTACAGAGATCCCTAGATGTGAGAAAGCTTTCTACTTCAATAGTTTCTTCCCCCAGAACTACTAGACTTTGGAACTCCGTTCCAGGATTCTGCTTTCCCAACTGTACTGACATGCAGAAGTTCAAGTGAAAAGTGAACAGACATCTTGCTGCTCATCTACCTACATAATATCCTTGCAACCTATGTGTCCGATAGTAGCCCCCTACTTCAAAGTGGCACTGTGCCTTGCTTGGGGTGAAAATAGAATTTTTTTTTAAATTTTAACGTGTTCTATTAAACTCTGAAATAAAAATGAAAAGTTCTGTTTATTTGTGAAAAAAGTTTTACTTTTAAAATAAATTACTCTTATTTAACACACTTAACTTATGAAATATATATATATATATATATATATATATATATATATATATATATATATATATATATATAACTTGAGTTTCTTCAGCTATAATCGAAACCAAAACTCATGAAGAATTCTTGATAAAATTATTTATTACAAGAAATGAAGTCTATAACAAACGACAGTCACTCGGATGTAAGCATGACACAAAATGACACACTCTATCCTATTAATGTATAGATTTCCGAATTCTTGGCTACAAAACTACCCGGACGCTCGACTAACAGAACAAACTTATTGTTTCTTGCAAATCATTTATTGCGCATTTTTCTTGATTGTCCAAAGCAAGGCATTTTTTTTTTTTTTTTTTTTTTTTTTTTTTGTGTGGAATGCGGATGGGAAAACTGCAAATGGATGACGAAAGTTGGATTGTTTTTAATTTTTTTAATCTTTTCTTTGGGGGGGGGGAGACACTGAACTTAGGATTAGATAAGATTCCAATGCTTTTTTGTTTTTGTTTTTTGTGCGTGAGGGAAAGCAACTCCAAATAAGGCATATTTACGAAATCTTAGACAAAATTAGTAGGAAGCGATTTTGCAAAAAACAAAAACAAAAAAAAGTGATATTCTTTATCTAAAAACGGTTAAAAATAAAAACTCTGAAAGTAAATTGGTAAAAGAATCAGATTTTCCAAATACAGGGTGGTCGCTAGAAAAGCGGGAAATTTGAAGGTCAGCTTAGATCATGAATAAAATGCGTGATTGCTATTTATTCATTGGTGCTGTGTGAGTGTTGTAAAAATAAATTGTTTGACGCTGCAGTGAAGTGCATAGACGACATTTTGAGTATCTATGAGTATAAAATAACATTTGTCTTTGAAAAACTTTGTAAAAATTATTCTTTGTAAAACTAAATCTTTATTTCCCCGCTTTTCTAGTGACCACCTTGTATTTGTCGCCACAATTTTTCGTTGGCACCTCAGCCGATTTGACGTCGAAATTCAGAAATCTACATTAAATTACCTGATCAGGCTGTATGACAATACCGGCTTGACATAAAATGCACCAAAAACTGACATTATCTTTTTTTAAAACTCAATCATGTTCTGCAAAACCAAAAGCAATTTTCCTCTATAAAAAAAAAATCAAACCAAACAAATATTTGAAGATATAATGATCTTTAATCATAAAAACTTTTACCGGATTCAGCATTAAATAACCCAGAATGGGGTTGATATGCCGTAAAACAAAACAACCAAACTATTTTTTGGATGTCTATTCAGCAAAAGCATCAAAATTCTAATCAAATTTCTTTTCCTCTGAAGAATGAGATAGAAATTTTATAAAGACGACTAAAAAGACTTTTTTTTTTTCTTTTTTTTTGCTAAATTTGATTTTGTTCATTGTGCAAGTTTCAAACGGAGTTCTGTTTTTGTATTTACCAAGAAATGAAAATGGTGACGGTAGTTAAATGGTGAAGGATGTGGACCGAGAATTAAAATGAATTGCTCTCATCTTGTGGAAGCATAATGTCTTGATAAGCTCCTGGGACTGACCTTCACTCCTGATCTGAAATGGAACACGCATCAAATCTGTTGCCAATATCACTGAAAAAGTGGTTGAATCATTCTACTACTCCAGTAGGTATCTCACTGCCGATGTAATCCTCTATTTGTATAAGAGCCAAGTATGTCCTAAAATGAGTACTGTTTACAAAAGCTGTCTGGTGCACCTTTGATAGTTCAAAACCTTGTAGGTGATGCTCTTTTCTTTTCCCTGCAACCTCTTTCACACACCCTAGTCCAACCCCTAACAGCTGCTAAACTCCTGACCGACAAACAATATGTATTTAGGCAAGCCCGTTCCACAGCAGATATCTTAGCTGTAATCTCTGAACGTATATACCGTTCACTGGACAAAACAGGGGAGGGTAGAGCGGTAGCCCTTGATATGTCTAAAGGTTTTTACAGGGTATGGCACAATGGTCTTCTAAGGAAAATTAGATCATATGGTATCACTGGAAGAATACTTAACATAATAAAATCTTTCTTAAGAGAAAAATCCAAGTTGTCCTCGATGGTCGTACATCTACACAATATTATATAAATGCGGGAGTACGTCGGGTCTATCCTTGGACCTTTATTATTCTTGATATTCATAAATGACCTCTTTGATAAAATTGTTCCGGAGATGGGTATATTTGCTGATGACATTACTCTCTATAATAGGCATGAGGGGAAAATGAATGAACACATATCTAAGGAAATGGCAGAAACACTAGAAGATGACCTCCAATCTGTAGTGGAATGGGGACAAAAATGGATGGTCACATTCAATGCTGCTAAGACTAAGCTTGTTTCTTTCAATAATTACAAGAAACCTTCTCTATCCACCAACAGCAATGGCCAAGATCACATTACCTGAAAGTACTTTTAAACTCCTTGGCCTAAAGTTTACAGGGAACATGAACTGGAATGTACATTGAGAGCAATTCCAGGGCTGCTGCAAAGAAGGTAGGCTCTCTCTACCATGCTAGAAAACTACTTACACCTGAAAGTATCCTGTACCTCTATAAGGCCACCATTTGCTCATGTATTGAGTACTGTTGTCACATTTGGGCTGGTGCATCTGCTACTTGTCTCTCACTTCTGGACAGGGTTCAAAAGAGAGTCGTCAACCTGATAGGTCCTGAACTGTAATCTAGGCTTCAGCCTCTGTCTCATCGACGAAATGTTGCATCCCTCTGCCTGTTCTACAAGTACTTTAATGGTGAATGCTTTGACGAACTACAAGCACTAATACCTCCTCGACATGACTACCCCCCCGACAAACCCGACAAGCAACTAAATCCCACCCCTTCACAGTAGAGATCCCTAGGTGTAAGAAAGCATTCTACTCCAATAGTTTCTTCCCCAGAACTGCAAGACTTTGGAACTCCCTTCCGGGATTCTGCTTTTCCGACTGTACTGATATGCAGAAGTTCAAGTGTAATGTGAACAAACATCTTGCTACTCATCTCCCTTCATAATTCCCCTGAAACTTATACCCCCGATAGTAGCCCCCCTACTTCAAAGTAGCATTGTGCCTTGTTTGGAGTGAAAAAAAATTTTTTTTTTTTTTAAGAGACGTTGCGAGCCTATTTCTGCTCTATCGTTATTTTCAGGGCAAGTGCTCGTCTGAGCTCCAATCTATGGTTTCCTCCTTGCCAAACTTTGATAAAAACATGACTAACTGCAACTACTATCACAAATTTCACACTTTCTATCTGTGTTTAAATCTAAACACAAATTCCATAAATGCTTCTTTCCTAGAACTGCCTGCCTCTGGAACTTTGTTTCGCTGGCTACAATTTGCTAGCCTTCAAGTCCAATGTAAACAAGTTCTTGTTGAGCCATGCTATTAATCTAATTCTACCCAATTCCAACCATTAACGATTATTACACTAACATCTTAGATTCATTAATCCTAACCCTCGAGCGGTCTTCGGGCCTTAATAAGTGGTTATTCTCTAGTAAAAAAGAAAAAAACTGGATGTGCCCAGTTTGAATCCAGTTCGTTCCAAAGAAACAATTTTATGAAATCCATACTTGACTGTATATTTATCCTCTAAGAAATAAAATAAAAATAAAATAAAAATAAAATAAAAAGTGGCGCAAAAAAAAAAATGCAGCCTGCTCGTAATTAAGATTTATCCACCTTCTTGCCAATTTCCTTCAAATTTTTTTTAATAATTTCCTTCCATTGATTTCTCTCTTAATATTAAAGCATCAGCATCATGCTCAATTGCTGAAGCTATTGATCTACCACATAAAAGGATTTTTTGTATACTAGCAGACTGCCCGGCGTTGCCCAGTTGTAAAATATGCATAAATATATTTTAATTAATGCAGAATTCTTATTCGTGATACACAGAAGCACCATAGATATAAAATATAACATTTAATTACTTAAAAAAAAAAAAAATAAAAAAATAAAAAAATCAGTAACAGACATGTGCATGCGAGTATTGTTTTTTTTTTCTAAACAGTTCTTGTAAAAAAAAAAAAAAAAAAAACACACTTAACCTGAGATCGAAACCAAAACCGTGAGTCTAGTACAATAACCATTAGGCCAATTGACACGGTCTTTTAAAAAGTGTTTTCAAACTTATTCTTAACCTGTCATGTAAACGATTCATGCATGCACATTCGTGAAACAGTTGATAAACATAAAAATCCGATGACCCCCCCCCCCAAGTACCAATTTTTTCAATTTGGACCCTTAAACAACCCTTTTCTCCGAATGAAAACCAATTAGTTTTCCACATGTTTGAAGACCCTATAAACCAAAATTCAAGTCCGTAGATCAAAAATTCGTTGAGTATATAAGTTAAGTGTCCTCACACATTTATAGATATGCTAGCAAGCCACCCGACGTTGCCCGGTCATAAAATACACATATTATATTTTAATTTATACAGAAACTGAGACATGTCCATGCGAGTATTATGGTTTTTTTCTGAACAGTTCACTTCTTGTATGTAAAAAAAAATAATACTCGAGCTGAGATCGAAACCAAAAAATAAAGACAACGAGTGAAGTATGATAACCATTAGACCAGCATGACACGATCTTTACAAAATCCAACATACCAAATTTTCAATGTTGGCGCCTTATCAGCTCATTTTGGATGAAAACCGATTAAAGTTTTCTATATGTCCTAAGACCCTATAAATCAAACTTCAAGTCTGTAGATCAAAAATTCGTTGAGTATATAGGTTGAGAAGTGTCCTCTCACACACACATTCTCACTTTTATATATAGATCAGTGATATAGTTAGGATGAATTTGAATATTCAATAAAAAGCTAATTTAATCAAAGTCTCGTTCTTATAACAGATCAGATAACTTGATCTTTGCATACTAATTTAACACTGTTTATAAATCTTTCTCAACACATTCTTATTATCCTCTTTCAATTTTTCTGTAGTTTCTTTGGCAAATCACGGTCCTATCTTATGATACTACAATCATATTTTTCTAGTAATATTTCAGTATTTTTTATTTTTTTTATATGCGGAACGTTACAAAGATAATGCATTCTATTTTATTTTATTCCGCCTGAATGGATCAGAGGGGATTACAGATAGCATTGTTATGATGACTTAACTCGTCCATTCATGACCTGAAAGTTTCATCTCTGTGTGGCAGATATCAACTGTGTGAGACTCTAAGAAAGCAACCTCCTGTTACGGACGTGCGTCAGAAGCAGAGATGTCTTATGAAATTTCTCCACGCAGAAAAAAAATTGAACCGATCAACATTCATCAGCGTCTGTCGATAACTTATGAAGTTGATGTCAGCACAGTTAGATGAGTTCGTCGATTTCACAGATGTGAATGGCTGTACGCCCGACTTTTATGAATGAGACATCAAAAGTTTCTAATTTTTCAGTCACACTAGCACCTACTGCATCCTGTGCACCAATGCTACCATCAAACTAATAGCACTTGTGTGTCTGTGGCTAGTGTTAATGTGTAGCCATTGGATCCTTTTTATTGCTATTATTATTTCAATTTAGTGTGACCAAACCAAGTCTCCTTTTTTGCACACGTCCCCTATACTATCCACATTTAATCTTTCTCTGTGATTATCAGATCTGTCTTAAATACTCGCATTACACATCGTATCATTCTAGTATCAGTTCTCTCCATGCAACTTATGTCCTCAACCCTCACTTGCCACATTTCACTTTAATATATCACACTGCATATACATGCTCAATAGAATATTCCTTTAGTCGATAATGGGAATGCTATGCTGGTTAGTAATGGCAGACGTTCTGAGTTTACTCTATCTGCTCTTGCCATCACACTAGCACCTGTTGCACCCTATGCAGCTGTGATAACACCAAGATAGCAAGATTTCTGGTCAAACTTAATTGATTCGTCATCCAGATACATTTTTTCCGCTTGAGTTTTAATTCCTCTCCATTGTCTTACACTTCCTGCGCACAAACTGGTTATTATCTCCCAACCTATCTGTAATTCTATTAGCTTTCGTGTGTACCCAAACCAGTGATCTTCATCTTTACATTTCCAGTTTTACATTAGACTTACGATTCAAATAGCCATTAGACTTAGGAACCACATCTTGCGATACATGAGGCAGACAAAATATACCATTGTTTTCGATGTGAAGCCAAATTTGCAGCGTCTTTACATTTTCTTCCTGTTGCAATCAAATCTCTCGATAGTCAGCTTTCAGTTAATTTTTCGTCTTCCTCTTTTTTTTTCACCAAGGTTTTGTTGAAGAACTTGGTTTGCAATTCTCTCTGAGGTCAATCTTAGGGTATGCCCAAACCAGCTTAGAGCGTCGTTTGCAGATTATTGACGATACTACCTCTTGTGTAATGAGAGCTCTGATTTCTTGTTTACTTTTTCCACTAACGTATGTTCGGCAAAGATGGATAAAAAATCAAAACCGATTAATGGCATATTAAGCTTCTCCCTTTCCTTCTCCACTCATCCAGCTTCTCTTTCATAAAAAAAAATAAATCCTCGATAACCAGCTTGAAATGATTCCAGTTGCGAGAAGTTTGGAAATATATCGTATCGACTTTGCATCAGTAATTTTTCAGTTTATTGCTGTGTCAAAAGAACCTTTCCTTCGGTGATATTAACGATTTTTTAAACTCTTTGTATAAAAAAAAAGGAAAAACAAAAAGTATTGACGTTCCATAAATCAGCATCTTGACTGGTGCAAGTTTTATTTATTATAAACATACCAAACTAATCCATTTATAATAGAATAGACTAGTTAACCCGATAAAAACGGGCAAACGTTATAGCCTGTTGACTTAGAATTAGTTCTTTATGCTAAATTAATGGTTGAATTTGTGCTCACTTTTGCATTAAAATTAAATACTAATCTCTATTAATCCCTAACTGTATCAAACGGATACCATAATATTTAGTTCGCTGCACCTTATCATAAGAAAGGTCCATACAAAATTTTAGCCAGATCGGTATAGTAGTTTCCAAGAAAAAGTGGAAGTTAAATATCCATCCCTATTAATTCCTAAGTGTATATCGAATGATACCATAATATTTAGTTTTTGCATCTTATAACAAAGGTCTATACAAAATTTCAGTTAGATCGACTCAATAGTTTCCAAAAAAAAAGTAAAACTAAAATACTAATCCTTACTAGCAGGACCTGTGGAAATTCCACAGGGGACTCTTTATGTATACTATATTGATGTTGGAATTCTGTCGATGTTCAGTGTAAATGGAGACGATCTGATATTATTGTAGCTTTTTTTGTTAAACTGCAAAAGTATTTATCTGAACTAGCACGAACGTCCGGCATCGCCCGGTCGTAAAGTACGCTTAAATATATTTTAATTCTTGCAGATTTCGTATATATTATTATAGAGTTAATGTTCTATCGATTTTTATATATTATAAAGTTTTCAAAACAAATATATATATCTGTATGACTTGGATTCATCAGCTTGAATCGAAACCAAATCCCAAACTTATGAATATATGTACATATAACTTCAGTTCCTCCGGCTATAACCGAAACTAAAACTTATGCAGAATTCTTGATAAAATTATTCATTAAAAAATAGATTACTAAGGTGCCATCAGCTAAAATCGAAACAAAGACTAATGAAGAATTCTTGATAAAATTATTTTTTTTAAATAGATTATCGGAGTGCCATTAGCTATAATCGAAACCAAAACTTAGGAATTCTTGGTAAAATTATTTATAAAATAAAAATAGATGACTAAAGTGTCATCAGCTATAACCGAAACCAAAACTTATGAAGAATTCTTGGTAAAATTATTACAAGAAATCGAAGTACATAACAAACGACCCAGATGTAAGCGTGACACAAAAATAACGCGCTATCATATTAATATATAGATTAATTCCTAACTGTATTAAACGAATTCCATAATACTTTATTTGCTACACCTTTTAATAACAATGGTCGATACAAAATTTCAATCAGATTGTCTCTGTAGTTTCCGAGAAAAAGTGGAATGGTCAGACAGAGGGACAAACTAAGAGTAACATAATTTTTATATATATATATATATACACTAGCGAGGGGTACCCGGCGTTGCCCGGGTGTTTGGAGGTGTGTGTGGGGGGGTAAAAAAGTAAGTATGAGGATCGAACCCGAACCGTTGAGGCAAAGTTGTGAAAAAAAAAAAAAAAACCTGCGACGTTAACAATTGCCCCACCGCGACATGCTTACAGACACACGTTTGAATTTATTTAATTACTTGGATTTGGCAGGTGCTCGTTTTAATGAGTTAATGAGGTCGAGTTTGACTGCGGGATGGTATTTACTGCTGAACGCTTCCCCCTCCTCCAATATGTTATAGGAAAAAGACTAACCCACATGCGGCGAGCGACAAATGTTGAATATTTATCTTCCCGAAATCGAGCAAATTAAATAGACAGGCGAGCATCGTTGTTAACTGTGAGATATTACGATTTATATGTGATATAAAAAGCTTTAAAAAGTTGTGAAGCGAGCGACCGCTTCTCTGAAAGAAGCCTTTTGTAGACACAGAAAAAGTGAACACACATACATACATACATTTTCGCTTTTATATTTATAGATGGTCAACGTTTGCTTAAATCTCACATAACATTTTGAAATTCAAAAATGGTTTTGAAATCCAAAAAATAGTCATTTTTGGCTTGAAGTAAACTCAAGAGCTAAGTATGTATTATTCGGACTCCTGTTTTCATATTCAGTGTTATCGTGATGTAACAGATAAAATACAAAGTAAAAATCTAGTTCTAAGTGACACTCTTCTGGAGGTTGAAGGTTCAATCCCCAATGCAGGCGATACTAAGATTACAATTGCGAATTACTTAAGACTTTTACCCGGTCATGGCTGACGGAATGAGAGCATGCTACCCCCATGGATTAAATAATGGGTTTTGTTTGAAATTCCATGTAGATTCCAGTTATCAAAAAGATTCCCAACTTTTACAAGATACCCTTAAAGAAGGTTGGAGGTTATATCAGCCGAAATGTTATGAGAATAACACTGAAGATGAGAACAGTACTTCGAATAATAGAAATAATACAAATTATGAATTTGCATCTAAAATATCGGTAAATTTTTCTTTCAAGGTCCGTCTTACCCTAGAAGATGAAAATATATTTTTCTTGTAGATTTTGTCGTGCTAAAAACAAATCTGTTAAGTTTCCGTCGCAGATAAATAGGGTGCTGGTGCACTTTTGCCACTGTGCTATTTTTAAATAGTTTTTTTCAGATTAAATTCAAGCTTCACGATATCTTTTTTTTTTAATTATTAAATTGTTAGGTGGAAGCACAGAATAGTTACAAAACCTCCTTCCCTCACCATGTTAAGAATGGCTTTCAAAATGTTAATATTTCAGCACTGTGGCAAAAATATACAAGTACCATAGTTTTCATGATATGAAGAAATTACTTTTTCAAAAAGTGGGTGATCACTTTTATATATATATATATATATATATATATATATATATATATATATATATATTTTAACTTAAAATGAGCACCCACTTTCTGGCTACCTAGTGATGGGGGGGGCATTTTGTTTGTTTTTGGCTAAAAGGTTTTTATTTTCTGCTTTTATCTTTCAAAATCTTTCAAATAAGATACAAGAACATTAAAGAACAAAAAGAAAAATCTGTATACAGATACATGTAATTCCTTATGTTATCAGTGATGACCATTTCTATACATGCAAACGTGCATATTTTTGGAACGTGTGTCAAACATTCGCACACTTGCACATACAGAAATGGCCGCCACTGATAACATAAAGAATTACATTGCTTAATATCCGGAAAACTACTGGTTTAAATGCGATATTTGTTTTCAGCATGCATTAAAACTTTTAAAAGTCGTCATCTTAAAGATGATTAAGGTGGAAACTAAGTAAAAAATTTACCAAAACTGCTTTCAGGCAGCCCAAAAAACGAAAGGTTATCACTAGGTGACCAGAAAGTGGATGCTCATTTTATGTTAAATTTATATAGAAAAATGATCCCCACTTTTTGAAAAAGTAATTTCTTCATATGAAAACTATTTCTTGGCATCAGAAAAGATATACGACATGGTGTTGTATCTGCCCTAATGATTTCATAGAACATGCGAGTATCTTTTGCCGTGAGATGGGCCTTAAAAAAAAGGAATACCAAAAAATATCTATTTATCTATAAAAGTGAAATTGTCTGTCTGTGTGTATGGGTCTGTGTACACATTTCCCTACCAAACTACTCTGTCAATTTTCAGTCTACGGATACGAGATTTGACATAAGGGGTACTGATATTTGGGAAAATATTTTTAATCGGTTTTTGGACAGAAATTTGCCTATCAAGGGGTCAAAGTTCAAAGATTTAACCTTATAGGGAAACGTGCGACTTATCTAACTAGCACGTGTGCATAATTCAACGGGTCGGCCGTGGAATGAAATAAAGAAGAAAAAAACAGAAATGGCTGCCTTATATCTTTATATGCCTGCAATGTGACCACCCGATATGCAAATGAGATGCTCCTGGTTGGAGATAAAAGAGGGTTGGTTTTTTAGAGGGACGTTCATTTTGAAGTTGGATTTCGAAGAAATAAGTTGAATTAGCAGAAGTGCGTTGAGAGAAGGTGCGTTACGTATACAGAAGTTTGGAAGTTGGAAATTTGGACAACAGTGTTAATCTTACCCAGGAAATTATTGGTGTGACGGGCAAAAGAAATAACACTTAAGGTATTGAATTATAGAAAACACTACCAAACTCCGTCAATTTTGGGCCTAAACACTTGAAATTTTAGATGTAGGTTACTTGGACATAGATCAAACTTTTTAATTTGATTTGAACCCAAAACAAATGTTAAGGGGTCAAAATTGGAGTCAAAGTTAAAAAAAAAAAAAAATTGACCTCTGCCGTCTCTACCAAATTACTCGGCCAATTTTTTGTCTAAACATTTGAAATTTTACATAAAGTGTATTCAGAGAAAAGGCAAGCTTTTTAATCAGTTTGGGTCGAAAATTTGAGCTGCCAACGAATCAAAAAGATATAAATATCAGATCCCATCACAAAGTATGTAGTTTCTACACAGAAGGTCAACATCTCCATTATATTGTCAATTGGAATGCAAGTGCGTTCTTTCAGTGAGGCATCAGAAGTCAGCTTATCTGTACCGGTGTCAGTCTCATCAGTGGGTACTTTTGTGAATACTCCCTACATCTACACTCACCATTTGGTTGGAATGAATGGGAGCATTATTTATTATTTCCACGAAGAGCTGAATTCCTGACGTATGATGGAGATTTGCCGATGATCGCGGTGATTATATCTACTAGAAATCGGCTCAATGAATGGCATACTGAACCTCTGGCACTGACAATGGGCCTTGATGGAATACCAAATTCTTGAGTTTGACCTGAAGAAGGTCGGAGGTTACATCGATCGAAACGTTGTGAAAATCACACTCAAGATGAGAACAGTAGTCCGATGAATCCAAATAATACGAATAACAAATCCTTATCTCAAAAATTCAGAAACGTCATATTTAAACATATTTTACGACCGTGCAACACACAGTACTTCCTGCTACTCATATAAAGCAACAAAAAAATATATATATATATTTAAATATCTAATATTAAAACTCAGATAAAGTTCAACTTTATTTCATCAGACATTCTTTTAAAGTTATCAAATCTTTTAGAACGTATTGATGTTATACATGAATATTCATTAAAGGGAGATAATGCTGATTCTGGCGTATTTTGACTTTCTGCTAGTGTATCTAATTATCGTTTATTGATGAAATGCCTTTCAAGTTATACAATAAAAATATTGTGCCAAATTTTTTTATCAGAAAAATCAGGTGGTATCGATTACTCTGAATCATTTTGTAAAGTAAAACATGAATGCCAGTAATTCTTATGTGCAATTAAAATACTATTAAGTGTCCCATTTCTGCATTTTGTTGGACATAAATACTTTCTCATTGTAGTGGGAGAGTGGGGTCTCACTAAGAGACACAAATATATTAAATTAATAATTAATCTGTATGTACACACACCTTCACGGTTGTCTAATAGTTATAAACACGTTTGTACGTTTTCAGTTTTAAAACAGCTAACGGTGTAATATAAAATATGTACCCTCTGAAAACATTGTACTTGTGGCATACATATAATTGACGTTGACTATTAAATGTTCTGATTTTTCCTTTTTTCCCCCCCCCCCCGTCATCTTCACCCCCCCCCCAAACATGGCATATTGTCGCTTGAATGTAATGAGCTAATATTTGGGATCATGTTTAGAGGAGACGAGCTAGATGTTTGTTTACATTACTTTAAACTTCTGCATGTCAGTACAGTAAGGGAAGCAGGGAACTGGGACAGAATTCCAAAGTTTAACAGTTTGAGAGAAGAAGATAGAGTAGAAGACTTCTCAGCATCTAGGGATTTCTACAGTGAAAGGGTGGGAGTTTGCTGCTGAACGGGTTTGTCATCAAACAGGTGCAAGTGCAATAAGTTCATCAGAGCATATTCCATTAAAATATTTGTATAACAGACACAAGATGCAACACTGCAGTGATGGGACCGAGGTTGAAGCTTAGTTGACAGTGCAGGACATGAGATTGGAGACGACTGCTTTTTTTTTTTTTTGTTGTTTTTTTTTCTCTCTCCAAGAGAGATTAGTGGTAGATGCACCAACCCATATGTGACAACAATACCCCATGCATGAGCGAATGATAGCTTTTTAGAGATACAGAATACTTTCAGATGTACTTTTCTAGCACGATATAGGGAACCCATCCTTCTTTGAATGTCCTTGATGTATTTGTTTCAATTCATGTTGTCTGTGAATGTTAGACTGAGGTGTTTAAGGGAGAGCTCTCAAGAAGGGTGTTATTAGTCCTGGCTAACTGTGATTGAGAAAGCTTCCTGTAATTGTTCAAGGAAAGCAGCTTAGTCTTAGTAGCATGAAATATAACTATCCTCAATTTATGTCGCCATTCCAGTATTTAGATTGGAAGTCGTTTTCTAAGAAAAAGATGACATTGTGGTATTGGCCCCCAGGGTTAGACGATCGTTTTTACTATTCTTGCAGAATTATAGAACTCTCACTTTTTTTTTTTTAATTTTTATTTATTTTTTATTATATTTTCACCCAAAACAAGGCACATTGCCACTTTGGTGTAGGGGGCTACTATCAGGGGCAACAACTACTGAGGTACTATGTAGGGATTTGGGCAGCAAGATGTCGGTTCATGTTACACTTGAACTTCTGCATGTCAGTACAGTTGGGGAAGCAGGGACCTGGAATGGAATTCCAGAGTCTAGTGGTTCTTGGGAAGAAACTACTGGAATAGAAAGATCTTTTACATCTAGGGATCTCTACTGTGTGGGATGGGATTTAACTCCCTGTTGGGTTTGTCGAGGGTGTCTACGTCGTGGGGGCACAAGTGTCAGATTGGCGACTCTTTTGAACCTTGTCTAGGAGCGAGAGACTAGTAGCAGATGCACCAGCCCAAATGTGACAGCAATACTCCATACATGGGCAAATAGTGGATACTTTAGAGTGTTAGTAGTTTTCTAGCACGGTAGAGAGAGCTGGCAATGCTTTCAATGTAATTGTTCCAATTCCTGTTTCCTGTGAACGTTAGGCCAAGGAGTTTGAAAGATGCACTCCCAGATAGTCACTGGCCATTGCTATTGGTGACAGAGAAGGTTTCTTGTAGTTATTGAAGGAAACCAGTTTAGTCTTGGCAGCATTGAATGTGACCATCCATTTTTGCCCCGATTCCACTACAGATCGGAGGTCATCCTTTAGTGTTTTTGCCATTTCTTTAGATATGTGTTCATTTGTTTTCCTGCCGTGCTTGTTATAATGTGTGGTGTCATTAGCATATATACCCATCTCAGAGGCAATTTTGTCGGAGGTCATTTATGAATATTAGGAACAATAGAGGTCCAAGGATTGACCCTTGAGGCACTCCCACATTTATATCATATTGTTTAGATGTACGACCATCGAGGACAACCTGGATTTTTCTCTTATCTAAGAAGGATTTAATTATATTAAGTATTAAGTATTCTACCAGTGATACCGTAGGATCTAATTTTCCTGATGAGACCCTCATGCCATATCCTGTCAAAAGCCTTAGATATATCTAGAGCTACCGCTCTGCCCTTCCCCGCTTTATCCAGTGAATGGTATATACATTCAGAGATTACAATGAGGATGTCTGCTGTGGAGCGGGCTTGTCTAAATCCATATTGTTGGTCAGTCATAAGTTTAGCATCTGTAAGGTGATGGACTAGAGCATGGTTAATTAAGGTATCAAATATTTTGGAAAAAAGTGGGAGGAGGCTAATGGGGCGATAATTTGATGAGTCATTTCTTTCGCCAGAATTCTTGAATACTGGTACCACAGAAGCAGTTTTCCAACAGCCGGAAAAGCAAGATTCATTAAGGCATTTGTTGTAGAGTTTGGAGAGAACTGGAGCTACTTCAGCAGAGCACTTCTTTAATAGCACAGCTGGGATGAGATCAGGTCCACATGCTTTTGAAGTGTCAAGGTTTTTTATGATAGCATGCACCTGAGCAGGGGTGATTTTTCATCTAGCGTGGCATCTGTCCACAAAGGAAAGTCAGGTAGGGGGTGGTTGGAAGGGTCCAGTGTGGAGTTTGAGGCAAACCGACTGGCAAGCATGTTAGCCTTCTCAGTTGCTGAGGAGACAACCTCGTGATTGTTGGTTAGTGGGGGAATTGTTGATTGCCCATTATTTACTACACTGTTGTAGATTTTCCAGAAGTCTCGAGTTCTAATTTTTGTGCTTCGATGCGTTTTTTAGTGGTTTCAGTAAATTCTCTCTTAGCTGTGGCTATTTCTTACTTAACGTTACTTCTAGCTTCTATATACTTCTGTTTGTTTGAACTGGACTTATGTCAGTTAAATCTGCGGTATGCATGCTGCCTTTGAGTAATGGCAGTTGCGCAAGTCGAAGTAAACCATTGGGGAGAGTGGGGCTTGCTATAAAATTTCCGCATGGGAACATGTGCTTCAATTGTTGTTTTGAACAATTCAGTGGTATCATTTGTGCACTGTTCAGCAGGAAGAGAAAAAATATTTCCCCAAGAGGCATCTCTGATAAAATCTCTGATGGCTTCCCAGTCAGCCTTTTTATAATATCTCATTGTTTTGAACACTGGCTCTTCAGTTTGGGCTCTAGAGTTTAGGGGTGATTTTGACCATTATCACTGCATGATCAGCGTTCCCGAGTGGGCTGTCAGCATTTGTTATACAATCATCGGGAACTCTGATCAGAAACAGATCTAGAAGTGATGCGTATTGTTCTTGCTGGTCAGGGAAACGGGTTGGAAACGTAAACATTTGTGATAAGGAATGAGATATAGAGAAGCTATGTGTTGTGCTGCCCGCTGCATATGTGTAAGTAGAGAATCCAATCATTTGCTCTAATAAATCAGCGAGTAATGTGATGCCCTGGTCACTATAAGTCCATCCATAACTCTAATTATTTAATCGGATTCTTCTAAAAATCAATCTTATTTTTCCTTTTTATTCCCCCACCCCCCAAACCGATACTAGAAGGCAGTGGCAACTGTTGGGAATGAAGAAGATTATCATTGTCGAAGGATAGTCTTTTGTAAGAGTATAAAATAATTGTTACCTTAAAATTCTGTTTGACAACTTTATTCAACATTAAATAACTTGTACACCGTACTTTACGACCATGTAATCCTTACAGCCACCTACCTTGAAAATGCTGCTATCAAACCTGACATAGTTATATGGAATAAGTCAGAAAGAATGGCAACCTTGGTTGAAGTGAGTGTCCCTAATGATGGAGGTCTGAACAGAGCTGAAAGTGAGAAACAGACCAAATACCAAGGTCTCATGTATGATATGAAAAGAAACTGGAATCTTAGAGAGATATCAATCATACCAGTTATTGTAGGTGCCACAGGACTTATGAAGAAGAACTTGAAGTCTTACCCAACTAATATTCCTGGTGAACTAAGTGCAAAAGAGATCCAGACAGTTGCACTTATAACAACGAGGATACTGAAAAGAGCTCTCGGTTGGTTTCAATAAAAAGCAGGAATATGTTGGCAGTTGGTTTGGCTGCCCCATACCCAACTTTACAATCTTCAAATGAAGAAAATAAAAAAAAAAGTCATGTCGTAAACCAAATCAAACAAAAATGAAAAAAGATGTTTATTTACGGTTAGATTACATCCGTATTTTTAAATGTATCTTTTTAAATATAAACAATATGACTTAATTGTCATTTCGAAAATATGAATATACCCAAAAATTACGAAAAAATTACGAGATAATTTTTTATATGTAAAAAAATTCTTTCGTTCCCAGAAAAAAGGAGGGATTGGACCTAGTTCCCAAACATGCCTTGGATTTTTTTTTTTTTTAATTTTGCACAAACATGAGTTATGGTGAAAGTAAATTTTTGCCAGAATAGATTTTCCGGGATAACTCTGGTTTTCCCCCTAGAGACCATTATAGGGGTAAAATTGCCCTCAAATCGTTCATCCATTCGTTTGTTTGCACTTTTCTCAATAACCACTCTTTGAATTTTTTAAACAAATTTTGCACAAAGATTAGTCATGGTAAAAGTAAATTTTTCACTCATGGAGGGAAACCTCCCATGCTCGGTTTGTTTTTACAGAAAGCTGTATATGTCGCCGTTGTGATTATATTCATAGCCGGAATATGGCCGCAAATATAGAAAATTGAATTATCTCCCTTGTTTTTCAGAGTCCCGACGTTAATGGCTGCCATCGATTCTTGCTATATCTATGCATTTTTTTAAACTAATAGATGTTCTATTTGATCAAATTTCTTAATTTTTTAAATATTTTCAAGATGACAAGTCATATTGTTTTTATTTAAAAGGACATTTTAAAAAATTACCACTGTAGTTAGCCAAAAAGACTCCCAAGCAACACCTGATACAGTTTTTTTTTTTTGTTTTTTTGTTTTTTGTTTTTTTAGCATGGATAAACCAGAAAAATCTTGAACAAAAATAGAAAATTCTTTTTCCATCTATTTGTTTGTTTGTTTGCTTGTTTGTGTAATATAAAAAAGCATTCTGATCACTGGAACTTCGAAGAACGTCTGTTAGAATTTCCGATACAGGCCGCACAACATGTCCTTTTATTGATTTCTTTGGAACAGCTGCTGGCTGATTCTATCCTTATTAAGTCAGTTGGAATCGATTCGTATTCGTTGCTGTGCATTTGAGGAGAGGCCAGGTCTGCATCAGCACTTTATCCCCGCCACTAC
The DNA here is from genome assembly GCF_053919585.1 of Euprymna scolopes. NCBI lineage: Eukaryota > Metazoa > Mollusca > Cephalopoda > Sepiida > Sepiolidae > Euprymna > Euprymna scolopes. The sequence continues at coordinate 25,280,347 of NC_136491.1, forward strand.
TCATTGCTTGAAATAAAAATATTTGAAATTGTTTACTCGTCTTTTTTCCAAACATGTTTTTATAAATACTTTTAGATTTTTAAGAAACTCATGTATTCTTAGTTACTTCCCTTTTTTTAAAATCTTATATATAAACGGCTATGTCTGCCGGTCTCCATATTTTCAAACTCTATCTCCTCCGAAATTAAGTCACAAGCAGCGGTAAGGGCCTCAAATGTTTGGATGTTTTAACAGGCCATAACAGGTTGTTAGCTGGTTTAAATTGTTTTTAAGGGGTCAAAAATGGGTTAGAATTGAAAAAAAAATCCTTATTTTCAATTTTTAATCAGTTTATATGCGTATCACGTTGGTACAGTGGTAACGTTACCAGCTTTGAATGCTACAGTTTCGGTTTCAATTCTATTTTATATTTTGTGATTTATTTTAATTTAATGTTCGCTGCCTAAGAAAAAAAAACACCCTTTATCTAGTAAGTTTTGAAAATCTATATGGCAATTAAATTACACAGAATTTTCTGTTTCATTCTCATAAGAATTCGGTCCTGGATATGACCTAAAACTATATCCGATGGTGAGGCCCCACCTTGCGGGCTTTGGGGAGTGTGGAGCCACCCTTTAATTGCCATTGCTCCCAGGTCCACTCTGACCCGGAGTGGTAGTACCTGTTAGGGTCCCAACTATGGGTTAAATAGAATCTGACTTAAAAAAAATATATATATACTCCATTAAAAATCGTTCCTCAAAATCACTAGATTCGGCATTAAATAACCTGAAAAAGGTTGATATGCCGTAAAACAAAAGCAACCAACCAACCATAAGGATTCACCAAGTTACTACTTGCTTTTATTTATACATGTGGTGTTAAGTTTTCTAGTTAACCAATCAGATTCTTTGTTATTCTCGCTCCCATCTGCACTAGCCAATAGTTGCATATTTAATAGGTAAAGGTTCATTTGACCTGTAATTCACATGAGAAAATTCTGTGTAGCTTAAATTGGCATAAATATATTTTCATAATTTACTTACCCGGCTCTACTCACGTATTGAATACTGTTGAAGTAAATACTGAAAATCTAATATATAAACAGCTTTATGTCTGTCTGTCTTGGTCGGTCTGTCTCCATATGTTCAATAAACTGTCACAGAGCGGTGCTAGGGGCCTCAAATCATTGGATTTTTTACAAGCCGTACTTTTATGGGCCTTTAGCCGGTTAAAATTGTTTTTAGGGCGTCAATAATGGGGCAAAATTGACAAAATTGTTATACATTTTGTACTTTTATCTTAGTGTAGTTAAATTTTTAATAGGTTTATATGCGTTTTACCTTAGTAGAGTTGTAACGCCATCAGCTTTGAATGCTACAGTTCCGGTTTCGATTCTAGTTGATGGCACCTAAGTATTTTTGTTTTTACTTTTGAAATCACAATTCTATAATAATATATCGGAAATGTGGACAAATTAAAATATATTTACGCTGGGCGCCCCCACCCCAATAGTTTTATGATTTATAGATATATAAATAGATAGATGTATTTTTGCATTTCTGAAAGATAATGTCCACTGGCCTGTCACGCTTCAGTATTAAATATTTCCACATGTAAACACAGATTAAATGGACGTATTTTATTTGCTCCCAAAAATCTGAACGGGGGTTTTTCTTTGTTTTTTGTATTTTTTTTTTAAATTATTTTTACTCATTTCAAGCAAAGTATATTGGCACTACAACATAAAAAGATGTGACTAGGGGACAAAATTATAGGAGGCATCCTAAGTGTGGAGGAGTTGTATAGCAAGATGTTTGTTCACATTATATTTAAATGCTGCATACAGTCAGGGAAGCACGAAGAAGGCAGAGTATTGCAAAGAAAAGGTTTTCCGGAATTTTCTGTCTTGTTAACGCTTGATAAGTCAGGATTACTTAAAATCGAATTTTTGTTGGTCTGTCACACTATTTGAAATATAAATTTTCATTATTCTCTCAAGCTCAAGTTTGGAATAGCGTTTTCATTAGTGCGTTAAGCTCAAGTTTGGAATGGAGTTTTCATTAGTGTGTTAAGCTCAAGTTTGGAATGGCGTTTTCATTAGTGTGTTAAGCTCAAGTTTGGAATGGCGCTTTCATTAGTGTGTTAAGCTCAAGTTTGGAAAAGCGTTTTCATTAGTGTGTTAAGCTCAAGTTGGAATGGCGTTTTCATTAGTGTGTTAAGCTCAAGTTTGGAATGGCGCTTTCATTAGTATGTTAAGCTCAAGTTTGGAATGGCGCTTTCATTAGTGTGTTAAGCTCAAGTTTGGAATGGCGTTTTCATTAATGTGTTAAGCTCAAGTTTGGAATGGCGTTTTCATTAGTGTGTTAAGCTCAAGTTTGGAGTAACATTTTTATTGCTAAACTCTCAAATTGAATGAGAGCATTAAAAAATCCGTTTGCGTTTTTTTGTTTTCCGGATTTTTTGCCCTTAAGATTTTATATTTGAAGCCGTTTATTTATTTTATTTACTTTCTTACATTTCTTTTGCTATAAACATGTTTACTGACCGATATTTCTATCAGATATTTACATGTCTGGATCAAATTTAGGTTATGCCATTTTTTTTTAAAGTTGAACGTCATTTAAATGCTTAAGCCGGACTCAGGAATTGGATTTTTTCCTTTGATTCCCCATAATTATTAGATATGTTTGCATTTTTTTTTCTTCGTTTTACTTAAATCTAAAGTTCCAGAATTCAAGGGGCCCCTTCCTGGAGCTAATACGTAATCTCTATATGTAATATATAGATAACGTTGAATTAAGATTATATACTCCTCGACCCCTGAAAGGTTGAGATTCCGCTCCTAATAGACCACTTAATTGTTATAGTTTGTTTTGTTTTTTTTTAACTGGATTCCAGGATTAAAATTCATCTAGTCTGGTGGAGGAGCCAGTTAAATGCTGTTTCTTAAGGTAACATTAGCAGAAAATGCACCATTCCTCGTAGGAGTCAACGCCGAGGTGTTATTTAGGCTTCAAATCCTGTTATTTTGAATATTTGGTCAGTTTATTAGTAGGCTAAAGTATGCGCATCTTGGTTTGTCCTGACGAACCCTTGTACAGAAAAACCAAAGACACTCATGGATGGTGTCTAGTAGGTAATTAAAACTCTCCCCTATAATAAAGACCAATGTGTATTTGTAAATAATAAATATAAATCCATCTCGTCACGCTTAAGTTAGCAAATAAAATGTTTTTTCATACTTCGAATTAAATAAAGAGTTCCGTTCGAAATTTCGTGCAGAGTTCTACAAGAATAGAATAGCGATGTTCGTATCATCATGTTATATGCGAGTGGCTACGGGGTTTCTACTAGCGATAGACTGCTATTGAGGCTGGAGATGTTTAGACTGGAGTCAGCTCTGCCCTTTAATTAATGAATGTTAAATGAAGCTCTGGTTGAATAAATAGATGTACGTAATTCTCAGTTGAAAAAGGTAGCAAGGAAAAGATAGGCTTAGAAAAATTTGGAATCACTGTTAAAGATGATTTCAAACAATGACGCATCAAAATTAACGTGAATTATAGTTTTGTGGCACTTTTTTTTTTAGATAAGGATTGATAATTTGGACTATTTGGATTACTGTTCTCATCTTGAGTGTTATTTTCAAAATTTTTTGACCGATGTAACCTCCAACTTTCTTCAGGTATATCTCGTTGAATTCGGGAACTATATTGAATTTCAAACGGAAATCTTTATTTAACCTGCAAGGCCTTGTAACATGACGGATATAAGTGCTAAGTGATAATTAGTTCTAAGCGACACTCTTCTAGAGGCTGAAGGTTCAATCCTAAGTGCAGAAGATACTAAGAATACAATTACGAATTATTTCAGACTACCTAATCATGATTTACGAAACGAGAGCATATTATTCCTGTGGATTAAATAAGTGGTTCCGTTCAAAATTCCATACAGGTTCCCGATTTCGACCAGATGTACATGACGGTCACACGTTTCATCAGTCCAAATGTTGAGAACATCCATGATGAGAATAGTAGTCCGAATACTTCAAATTTTAAGACACGTTCACAATTTTTTTTTTCAATATATTTCAAATATCCATTTTACTTTTCATTAATTTTATTTTTAATTTCAATCGATATTCGATTAAAAATAAAAACTAAAAGTCAATGTGTAATTCGCGTTAAGTGTCAGTAAGAAATACAAGGTCTTTTTCTGATAGTTATATTAAAAGATTAGGTAAGCAAAGCAAGCCACTTATAGATTTTCGTGCATCAGTTATTATGAGTTATTTCCCTTGCTTTCCAAACATAACAGAAGGTTCCACACTTACAATACTTTTATTATCATCAAAGTCAATGAAATCGCAAATTTGTTAATCAAATCGATTGATTGCCTGCTCTAATAGGGAGCACACTGTGGTGCATCAAGATGAAACTTCACATACCTCCCCACAGTGACTTAATCAACAATAGATTGTAGTCTAGATTGCACTGTAGAGAATCTACTACTGATTTAATAAAATTGTTTCTTTACTTGAATTGAAGTTTAAAATGCAAAGGTCAAGTATCATGGTTCAATTGTGTTCTAAACAGATATGCATTTCGAATGTGCCCCTGTCTTATCAAAGAATCTACTGTTGACTATATAAAACTGTTCAAATACATTTTTGATAAGCTGTATAAAAGTGTTAAATTTGGTCAAAACCGGACTGTTCTTTCTTTAATGGGATTTAATCGGTGTTCGATGCTCATCAGAGGTTACCCCATACAACACCTTTCTAGGAACACTCCCATACACATAAAGTGCATTTGTGTAAATTTTTATAAAAATCGGCCCAGTTTTAATCCATAGAGAACACACACACATTAGAACGAACAGTGGCAAAGCATATTTTTTTCCCGTCATTTTTGACGGATGGTGTACACTAGTTTAAAATAAAGCTGCATCTTTAATATTTCCAAATCGTGATAAAGATCGACTTAAATACGCTTCCAGGCAAACTGGCCAATCTATACGAATTGTCATTGATTAGCATATGCTTCAAATAGTTATAAATACTACATATTACCATTTCTAAATTTCCTAATATTCTTAGAATCTCATCAACTCGCGACTCTCCTTCCCTTTCAGATTTATACAAAAGCTGAATTCGGAGTATTATAGCAGACAGTTTATAAATAGTTCTCAGATTAGCGTGGTTAACCTTCGCAATGTTCATTTATTCTTTTCGTATATTAGGCTGCAACAGCAGATTAATTCATTTTTATGGGTCAATGACAAAAGAGTTTAATGAGTGTTTTATACATGCGTCCAAACATCTCTCTAAGGGGCTCAGTCTGTCGTTTAGTGACACTCGAGTCTTAACGAGCATTTCTATTGCTCTATAACGTTTGTTTGAAATAACATTTATGTACTTCTGTCACAATTAAACTTGAAATAGCAATTCTGTCGGTCTGTCAACCTTAGGTTTGAAATAGCATTAGCGTTCATCTGTCGCCATTAAGTTTAAAATATAATTTTTGTTCGTCTGGAATCCTAAATAGTAATTTGTATGAGTCTGTCACGCTTACGTTTGAAATAGAATTTTGGTTGGTCTGTAAAGTTTGAAATTGAAATTTTCGTTAGTTTGTCACTTATAAGATTGAAATAACTTTTCTGTTGATCTGTCACTCTTACGCTAGAAAAAACATTTCTGTTGGTCTGTCATACTTTGATTTGAAATAGCATTTCCGTTGGTCTGTCACACTATTGTTTGAAATAGCATTTCCGTTGGTCTGTCACACTATTGTTTGAAATAGCATTTCCGTTGGTCTGTCACACTATTGTTTGAAATAGCATTTCCGTTGGTCTGTCACACTATTGTTTGAAATAGCATTTCCGCTAGTCTCTCACACTATTGTTTAAAATATCATTTACCTCGGTCTATCATCCTTAATTTTTAAATATTTCTGTTGGTCTGTCATACTTTTAGGGTGTAAATAGCATTTTCCTTACTCTATTACGCACTTTTTTAAATATCAATTCCGTTTGTCATGTTTAAGTTTGAAATAATTTGAGATGTGTCCGAATATAAAAAGCTTCGTCGGTCCGTCTCTCATAATGGCGAATAATAGTGGAGAAATATTTTTTCAGACATAGAAAAGATTGTTTAGAAACGTCTTCTCTTTCACTTCTGTTGCTTTTAAGTTGTGCAAGTCGAATTTCTGTATAGAACTCAGGAAGATCGTGCCTCAGGAGTGTCTGGTTGGCATTAGTTCTGGTTGATCAAAACTATTCGTTAACCTTTACTTTTTTCTTTTTTCTTTTTTTTTTTTTTAATGGAAACCACTTTAAATAAGGCATGAATCCATGGGATATGAGAAGCTAAAGATACTTCAAGATAAAATAAAAAAAAATAGTCAACAATAAATGCTAGATGGATGGATTCCGACTCCTAAAGCAGCAATTCTTCTTCCTTTGTCAGACATAGAATGTGAGGACTAAAGGATAGAAGAGTTACGTGACTGATGAAAGTAAACTTTAGAAATACTTTCTACTCTCTTTAATTTGGCATTTTTTTTTAATCAAAGACCGTGGCAGATTGTCTTTGAGGGTATCCTTAAAATGTCATACAAATGCATTATAGGATAGTAGAATGTACAAATAGGAAAAGAAAACTCGTACAGGACATAAGTAGAAACATAAATTTATTAAAGAAAAAAAATGTGCTTATTCAGATTAGCACTTATGGTGATAAACAAAACTGAAGAAAAACATTTATCGCGTACCTACTTGTCACGGAATGAAAATGGTATATTCCAAAAATTCCAAAAATTGATTAAGTAATTTTTTTTTTGTTTTTTTTTTTTCGAAAATCACATTAACCGGTTTTTTTTTTTGTTTTTGTTTTTTTTTGTTTTTTTTTGTTTTTGTTTTTTTTTTTTGTTTTTGTTTTTCTTTGTTTTGTTTTTTTTGTTTTTGTTTTTTTTTTGGTTTTTTGTTGTTTTTTTTTTTGGGGGGGGGGGTTACCATTACACGTGAAGAGCGAAGTCATTTAAATATTCTTTAGATTTTGTTTCACTTTATGACATGATCCTTCTAAAAAAATATGTTAGGATTTGAAAATTTTTTTTTTTTTTAAATTAAATTTTTTTTTTTTTTAATGTTATGCTAACTTGTTTAGTTTTAATTCTTGCGCTTCGATTCTCTTTCCAACATTAACCCCCCCCCCTCACTCTCCAAAAAATGAAATGAAAGTTGATTGTCTGCTCTTGATTCCTTCATGGTCGCTGCTCCCCCCCTCTCTGTATCAACATGAAGTAAAATCTGTTTCTCTTAAACAAAAGAAACTACTGTTAATATTTATTTTATTTTTTAATATTTCATCTTCGTTCCGTAACTGGCGCATATATATGGACTTTTCTGTCATTTTTATTTTTACTTTTAATTGCCACCAGGAGTGCCAATCTGAATACTCCCCACCCCCAACTCTAATTTATCAAAATCACTGACTGTCTGCATATTTTCAAACTCTATCTCTTCACAAACGTCGTAGAGCGACGCTAGGGGCGCAGGGAGGGGGGGGGTCTGAAATGATTGAACTTTTTATGGGCCATTCTTTTATGGGTCTTTAGCTGGTTAAAATATTTTTTAAGGGGTCAAACAGTGGTCAAAATTGAAAAAAAATCGTTAAACATATTTTATATTCATTTTAGTTTATTTTTAATCAGTTCATATGCGGGTCACCTCGGTACAGTGGTAACGTCACCAGCTTTGAATGCTAGTTTTGCTTTCGGTTTCGATTCTAGCCGATGACATCCAAATACATTTTTTTTCTTTTTGAAACGAAGACTCTAACAATATATACGAAATCTGGACAAATTAAAATATATTTAAGCGTATTTTACGACAAGGCAAAGCAAGGCGCCCCCGCTAGTTTTATCTAAAATTCGTTTTGTCCATTGTGAGATGTTTTAAATGTTATTGAATGTAAAACTATGTGGAAAAGTCATTGTTTTCATGTTCACAAAACAATGTGGTCACATATATAAACGGAATAATAAAATTGACCAGACATTAGTTCTTACTGGCATTAAATGCTACACATCAAATTATTTTAGTTTTAGTATCTTTTTTTTTGGGGGGGGGGGGAGATGAACAACTTGTAACAGCTCACTCTCCAAAAACACGTATACGTTTTTGCAATTTGCGCGGGGTCCATTTGATGAGAGAATAAAATCTTGGGTGTCCTTCAAAACGCATAAATTTAAACTATTTTTTGTTTGTTTGTTTATGCAAAATTTTAAATTTTTTTAAGAGCTTTGGCCAGATCTCGATATACTACTGTGAGCATGCGCATAAAAAAAGCTATCGAAGGACATTTTTAATTAAAGGGAGAAAATCATTTAATCGGATGATGAATATTTTATTTTACGAAAAAAGAAAAAAAAAAAAGTAAAGTTTAACAAAGTATATATATATATATATATATATATATATATATATATATATATATATATATATATATATATATATATATATATATATATATATATTTATAAAATACTAGCAGGGACGCTCTGTGTTGCCCAGTTATAAAATACGCTTAAATATATTTCAATTCACGCGGATTACGTATTATTATAGTCATTTCATATTATATTGTACCCAATATATAGTCATGATTTCAGAAGAAAAAAAAATGAATATCAGGGGTGTGAGTTCCTTATAGAGGTGTTTATTTAATTTAAATAAAATAAAATACGCATCAGGTGCGTTTAAAAGCCAAATCACAACGCAATATTACGAAAATAAACAAAGATTTTACTTGTTTCAAACTTATTTTTTTAACTAAAATATTTTATTTTTGGAATATTGCGTTCTGGTTTGGCTTTCAAGCGTACCTGATGTGCATTTTATTTTATAAAAAATCTGAGCGCTATCAGCTAGAATTGAAACCAAAACATAGTTTCGTGATTGAAATTATGTCTACAAGTTAAGCAAAAACTGAAGTTTAGTTCAGTATGGTTCAACTGTGGAAAGGAGTGGGAATTTTATTAAATAAGGGGTGTTTGAGAACTCTACCAAACTCCTCCGACAATTTGGGATCTAAACACTTGAAATTTTAGATATAGATTCCTTGGGCATAGATCTAACTTGATAACTTGGTTTGAGCCCAAATCAATAAATGTTAAGGGGTCATAATAGGGGTTAAATAAAAAAAATTGAACTTTTTTTTTTTTTTTGCTCAGCATACACCTCCCAAACACCCTGGCAAAGCCGGGCCGAAATGCTAGTCTATTTATCTATAAAAATGAACGTGTCTGTGTACATTTTCCCTCGCAATAACTGTCAATTTTCAGTCTACAGACTCGAAATTTGATATACAGGGTACTGAGATTTGGGAAAATCGATATGATCGGTTTTCAGCCAGAAATTTGCCTGTTAAGGGTCAAAGTTCAACGATTTGACCTTTGAGAACTCCTCCCACAATTTGGGGTATAAACACTTGAAATTTCAGATATAGGTTCCTTGGAGATGGATCTAACTTAACTCAATTTGAACCAAAAACAATAAATGTTAAGGGGTCATAATAGGGGTCAAAGTTAAAAAAATTGACCTCTTTTTTTTTCTTTTTTTTTTTGCACAGCATACACCTCCAAACACTCGGGCAACGCCGGGCACCCATGCTAGTAAATAAATAAAAAAGGAAGTTATTTACTAAGACGTCATTGTTTATATATGTTTAAAAGATAATCGTTGTTACGCTCATTAGGATTGTCTGCTAGTGAGATTGGCAAAAGTATAAACATGTTCGTCTTTAACTTCAAAATGAAGTCAGTTCTGCTCTATAAACCTAAGGAGAATAAACAGTCCTTTGCTACAAGAATTATAACAAGTAATCAGCAGTCAGGCGAAAATATATTCTATCGCTAATTTGCTTCTAGGGTGCATCTAGATAAACTACCCTGGTGCTATCAGACCAGGCTGTCTGTAGATATCGGCTTTTTGGCCAAAAATGCACCAAACACTGATGTTATCGTTTTTCTTTTCCTTTTATAACAGCCAAATTTCTGGCCGAAAACCGATCATATCGATTTTCCCAAATATCAGTACCCTGTATATCAAATTTCGAGTCTGTAGACTGAAAATTGACAGTTATTGCGAAGGAAAATGTACAGGCAGACACGTTCACTTTTACAGATAGATAGATTAGATGTACCCGACGTTGCCCGGTATTAAACTTAACGTTAAATTCCTCTCAAAAAGAATAAAGTAAAAAGACGTAAAGAAACTGAGACGTATGCATGCGAGTATTATGGTTTTTTTTTTCTTCTAAATCGTTCTTTAAAATATATTTTCTATGTATGTGCTGAATAGCAAAATCATATCAAACCAGAATTAAAATGACTTTCCTCTGAGGAGAGGAGCCTACATCGAAAATCCATGGATTAATTATAAATACTGTATTTTTCGTCCAAACAATAAATTTTTGTTTAGAAGATATTTTTGTGAATGAAACTTAAATATATAAAATGTAAATTTTTTATAAATAAATAGACTAGCATTTCGGCCCGGCCTTGCCTTGCCATGGTGTTTGGGAGCAAAAAAAAAGAAAAAACGTTCAATTTTTTTTATTTGACCCCTATTATAACCCCTTAACATTTATTGATTTGGGCTCAAACCAAGTTATTAAGTTAGATCTATGCCCAAGGAATCTATATCTAAAATTTCAAGTGTTTAGATCCCAAATTGTCGGAGGAGTTTGGTAGAGTTCTCAAACATGTGCAAGCATTATTGATTACATATGTGCATATATGTTTCAGTAGCATCCAATTCAGAGACAACGCTTCATCAGACAAAAAAAAATATCAAAATTAAAACGGGTGTCAAGATTACATTGAGTTTTATAAGATACTAGACTACCCGTGACCCGTTGGGTCAGTATGTTATATTAGCTATAGAATTAATGCATGTGCGTGACACTTGTAACGTAAAGAAAATAGTTTTTTGTGACATAACAGAAACATTTCTATGAAAGTATATCAAAATGAAAAAAAGAATATAGATAGATTTCTATGAGTTGTTCTGTTTATAATTGTTTATTTTGGAAAAAGAAACTTACAGTCATTAAATTATAAGTGGTTTGCCATACTTATAGGTAAATGTGCACTGAACAGATACCATAATACTTAGTTAAATTAAAATTTTGATATATCTTTTAATTTAAACACGAAAAAAAAAACAATTGGAACGCTAAAAACGTACACAGCAAAATAATACGTTTTATTGTATTTGTAACGCAAATTAAAAAAAACATTTTCGGGGTTATTTATTTATGTTGGTAGTGTAGAAGAAAATGTATGAATGTTTTTTAAGAAAGGTGTATTAAAAAATGGAGAATAAATTTAAAAAAGGAAGGCGGTGGATAAATCTCCGTTGTAAAATGCTCTTATGGTTGTCAACGGGTTAAAGTAGATTTATTTGTAAGAAAACTGCGTTAAAATAACTTAAACGTAATACGGAAATGAAATGCAGAAAGTATTAACAATTGTTTATTTGGATAATTTATGTACGCATGCGCAACCGGAAGTCGTAAACCGGATGTTGGGTTACAACACTCGTTACAAGGTCATTTGAGTTTTATAATTATGTAGATAGATTTGGATGCGATCTACATTCCGAGGAAAGTTGGGATGTATACTTTGTTTATATATATATATATATATATATATATATATATATATATATATATATATATATATATATATATATATATATACAGTTATACTTTCAAGAAATATGAGATGACTCGAGCTCATACAGTGATTAAAATATTGATCATGGCTTTAATGCTTCAAAATAACAAGTATTGATATTTACGTTTCGGAATTTTTTAGATGGCGATTGATAGTGTATATTAGAATATTCATACTATTGCTCTCATCTTTGATGACACAATAATATGAAAATACGAGGGCAGTTCCAAAAGTAAAGCCTCCTATTTTTTTACTCAAAAAGTTAGATCTTAGAAGTCAGGGGAGATACTATTAACACGAGCGACTCTTTTAAGCTCCAGAATTTATTTTTCTACATAGTCACCACCATTCTCCATGCACTTTTACCAGAAATTGAATGACTCTACTCTGCTTCTGATGCATGTCGATGACAGGAGTTGCTTTCTTAGTCTCACATCGTCAATATCTGCAACAAAGAGATGAAACTTTCAGGTTATGAATGCATAAATTAAATTATCATAATGCAATTTGCAATCCTCTCTGATCTATCCGGAGTGAATAAAAAAATAGGAGGCATTACTTTGGGGACACCCCTTATGTAATGTATCTTTATTTTTAATGATGCTAAAGGAGTTTATGGTTAGTTTAAAAAAAATAAAATAAAAAAAAGAGACGCATTCATAAGAAATGTATTTTCTCTGATCCAAATCGACAATATCAATGTCGTGTAGTGATTATTAGGGCGAGGACAACATTCTTTCCATTGTTTTGACTCTCGAGTGTGTATCCGTTAATATCTTATATGCTTTTATATAGTGATGTGGTTCTCTGTTTAATTGTGTTGGGTATATACTAGAGTCAAAACAATGTAAAGAATATGCTGTTGTCATAGCCCTAGTGATTATATAACAATCTGTAACGCCCTATAAATGCCCACTATGGGATTTGACTTTCAGTGTAGCCATGCCAGTGTGTTTTATTACGAGGTATTTCCTTCTAACATTAATATTTAAAGTTTTCGAGATGTTTAGGTCCCATAGTGGGACTCATAGAAAGACTTGAGACCACTTAGTTGTCTTACCAGGAGAAGAATTTTATACACAATATTTTAAACTTCATCAAAACATATATATATATATATATATATATATATATATATATATATATATATAAGAAATTTATTACTGTGAGTCCAGAATGAGTTTACATATTGTTTCAACTAGAGGAAGATCCTCAAAGAGAGGAAATATCCAACTAGCATCGTCAGAATTCTGATGGATATTTCCTCTCTTTGAGGATCTTCCTCTAGTTGAAACAATATGTAAACTCATTCTGGACTTACAGTAATAAATTTCTTATATACTGCTCTGGCTACACATTGAGCACTCTAGTCCGGCTTTTTCACCACTGGTAAATAAATAAATATATATATATATATATATATATATATATATATATATATATATATATACATTCACTCTAACCTAAACGAGGCACAGTGCCACTTTGACGTAGGGGGCAACTATCTGGGACATAATTGCAGAAATACTATGTAAGGAATTGAGCAGCAAGGTGTTTGTTCACATTACACTTGAACTTCTGCATGTCAGTACAGTCGTGGAAGCAGGAACGCGAAGGGAATTCCAAAATCTAGCAGTTCTGGGGAAGAAATTATTAGAGTAAAAGGCTTTCTGGCATCTGGGGATCTGTGTAGAGGCGGGATTTTGCTGCTTGCCAGGTTTTTTTTCAGGGGTATTTACCTCAAGAGATACAAGGACTTGTAGTTCATCAAAACATCTACCATTAAAATACTTGTAAAACAGGCAGAGAGATGCAACATTTCGTCGATGGGACAGAGGTTGAGATTTAGCTGACAGTTCAGGACCTATTATGTTGGCGATTCTTTTTTGGAACCTATCCAGGAATGAGATCAGTAGCAGATGTCTCGGCCCAAATGTGACAATACTCCAAACATAGGTGAATAGTGACCTTGTAGAGATACGGGATACTTTCAAGCATATAACTTTCTAGCATGGTAGCAAGAGCCCACCTTCTTTGCAGCAGCTGCAGCAATTCTCTTGGTGTATTTGTTCCAACTCATTTTCTCTGTGAATGTTAAGCCGAGGAGTTTGAATGAAGTACTTTTAGGTAGTGTAACATTAACCATAGCTATTGGCGGTTGAGAAGGTTTCTTGTAATTATTAAAGGAAAGGAACTTAGTCTTGGCAGCATTGAATGTTACCGTCCATTTTTGTGCCCCATTCCACTACAGACTAGATGCCTTCCTCTAGGTTTTCCACTATTGCCTTGGATATGTGTTCATTCGTTTTCCCCTTTAAAGTTTTACGGATATTTCTGCTTCCATAGCTCCTTTAAACATGGACAGGCAGGACCACTTCCATTGTCAGCTCCACATTTTGGTTTACTTGAGTGAAGGGGGTCCTGTAGAGACTCGGCACATAGAGGGGAAAACGTAAGCATTTAGAACTACTTCTGATTGTATTCCTCCCCAGGAAATTTTAAATATTTGATATAATTTTTATTAAACACTGTCGCACATGAATACACACGGTACCAGCCAATATGAACATGTCTACTCAAGTTCTTATAGACAAAACAACTTGGAATCTTCTAAGATATACTTTCATATTCTACTAACTCTTTATCTTTCATTGTTGATAAAATTATTTCTTTATGGATAGACTTTGTGACATGGTATTAGCTAAGAGCAAAGTGTAGTATTTGTTTTGACACTACATTTTATCTTCTATCAGCTCGGTCAGTACAGGAAAAATACTTTTGCTAATTCAGAGTGTCCCTGTTTGGGAAGCTGGATTTTAGAACCTAATCTTGTGTCTGTTTGTTTACGTTTGGATGCAAATACATAGGTCTGGTGCTACCAGATCAGGCTGCCCTGTGGCTTCCTGAGACGAAATGCACCTACATTGACGTTTTTTGTTTTCTGATCTTTTTTGTAAAACTTAATTATGTTCTGCAAAACCAAAAACAAAAACAACAGCCTTCCCCCCCCCCTTTTTATTTTATTTTTTCCTACCTTACTCCCGGTCCTGGATATGACCTTAAACTACATCCGATGGTGAGGTCCGGCTTACGGGCTTGGGGAGTGTGGAGCCACCTCTTAATTGCCATTGCTCCCAGGTCCACCCTGACCCGGAGTGGTAGTACCTGTTAGGGTCCCAACTATGGGTTAAATAGAAACAGATTTTAAAAAGGAAAAGAAACAACAAAAAAAGAAAGAAAAAGAAAACAAATATATTCTATTAAATTATCTATTTATTTATTTATTTTTTTGCCCTGTCGGTAGGGCATGAGAACAAACCGACTGCCCCCCTGCAGAGGGTAAAAATCCCTCAATGGGGCAACCAGTTAGCCGTGGGTTGCTACCCGTAAAGTCTTAGGACGTGATCCTGGTGATTGAGCGAACCTAAACCAGGATACATAGAAGTTTAGGCACCGCAACACATTACTTTGGCCCTTACTTCGATTAGACGGGCGGTCGGAGAGGCCCGATCCGACCAATCGGCCAGTCACGCCAAGTCCCACCATATATTGCCCATTCCAAAAACTCACTACTAATACAACACATCCCCCTCTCCCACAAATAACCCTACTCCCTAATATATGATGGAAAGCGGTGGCTGAGGGTCAATCGATTAGGTGTGAATATCGATGACGAGGCTGTAAACCCCTCAGGATTGCTACAGATCCCATAGCAATATCAAGAGAGAACAGATAATCATTATGATACCACCAAAGTCGGTTATATCATAATTGTATCCCTGTAGAGGCTGGGCGAATGGGTTTCCCCCCAGGCTCTTCCCAAATAGGACTCCGAGGTGGGTGGGGAACAAAGATGACGAAAAAAGAAAACAAAATATATGGCTTATTCCTCCCAAAAACCACCCAACCACCCAAAGAGAACCCACTCTGATGTCTCTGACATCAGTAGCTCTGACGAAGAGACGATAAAACCAAGGAAGTCAACATTCGTAGTAATAGAATCAATGGAGGAAACTCCTTTGAGCAAACTATCACCTTTTAAAATTGAAAAAAATCTTAAAACTCTAAAACCAAAGTCTATTAAAAAACAATTTAACTGCAGCCTACTAATAGAAACCCATAACGAAGAACAAACTAAAGAAATATTGAAACTAAAATTATTTGAAAACATCAAAGTCAAATGCTACAGACATCCAACCCTAAATACCTGCAAAGGAGTAGTGAAAAGCCACGAACTTGCACTTTGTCCCTTGGAGGAAATCAGGACAAACTTACAGAAACAGAATGTGTTAGATGTTCGTAGAGTTCAAATTAAAAAAAAACAGTGAGAAAATCGATACAAATACATATATACTAACTTTCGATTCCCTCACCATACCCAAAGAAGTGAAAGTCGGATACATGAAAATAAATGTAGAAATTTATATTCCAAACCCCCTCCAATGCTTCAAGTGCCAGAAGTTTGGACACCATCAAGATCGGTGCACACGATTACCAGTGTGTGGAAGATGTGGAGAAAGTGGCCCACACATTGACTGCAGAAAAGATTTCAAGTGTGCCAACTGCCTGGGAAACCATGGCGCTGGCTCTAGATATTGCGAAATATGGAAAAGAGAAAAAGAAGTGACCAAACTAAAACATATAAAGAATATATCCTACCCAGAGGCCAGGAAAATCATCGAAACTAAAACATATGCAGATGCAACAAAAAAAACTAATCCAATCAACAATCAAAATGGTCATATACATGTAACGGATACAACTGACAAGAAAATTGATGTCCTAAGCAAACTAATAAAGGAAATGAAAGAACTATTAGAAGAAATGAGGAAAATGAATAGTACAATGTCTGCAACCAATCCAAGGATAATATTAAGTAAAGACACTACTGAACCACAAAAAGAAACAAAACCACAAACCATTTCTACAAAAACAACCGAACAACCATCAAACACATCACAAGCCAGAAAAGAATCCAAAATCCCCCCAGACAAAAAAAAAAAAAAAAAAAAAACAGGAAAAGAAAGATCCCGATCTATATCTCGAACAGGGACTCCGACAGAAAATAGATTTGAGGGATTGGAGACGATGGAAGTTGAACACAATTCCAAATGATGAACAAAATATTACAATGGAATATCAGAGGGATAAAAGCAAACCAAAATGAACTCACATTATTAATAACAAATATGAGCCCAGCACTTGTCTGTCTACAGGAGACGTTTCTGAAAGAAAATAATACCATCAACATAAAACACTACACATCTTACAACTACATAAATAAAGATACGGACAGAGCTTCTGGAGGCACATCAATACTTGTGAAGAATGAAGTCCCTCAAAGACAAATAAATATAAACACAAACTTGCAAGCAATTGCAGTTTCAGTGACTCTACATAGAACTATAACACTTTGCTCAATATACATCCCTCCAAAAGATACAATCAACGAAACTGAGATAACTCAATTAATAAAACAACTCCCTAAACCCTTTTTTCTACTAGGAGATCTCAACAGTCACAATGTAATATGGGGAAGTAAAGAAACAAATAAAAAAGGAAAAGAAATAGAAAACATAATAAATAAAAATAATCTATGCCTCCTTAATAATCAAAACTACACCTATATGTACCCAGCAACAGGTACTTTCACCGCCATTGACCTTACCTTATGTGATCCTTCCATATATATGGACTATGACTGGAAAGTACACAATGACACCTGTGGGAGTGATCATTTCCCAATCATCCTGGAAAGTCTTAGTACTAGCACTGAACAAAAAACACCCAAATGGAACCTACATAAAGCGGATTGGGAAGACTTCCAGGAACAATGCAAAAACCAATTAATTATCGAAAAGAATGATGAAGATGACCATTTGAACTACTTCATTAAAACACTGACAAACATAGCAAATAATACCATACCGAAAACAACCAAAACCAACAATCACAACAAACCTTGGTTCACAAAAGAATGCAGAAAAGCCATCAGAGCTCGACGAGCTGCCTTGAGAAAATTCGAAAAGTATCCAACAAGCGAAAATCTGGATTTCTTCAAAAACAACAGAGCAAAAGCCAGACGAATCATAAAGGAATCCAAAAGAACAACTTGGAGAAATTATATATCCAAAATTAATGTGAATACCAAGGCAAAAACAGTTTGGAACATGATGAGGAAAATAGAAGGAAAGTGTAGTAGTACACCAATATCCCACATCTCTAAAGGCAACAAAATATACACCGATCAAAAAGACATTTCCAATAACCTGGCAGATAATTTATCAAAAATTTCATCATGTGACAGACAAACAGAGAAATTCAAAAAGATTAGAGAAAAGGAAGAGAAAAAGAAAATTCCATTTAAATCACAAAATACTGAAAAATACAACCAACCTCTTACCTTGCCTGAATTAAAAGAATCGCTAACCAAATCCCATGACACAGCTACAGGGCCTGATGAAATTCCATATGAAATCCTCAAAAAACTTCCAGAAACCTCAATGAAATACCTACTTGAAATTTTCAATATTATATGGTCCAGTGGAAACGTACCCGAGACCTGGAAAGAGGCCACAATAATACCAATCCCCAAATCTGAAAACTCAAACCTCCAATCCCAATCAAGTAACGTCTCAGATCCATTGAATTTCAGGCCAATAGCTCTAACAAGCTGCATTTGTAAGACCATGGAAAGGATTATAAACAAAAGACTAATCTGGTTCCTGGAAACAGAGAATCTTATTACAGAATTTCAAACAGGATTCAGGAAAAACCGAAGTTCAATAGACCACATAGTCAGACTTGAAACCTTCATCAGAGAAGCCTTTGTAAGGAAGGAACATTTAACAGCAGTGTTTTTTGACATGGAAAAAGCCTACGATACTGTGTGGAAGTACGGTGTTACAAGGGATCTGAAGGCGCTTGGACTAAAAGGCAGAATGCCAATTTTTATTGAAAATTTTTTAAAAAATAGACGGTTCAGAATAAAGGTTGGCACAGCTCTCTCGGACTTGAAAGAACAAGAGAATGGAGTACTTCAAGGGAGTATACTGTCAGTGACCCTGTTCAGTATCCGAATTAACAACATTGTAAAAAACCTTAACCCTGGGGTAGATTGCTCCCTATATGTGGATGACTTCCTAATATGCTGTAGATCTAGATATATATCTATAATAGAAAGGAAGCTTCAATTGTGCTTAAACAAAGTAATGAGATGGACGGAAGAGAATGGATTTAGATTCTCCAAAAGAAAAACGAAATGCATGCATTTCTGCAAACTAAAGAACATGCATAATGATCCTGTCCTAACCATGGAAGGAATGCCCATACCCGTTACTGACCAGTACAAATTCTTAGGGATTTTATTTGACAAAAAGTTAACATTCATCCCACACATAAACTATCTGAAAAAAAAATGTAACAAAGCTGTAAATCTTTTGAGAGTGGTAGCACATACCGATTGGGGTGCAGACAGGGAAACACTCCTTAAACTTTACAGAGCACTAGTCCGCTCAAAGCTAGACTACGGTTGTTTCATATATGGATCAACCCGAACATCATATATAAAAAGCCTAGACCCTATTCACCATACTGGCCTAAGATTGGCCCTAGGAGCATACAGAACTTCCCCCGTGAACAGTCTATACACGGAAGCACACGAACCCCCACTAAATCTAAGGCGAGAAAAGTTAGCCCTTCAATATTTACTGAAACTGAAGTCTTGCCCAAACAACCCTGCATACCAATGTACCTTCTATCCTAAATATGAAGAACTCTTTAACATGAGAAGAAAAACTATCAAAACGTTCGGGCTCCGAATGAAGGAAAGCATTGAAGAATCGAAAATTCCAATCTCCAGCATTCACAACTTCATACTGCCTAAAACACCCCCATGGACCATGAAACAAGTTGAAATAAAACTCAACCTAAACAAAAAGTCCAAATCTACCACAAACCCTATTGAATACCACAACGAACTTCAACATTTAAAATTACAATATTCAGACTACACCTTTATCTACACAGACGGGTCTAAAAGCAACAATCACACTGGATGTGCAGCAACGTACCATAAAACCACAATGAAGAGAAATCTTCAAAATGAAGCATCTATATTCACTGCAGAGACTATAGCTATCGATCTAGCACTCAACATAATTTCAGAGGAAACCACCAAAAACTTCATCATTCTCACAGATTCCCTATCAGTCCTATTATCTATACAAAATCAAAAACAAGAAAATCCACTAACAACAAAATTAATAGAAAAAATCAATATCCTTTCAACTACTAAAAACATTATTCTTGTCTGGATCCCCAGCCATGTGGGGATCAAAGGCAATGACAGGGCAGATATAGCTGCAAAAAGATCTTCTCACCTTCCAACTGACAATTTTAAGATTCCACATACTGATCTTAGACCCCAGATAAAAGCATACATACAGGAAAAATGGCAACTGCGGTGGAGTCAGCAAGAGGGCAACAAATTATACTCAATCAAACCTGAACTTAAGGAACGATGTCCGGACATCAAGAGATCACGCCGAGAAGATGTGATACTGACTCGGCTGCGCATAGGGCACACCAACTTTACTCATTCTTATATACTAAATGGAGAATCGGCGCCAGAGTGCATCCCATGCCAGGAGACACTCACAGTAAAACATATCCTAGTTGGGTGTGATGACCTTGCCCCAACTAGAAAATTATATTATACAGAAAGCGATATGGAAGACCTTTTTGAAAAGGTCAACTCAGCAAATATTCTAGCATACCTAAGGAAAGTAAATTTATATAAGAAAATTTAAGGAAATTTAAAGTCACCCAAATATACATATCCATGTATAAATACAACATTTAATTTCTTAGTTCAATTTTATAAAAAAAGGAAGGAAAGGCTGAAAAAGTCATTCCCCCCCCTCCCAATAAAAAAAGTTTAAAAAAAAAAAAAAAGGACTCCGGCATTAAATGACCACATAGGTTGATATGCCGTAAAACCAATCAATCAATCAATCAAGCAAGCAAATACATAGGGACTTTAGAGGTTAGCCACATCCTTTGAAAATCAAATCTGGTTGAAGTGAATCACGTAGTTAGCGCATCCTTTGAAAGCATTGTCATAAGATTAAAAATGGAAACATTTGAAAACATGTAATGCTGTATTTTTTATATCTATTATAGAAAAGACAATGTGTTTGTATGTCTGCTGCCAAAAACTTTCGACGTGCAACAAACACTGACAAAATTTGTGTCGTTAAGATCGGTCTCTCGGACGACGAATATCCAAAAATTGGCCAAAAGCATTAATTCTTTGACCATTAGCTGGGCCTTTTTTTCTTTTGTTTTTTGTTTTTTTGTTTTTTTGCGAACTCAACGTATGTTTAAAAGACGTTATTCTGACGGCCCGTGACGTCACAAGTGCGCCGTGGGCAAGACAGCTAACATGTTTGCTTTTTTCACTTCCTTTTCCTCTTTCGCGTTACAGGTTTGAGCCTGGCTACTGCGGTTGATATTTTGTGTGTGTGTGTGGTGGCATGGACACTCGCTGTTATTTTGATTGAAACATTTTTTTTGGGTTGCTTAATAGCCTTACTGTACCAAGTCTGGACACTCGGGCAACCCCGAGTACCCATGCTAGTATTAAAATAACAAAATGAAAATCATTCTTTTTTTCCTCTCTTTTTTTTTCTGAAACTTTCGGTGGAACTTACTTTAATCGTAGAAGTAACATGTTTTTATTTATTTTTCTCATTTTGATGGTGATATTAATTCCCCGGGTGATTGCATTTCAAGAGAAAACTAAACGTTCAATCTTGTTGACAGTTATATCAAAGTAAAATCTAGTTAATGTGAATCACGTGGTTAGTGCGTAAATTCAAATAGGTGTTAGGCGCGGCCTTTGAACGCATTACTTCGTAAGATTAAAAATGAAAAATTTCGAAAATCGAATGTGTTTTTGTTTTTTGTTTTTTTTTTGTTTTTTTAAATGCGAGAAAGTGAGTAACAAGATCTGAACTGTAGACAATGGTCTGTCGATAATCCTTCCACTGATAAGTTTATTGCCAAGAGGAATAGGTAACCATTAAGTGGCATAAAAGAATGTCAGATCTGACGCCCACTCGCATTCCGATTGTAGAATTTTCAAGGCAGCAAATGTAAAAATTCATTCATTTAAAAGCATTTCGAAAAGAATGAAAAATAAAAAAAGTTTCATCAGCAGGTGGCGTTTATCTATAATACATTGGGCAGTTATTTTTATTTTTTATTTATATATATATATTTTTTTCAGTTTTCTAATCAGTTTGTTCAAGCTGAAGATGGGGCATCCTCCTGGATGCCAAACATTCACCCGTTCTTATAACCGTTCCGTTTAGTGCAATTGTTTGTTGTATGTTTGTGTGTTCGGCTAAAAGTCAAAAACTACAAAACGAAGACTCAGAGTTCGTATATTCTTGATCAACATTCCCCCGGATGAATAATATCTAAAACTTAGAAGTATTCATACTCTGTCGGTCAACTGGGCCAGGTTTTGTCTGGGGAGGGGGGAGGGGGTCAGATTTTCAGTGTTATGTAGTGATGGCTCATTACTTGAAGAATCCGTTATATAAAGGTGTGTGTGTGTCCAGCGAGAGAAATGGATTGGGGGGGGTATAAAATAGAGGGGGGGGGGAAAGAGAAAAGTAGAAAGAAGTTTTAATAGAAATATTTAACACTTTTTCCCGGGTAGTTCGGGTAGTGTTTAATAAAACTATAACACATAATCTCGTGTGTTTCTCCCTTTTTGAAGTAACTTTAATACACATAAAATTATTTTTATTTACTACTAGCAGGGGTACCCTGTGTTGCCCGGTTGTTTGGAGGTGTGTGTGTGTGTGTGTGTGTGTGTGTGTGTGTGTGTGTGTGTGTGTGTGTGTGTGCGTAAGGGCGGAGGGGGGATTAAAGTTTAAAAAAAAACGATGTTAAACTTCTTTTAAAAATCGGAAAAACCAAAACTAAAAAAAAAAAAAACAGCGAATAAATGTAAAATTTCCTTAAAAAAAAAGCAAAAATCAGGGAAAAAATGAACATGTTCGGAAAAACAAAAGTATAAAAAAATACAGACGAAAACAAATGGCATAAATAACCCTTCGATTCGGTTAAGTCCACGATGCGTTTCACCCAGTAGAAAGTATAGAACGAAAAGGAATGTTAAAATTCCATTCCAGGTTTTTTAAGCAACTACGAAGTAAAGAAAACCCAACCCGGAGTTCCTTCATAATTGTCCCTTGTGAACGATCCCGCAACAGTGTAAGTGGTGGCGGGGAAAGGAGTAATTTATTAGAGAGAAAAGATTTTACTTCTTCCATTGATTTTAACCGATTTTGGCAGTGGACTCTCAGCAGAAAAAATATAGGAATCTACGATTATCGAGGAAGTTGAGCGGTAATAGACCTATAACACACCTCAGATATTGTGCTGAAGTTTGTGCATATTACATTTGCATGAAATGTCTTGATTTTTAATCCTATTAAGGTTAAAATAGAGATTAAACGAATATTTATTGAAATCTTTCTCTCTCTCTCTCCACACACACACACACACACACACACACACATACACACACACACACAAATTATTATTAATTTATATATTAAATAGAAATTTGATTGTGTCCACATTTTTTCTTAGGGAAGTGGTATTTTCCACTAGAGAGCCATGTATTTAACATGTCCTGTTTTAAAATATCTGAAATAGCTACATGGTAAACAGCTGATGATTCCTATTTTCTATTTAATAATTTAAGTTAAGCTGAGTTTTTCACACATCCCACTGTTATAGTTGAATCAACTTTGATAATTTTGCATTTTCTAACAGTAAGTTGCCTTATGCAAGTGCTAGGTGTATATGTTGAACTTAGTATCCATAGGAATTTAAGCTGCATTATTTTTATTTATATGTAAGATACTCAAGTCTTCTCTAGACTATATATATATATATAGAGAGAGAGAGAATTGATATGTAGTTTGCTTGAAGCATTGTGTGGGATAGGTATGTAGTAGAGATTTAGAAGGCTATCACAATGCAAGGAATGAGATATAATCGTTGTTGGTGAAAGAAGACGAAAACAAGTGGCGATTTACAAATCAATAAGTACATACATGTCTATATATACATATATTTATTCAGTTGTATTAAGTACAAATGTCTTATATGTTATGTCTGCGACAGTGGCGTGTTCAAAATGGGCGTTTCTATTTAGAGCACAAGTAAACCATTGACTTTTGCATTGTAAACTTTACTTCAAGCTATTATATAAAAATAATTTTATAAAATCAACAGTAGGTTCTCTACAGTGGAATGTAAACTACAATATGTTATGGACCAAGTCCTTGCAGGGTGGAGAGGGCATTTGAAGCTTCCTCTTGGTTGTTCGGGGTAGGTTCCCAGCTAGAGCAGACAATTGATTGGATTGAAAAATGGGTGATTTAACTGAGTTTTTTTGTTTTTTTTTTCACCTTCCTTTCTAGAGAACACACAAACATCACACATAAATTGAGTTTTATATATAGTTACTGTACGTAAGAAAATAAAGCTTTCTAATCGTGAGAGCTGGTTTGTAGCATTAAAGACTAATGGCTTCCCCCACCCATTTCATTGCAAGGGCAACGGCAAATCTAACAAAGCAGCATTCATCTTAAGCTTGTTCAACCGACTTCCTTTAAAAGGGGAAGTTTCTAGGGATTAACAAAATCACAAGCGGTCCCCAGTCGAATGTTTATTCAAGTCAGAATAGATGACGACAAAAGTTTAATTCATTACGAAAAGTCACGAAATTAACATTCTATTGGTTATATTTTATCTAAGAGATAAACAAAAATTATAACTGAAACTTACATACGTAAATTTTGGGAGATACTTTTTAGGAGTAAGTATCCAAGAAAATTTCGATTCTTGTGTCATACAATACGAACTAAACTTTGGGTTTTTTTTTGTTTGTTTTTTTACTCTTTAAATCCTAAAATAATCAGAATCTATGTTTAGATTTAGTTCAGCAAAAGTCGGTTTACTTTAGTTCTAATTGATTGAAAATAGTCGTCTGACAAAAAACAGTACATTTTTATTTGTATATTTCGGTAAAAGTCGAAACTTTACTTGGCTTTCTCTATTTTTAGTCGGAACTGCTTACTTTTCTGGATGTCTGGATATCTATTCCCAAAGAGCACCAATTTTTAATAGTAGCTTGTCTGTGAATATATATATATATATATACACCGGCGGCAAAAAGAAAGTCCGCACTTGTAATTTTTCAAAAACTGCAAATTTAAGCTAAATTTAATGTAACTGTTTAAACAAATTATCCGCCATTTGATTGGCATTCTATTTTTCTATAATTTTACCTGTCCATATTTGACTTTTAATTGAAGTATTTTAGTGTTCACGTCAATTTGAAAAAAATAATTTCAAATTGAGAAGGCAAAAAGAAGGTCCGCACAATGGAAAATTGTAATTTAAATGTAACTTTAGGACATTAATGCAACACAAATACAACAGGAACACAATGAACTAGTTAATATTTAATAGCATAGTCCTTCTGCATTTGACAGCATGCAATCTTTTGAGAATTCCTTGAATTAGACTGCAGCAATACTCCAGGGAAAGGGCATCCCACTTTTCTTTATTTTTTGTCCAAAGTTCTTCCAAATTTGAAATTTTATCATTGCGTAGCTGTTGCTTGATGTAATGCCTAAGTTTTCGATAGGATTGCGGTCTGGAGATCGTGCTGTTGAATCCAAACACGGAATATCATGCTCTTCCAGGAACCTCTTGACATTACTAGCTGTGTGAATGGGAGCATTATCCTGCATGAAGATGGGATTATCATCCAAATTCCGACCA
>NC_136491.1:25310947-25348447 GCF_053919585.1 Euprymna scolopes
AATTTTTTTTTTTTTACAATTTTAAAGATGAATAATTATTTAATATTTTAATATCAAATAATTTTCTTGCTTATTTTGTGGAGCCCTTGAAACCTAACTGATCCGAAAAGACGGCTCAATAAGAATTTATTTATATTAAACTTGAAAAAGACTGTTGTAGTCAGCTAGGAAGCAACTTCATAATATTGAGTTTCACAGACGGGCAGTTCTTGGAAAAAAAAAAAAAATTTAACTCCTGGTACAAAAAAAAAAAAAAAAATTTAACTCCGGGTACAAATTTTTTTTTTTTTTTTACAATGGTTGTAACAAGGTTTTGCTATATCATGTGTGCAAAACGAACAAACACATATACAAGACAATGACTAAATCCTTGGAAAATTATATCCAATTTGTAGTGGAATGAGACCAATACATTTAATGCTACTAAGACGAAACTCCTTTCCTTTAACGATTATAAGAAATCTTTCCAACCACCGATTCCCGCGACTGGTAGCACTCTTCCCAAGAGCTTAACATTCAACGATAACATTGATTGGAACAAATACAAGTCTGCTTTAAATAAAGTGGGCTCCCTCTACCGTGCTAGAAAACTGTTCTCAGCTGCTGATATTCTATACCTCTACAAAGCCATCATTCACCCACACATGTTGTCACATCTAGACTAGTGCTCCAACCACTAGTCTCTCCCTCTTAGTCAGGATCTGAAAAAGAGCCTCTAATCTAATAGATCCCCACACTATCTACTAAGCTCCAACCTCTATCCCATCGCCACAGTTTCATCCTCAATGGGATGTCCTCTGACGGACATGCTGTCCTTGTGGGCCCCCTCAACGTAAATGCCACTGACAATCAACAAAATCCCACCCCTTCATTGCATAGGTCTCAGATGCAGAAATGTTTCTTACCCTAATAGCTTTCCTCGAACAGCTCGTCTTTTGGAATTTCCTCCCTGCTTTTTGTTTCCCTAACTGTACGAATATGCAGAGAAGGGACATCTCGTTGCACAACTCCCTACTTAGGATGCCCCCCTATAAACCTGACCCCTAATTCACAGTAGCCCATTACGTCTCTGTGGCAAGTTGCTTTGTTTGAATATGGATAAAGATGTTTTAACAGAGGGGGGGGGCAAAGGTCGGACATCAATAATACAAAAGATCAAAACAGCATGAAGTGAATTATCTCTGCTATTATATATAAGAAACTTCGCGTGTGTGTTCGTTCCCTACGGACTCCAAAACGACTGGACTTATTTTTATGAATGCCTTACATCACAAGTGCACAAGTTTTATTACAGCACATGCAGAAAGACCCGCCATATAAAATCAACAGTAGGTTTTTTAATATGTATAGCTAGTAAATAGTGCAAGGTAAAAGAAAATAATTCTCGAATAGTATAAAATTTGAAACCTCAGAAATTTAGTTAAAGGAATGAAAAAGAAAGAATCCATGATGAAAAATAAAAATCCAAGAGTAAATCTTTTTTTGTAATTTTGAAAAGATGAAAACCAAGAAACCATGCTGACTGGATTTTATTTTGAATTCTATATATCAACCATGGATTATATCTTGTTCCCGCAAGCAGGTTTTATTTTACGCTGTTGGATCTGAGGAAAAAATGTAAATTTTTGAAACTTCATAGAATAAGGAATAATCACCTTTTTCTTAGTTATTTAATGCGGAATCCAGTAATTTTGGAGAAAAAAAATTGTGCTTCATATCTTCAAATATTTATTCTGGTGTTTTGTTTTTTTGGGTTTTTTTCTTGTTTGTTTTTTTTGTTTGTTTGTTTTTTGTTTGTTTGTTTTTTGTTTTTTGATTGTTTGTTTTTTTGTTTGTTTGTTTGCTTTTGTTTGTTTTTTTGTTTGTTTTTTGGTTTTTTGTTTGTTTTTTGTTTGTTTTTTGTTTTTTTGTTTTTTTGTTTTTTGTTTGTTTGTTTTTTGGTAGTTAACTGTTTTGTTTTTTTACTTGGCAGAACATGATTGACTTTTGCAAAGGGAAAGGAAAAAATCAATAATATCAATGTCTAGTGCATTTTAGGTCAGGAAGCTGATATCTTCAAACAGCTTGATTTGGTAGCACCAGTTAGTCACCAGGGAATTATTTTGTGTGTGTGTATGTATATATATGTGTGTGTGTGTGTGTGTGTGTGTGAAAATGTCTGTGTCTTTACATTTCCCTACCAAATAACTCCATTTTCAAACTCGAGATTTGACATAAAAGGGTATTGAGATTTGGGAAAATCTTTTTAATCTGTTTTAGGCCAGAAATTTGGCTGTTAAGGGATTAAAATTCAACGATTTGACCTTTGAAAACTCTACCAAACTTCTCCACCAATTTTGGGTCTAAAGATTTGAAATTTTAGATATAGGTTACTTGGACATAGATCTAACTTTATAATTTGATTTGAGTCCAAAACAATAAATGTTAAGGGGTAATAATTGAGGTCAAAGTTTTTTAAAAAATGACCTCTGCGGTCTCTACTAACTTACTCAGCCAATTTTTTGTCTAAACATTTGAAATTTTACGTAAAGGGTATTCAGACATGCAGCAAGCTTTTAAATCAGTTTTTGGGCGAAATTTTGGCTGCCTAGAGGTCAAAGTTGACAGTTGACCTTTGCAGACTCTTCCAAACTCCTCCGTCAATTTTGGGTCTAAACACTTGAAATTTTAGACGTAGGTTAGTTAGAGATGGGTCAAACATAATTTGATTTGATCTTAAAACAAATGTTATGGGGTCAAAATTGGAGTCAAAGTTAAAAAAAAAAATCGACCTCTGCGGTCTCTACCAAATTTCTCTATGATAGTTAAGGAATCCCATTATATAGAATAGCATTACCGTACATAGTCACACTTTTTAATAAATACATATGCACATAGTTATGAATAGGACATAGGGCTCGAGCAAAGTCGAGCTGAACCGCTAGTATATATGCATATATATATATATATATATATATATATATATATATGAGTTATCCTTTATAGTATCGGCTTCTTTGATAATCTATGTACTTATAAAAAAAATGAATAAATGAACTTAATATACTCTGTCATGAAAGTTAACAAATTTGCATAATCCTTTGAAAAACGAGTGTTCATTGGTTAAGTATCCATTTTTATGGTTTCTTAATCGATTAGTTGTATTTTATTTATTATGATTAATTCTTTTTATGCATAGTTTTTACATTGTGCATAATTGCATAGAATTTACGATAAAAACGTTCTAGCACGCGAATGTTTATTTATATAATATATATAAGAGTAAATAAAACATGTTAAAAAAAACACTTTCAAAAAGAGTTAAAAACATATTTAATCTGAAAAGGAAACACTTAATAAGTGGATAGTCGTTAATCCGTGGAGTTTCGAAGAAATACCTGCCTTCTCATCAGAGGGTAGGAATTAGCAAAATGCGGGATCGGATTTTGCATACAAAAGTATTTGATGAAACTGCAAGTAAGTCAAAGATCTTACTTGATAACAAAAAGTGAAGCAGAGGGAATATGGTGAAGAAAAAGGTGATTACACGTGAATGGATAGTCTGGTGAAAGGTAAATTATCCAATGATGGTAAAATCCAAAAATATAAATCCAAGAAAGTTAATTGAATTTCCATTCGCACAAGTAAAATCCAAGGAAATCACGTAATTGGAAGATGGTCCAAAATAATCCAAAAGGCCAAAATCCATGGAATAATTCACAAATATGTGCAAGGAAAAGGGGGGAAAAATTCCAATAATATTAATAAAAGAAAAATAAGATATGCGTTTGACACGGCTGCCGAGACAAAATGTAATTAAGATCAGTGAAGAAGAGAAAAAATCAGTGAAGAAGAGAGAAAAAAAATTAAATGGTGATAGAATTAAATATAAAATAGAAAAGCAAATATCAAAATGACCCAGACAAAATGATGTTAAAAGGCGCTAAAAATATAGGGCAAAAAAATATTTGCTCTTATTATAAGCTCTATCTCCTATTTGGTTTTATCGAGCTTTTAGATCTGGTTGAGATTACTTTATAAATATTAATTCTTTAATATTTATAATATACTTTAGTTTTACCATCTTGGATCATTTTGGTAAATTTAATTGTAATTTTATTTTATATATATATATATATATATAGTGACCTTGACTGTGTGCGAAACGTCTGTACCAAACTCCTCTCTGAATATCTGGTTTACAGACTTGAAATTTGATATATAGAGTATTTGGACCTCGGGAACACTTTCTACTTGATTTTTAGCCTGTAAAAATAGCTGCTAAAGGGTCAAAATTGAGAAAAAAGCAGTTGACTTTGGCAGGACTAACTTGTGAGCATGCGTACATACAGACTTTTAGCTTGGTCACTTAATATTTTAGCAATTTTTATCCATCTGACGGTAACGACAAAGGCTGAAGTGCTAAATAATTACCATGGAGCACTGAATTGTTTGGTTTCGGCTGATGGCACCAAAGTAATTATTTTTAACTTTTGAAATCATTACTATATATATTGGGTGCTATACAATAATCTATAGAGAATTTTCTCTATAATAATAAATACAAAATTTGTATGGATCAGAATCTCATATTTAAGCGTATTATACAACAGGGCAACGCCGGTCGGCTTGCTAGTATTCTATGTTTGTAATGTAAAACATTTTATTTTATTGTATGAACTGCAAGTCAAAAACTGCATTTTATTGAGGAATAAAAAATTTTTATTTGTTATTAATGTATTTGCTTTGTTTTGTTTGTGTTTTATGCTTTTGTTTTTGTCATTCTGAAGATCTTTGGGTTTTTTGTTAATGTATTTTTTATGCTCTTGTTTTTGTTTTGTTTTTGTTATTCTGAAGATCTTTATTTGTTTTTTTTGTTGTCGTTTTTTTGTTTTTTGTTTTTTTTTGGTTGTTTTTTTTTAGTTGTTGTTTTTTGTTTGTTTTTTTGTTTTTTAATCATTCTGACGATCGTAATTTTTTTCTTTGTTTATTTTTGCAGAACTAAAAAAAAAACAACTCGAATCAATAAAACGACCAAAACCAAAATCAGCAGACGAGACATTTCTGGAAGCCACCAATCTATTTCAAGAATTGGATATTTTTCCCCTTTAACAAAAACAAAAAAAAAAAAAGTAAAATCAGAAAAAAAAATAACTGACAAACTTTAACTTTAAGGAACTGAACTTTTTTCTTTTTTTTTTTTTTTGTGGAATCAAAATGGATTCCAAACTTGGAAAGAAAGTGGGTCTTTATGACCCGCAATATGAAAAAGACGCATGCGGTGTTGGCTATGTAGTCAGCATAGATGGAATAGCATCTTATAAGGTAAGTGCGTTTTCATACATATATCAACTTGGAATATATATTCTAGGCAACACGGTGAGTAACAAGAGCACATTTATTATTTTTTTGTAAAATTTAGCATTTGGGTAAACTCACGCCCTCTGCTCAAGAAAGTTATAAATAATTTCAATACAAAATACATAGTAGGGACATGAATTGAACTACATCAAATTTTATATTAATACATTTTTTACAAAGATCTGCGAGCGTCAGTAATATGCATGTGCTTCGTAAAATCCTAAACGCTTGAACTTCTGAATTAGAATGGTTATAAGAAATAACTATATGATATTACTTTTAAATTTGAATCTTTGTTCTTTCTTTGGGGGATATGATACGGTTTCAATGGCCACCTCTTAACTGGTAAAGTTTAGAAAAAAAATAATGCGCCCATTTTTTTTTTTTTTTTTTTTTTTTTGCTCACGTTCACCTCTAATTAGGCATATCACCGCTTGGACGTAAGCGGCTACTATTTGTGGCCATGCTTAGGAAAGATTAACAAGATGTTGGTTTACATTACATTTAAACTTCAGCATATCGGTGCAATCAGAGGAGCAGGTAGCAGGAAGGGAATTTCAAAGTCTGTTTGAGAGAAGAAACTATTAAAGCAGAAAACTTTCTGACATTTAGGGACATCAGCGGTGAAGGGGTGTGATTTTGTTGCTAAGCAGGTTTGTCAGGGATATGTACATCGAAGGGGCACAAATGCAATGAGTTCATCAGAGTACATTCCATTAAAATATTTGTAAAACGGGCACAGAGATGCAGCAATGGAAGAAAGGTTGGAGCTTAGTTGACAAAGTGGGATATATTAGATTGAACAGTTTTTTGAGACTTTACCCAAGAGGGAGAGATAGTGGTAGATGCACCAGCCCGGATATGGCAACAATACTCCATGCATGAGCGAATGTTGGCCTTGTAGAGGTACAGGATACAGGTGTGAGTAGCCTTCTAGCATGATAGAGGGAACACACTTTCTTTGCAGCAGCTTTCATAATGGTCTCAGTGTATTACTCACACTGTTGCCTAAAATATATATTCCATAACTTATGTTTCGTCCATTAAAGGAGATAACTCTTGACATAGAAGTCTCCCTCATATTTATTGAACTCTTTGCATAATTTTTTTTTTATGACTAGTTTTCATACAATGCTGTTTCAATCAATACTAGTACACAGCAAATTCATAGTTCACTATAATATTTGTTTGCTAATGTCTTTTTCTCTGATGAGAAGAACGCATTTCTTTGAAACACTGCAGATTATTAAATTCAAGGTCTTATTTGAGTATCCTGTCGAACAATAAATTAATGTAAAATATAATTTTACAGTCTTAAATTTGAGTTATTTTTTAGTTGTGTAACAGTTGAGGTAGCAAGAGAAGGCCAAGACAAACTGGTTGGAGTGATAACGATGAATTTGAGAGAAAGATGGATAAATAAAGACCTGGTCAGGGATAGATCAGTTTGGAAATCAATTGCTAAAAGCCGTCCAACACATGTCATGTTAAACGGAATTTGATGATTTGAATATATTAGTTTTGTATAAAGTTTTAAAGTGCAACAAATTTTTCTCTCTATCCTCTTCACTTATTAGATTAACTTTAAATGACATTAGAAATTCAAATTATCAACACGCCAACTGTCACACCGTTTTTTTAGAAATATGTTGGTTGAGTTACCAAAAATGTTTTCGTAAGTTTGCATAATACTCAAGCTTTATATGCTAACTAGCCTGGGTACCAGGTATGTTGAGCAAAAAAAAAAAAAAAAAAAGTTGTGGCAGGCAGGCTCGAACCCGTGCCCGTGACGCGAAGGCGGAAAAGAAAGGTGTGTGTGTGTGTGTAAGGGTGTTGGTTGAGCAAAAAGAAAAAAAAAAAGGAAAATTGCGAGTGCAAAAAAAAAATAAATTTTTTTTTAATTTTTAAAAGTGGTAGTAGGAAGGTAGGCAGGCTTGAACCCGTACCGCGAAGGAGGAAAAAGTGGGAAAAAAAGTGACGTGTTAGCTGTTGCGCCCGTCGCTAAACCGGAAGTGAGGTAGGTTTAAATTAAGGCTAGACAATCGAAAAGAGACGATGACTTTCGAAAATATCAGCGAAAAAGAAAAGCGACCCCACCCTGTAGAAAAGTGCCCTAGTTGAGAGTGAAGGAATTAATGTTCTTGACTAATTTTTCGAGATTTGTCGTCCGAAGGGTCGAGCTTCAAAATGATACTGATCTCATGAAAATCCGTCGCCTATGTCGAAAGTTTTGCGAGACAGACATACATACATAGACAGACAAACGAGATTTCTATTATAGAAAACGCGTTTCCTCTTTAAGATTTTATTAGTGTGCCGATCAAGTCACTACAATAAAAATGAGTGAAAACAAACTGACTCTTACACGTAGACATACAAAATGGATTCCAACAAGAAAAGAGATTGGAACCTTCTCAGAAATCCTACCGTGGATGCGACTGGATCAAAAAGGTTTCATTTCATCATATTGGAGCAGTAGTTCATTGTACAAGAACCCCCATTTCTTCTAAAATGAGTCGAAATAGGTTTGAATTATTTCGAAACTGTAGAAGGAAATAAACTAGTAATGATAACCCCTTATTAGATCTTAAGAATTTGCAAGTCTGTATATGCTCCCGGAAGTGACGTTGTTGTCGATGAAACTCTAACGCTTCTTAGTATCACTGTAAGTATGGTCCCTAATTCACAGTAGTCCCTCGCGTTTTCGTGGCCATGTGCTTTGTTTGGGATGAATAAAAAAAAATTGGTGCTAGTGCAGAGAGTGATCCGCGCTATTTTTAAATCGTATTTCCAAGTTTAATTAAAGTTTTATGATATGTTTTTTTAAATTCAATTATAAGGTTGAAGTATAGAATAGGTACAAAACACCCTCCCCTCCCCATGTTAAGAATGGCTTTTTAAATAATAACGTTATTATTTACGTCCGGATTGTAGAGGACTAGGATATAGTAATTCTAATCTCGTTACAAAAGAAAATAATGAAACGAATGGAATGAAGGAAACAAAAACTCAATTGCTGGATGAAATAAACGTGTCGTTTATTTACTGTTGAAAAGTGAATGTTTTAGGTGTAACACGTGTTCATATCCGCGTTCGGGTGTAATCATAGTTTGTTGCGGGACTGGTAGTATAGAAAGAAAAGGAAATGTGTGTTCATCTCACGTTCGGGTCACTATCGTTTGTTCGCGCGGGGGAAGAGAAGTGAGTAATGTAGTGAAAATGGGAATGATAGTCCAGCGTGTAGACAAAGAAAAAGATAGAGGGTTGACACCAGCAAAGCTGTGCGCCATGTTAGCAGTCAGCTACGCGAAGGTATTCTCAGGGACAAGTTGTATATATATATAGAGAGAGAGAGAAAGAAAGAGTGAGAATGTCAATCCAGTTCATGGAGAGAGGAAGCGTATAAGGTGTACGTATTGTTTGTTAGCTTTTTGCCCCACATATAGTAGCAAGTGGCGTGAGGCGCACGCCTGCCGAAACGGCGGCGGCTGGTCCGTCGACCACTCACCTCGGAAGGCGAGTTGGAAAAAAAAAGAAGCTGCTTATTGCTCTTGCTTTTATGGTTGTTTCCGGTGTTTTTTTGCGCATGTGTGGATTTCCTTTGAAAGGGGAAGTGACGTGGTCCATGTGTGCGTACGTGTGCGCGTATGTGAGTACATGTGTGTACGTTAGCGTGTATGTGTGTGTGTGTATACACGTGAATGTGAGTGTATATACGTGAACGTGAATATATGTACGTGTGTGGACGTGCGCACGTATGTTTGTGTGCGCGTATGTATATGACAAGTAATATAGCTTGAGATGTGAACGCGTGTTTTTGTGTGAGACTAGAAAAGGCTCGCACAGGATCACTCTCTGCACTAGTACCAAACAATTGTACTCATGCAGAATAAGGGCCGTGCTATTGGTGGAATTTCCCCGGCAGTTTACATAAAACGCCAGAAGGTGCTGAATGAAAGTTTCGTGTTTTTTTTTTTTTTGTTGTTGTTGTTTTGTGTGTGTGTGTGTGTGTGTGTGAATATAGCTCAACTTTGTTTTAATGAAAAATACATTATTTCTGTTAATACGAAGATAAAATTAAAAAATTGAATAAATGAAAACAATATTCATTTTGTTGTTACTAAGAAAATACAATGAATAATTATTGGATATTTTTTCAAAACTTTAAGAAAATTAAAATCCATATATAAAAAAAACTAATTGTAAGGTAACTTTTGTGAATGAATATTTATTTTGAATAACAAACTGGTAGCAAACAAAACATTACTTTGATATTAGATCAAGAAATTTATTTTTAGATATAATAAACTAATGATAGCAAGTAAACGTTTTCTAAAATGACGTTGGCTGCTGCGATTTCATTGGCTCAGCCTTTCGGCGTTCTACGTAAACAGCCCGGAAAATTCCGACGATATCGCGCTTCTTATTCTGCATGAATACCAAATAAATAAATAAATAAATAAATAGGCTGACGTGTTGGCGGTCATTACAAAATCAATTAGCAGCCGACAAGCATAAACAGTAAAACCTGATTGATCATCCATCTTTGTTTCACTATTTTGATGTTTGAACGTTCAGCAGAAAAAGGACTTCTGACGTCACGATACGTGTTGATTTTTTATTGGATAACAGATAAACCACAAATCCGTTTACATATTAGTTTCAGCACAAATTGCATTGATTATTCATGCCATCAAAACACATCCAATTAACAACGAAGTGTTAACTCGGAAAAAAAACAAAAAACTTTGATCTTGGTGTGAGAATTAATAAGTTAGCCTTTTTTTTTTTTTTTTTTCTTATAATCTGATTTGTTTTGGGCCATTAAACAACGAAAAACAAAAAACATGGCGAAATTGATAAAGAATATAAACCATCAAACGAATCAATTTCTTTTAGCAATGTTTGTTCATATGTTGTTGTTTTTTGTTTGTTTTTTTTTATTGAAATTGAGAATTTCTTCCATAAAAGTGCTTGTGAAACTACGCACACATCTCATTTATAGAATCTAGTATTGTGACCTTGCGAAACGGTACGTCTTGCATGGACAAGCTGTTAGTAGCTATCGGGCAGTCTTTCATAACGTACGGCAAAATCATTAAGACGAGATAAATACATTGCTTGCTAAAGAAGTTACTAAATCATGTTCTTTCTTTTTTTTTATTCTGGTGATACAAAATAAAAACACTGGCGCCAATAATTGTCCGCAAAAGATCACTTTCTTTTTACATGAACTCTGAAATGGGGGGGGGAGAAGATGCCACGTAAACTTAATGGTGCCATTTCTAACCAATCGCTCTAGGCAAGGCATGAAACCACTGGATGTAAGAAGCTTAAAAAAAACATTTTAAGGTCAAAAACTAGCTAACAATAAGTGTTATATGAATAGATTCCGACCCAGAAAACAGCCATTCTTCTCCCTTTGTCAGAAACACTCATGGAATATGAAGACTAAAGGACAAAATAGAAGGGTTTCAAGTCTACCGAAAATAAACCCAAGTCCACCTTCTATTCTCCTTGTAATAATTATATAATACTATTAGGACCTGTGGATATTTCTCATATGTAATATGAATTGAAGTTGGCATTCTGTAGATGTTCAGCGTAAATGGAGACGCTCTGATATTATTGTAGCTGTTTTTGTTAAAAACTGCAAGTTAGCACGAACGCTCGGCACGGCCCAGTCGTAAAGTACGCTTAAATATGATATTTTAGTTCTTGCAGTAATTTAAATTTGACTCAATATCTCTGTTTATCACTCATGCCCTCTCTCAATTTGGGTGCTAACCCCGTTCTTATTTTATATGGTTTTTATCGGTATCGTTTCCTCTCTCTCTCTCTCTCTCTCTCTCTCTCTCTTTCTCTTTCTCTCTTTCTCTCCCTCTCTTTCTCTCTCTCTCTCGTTTTTATAAAAATTTGAGCAATTCGGTATAAATGTCTACCTTAGTTATTTTATAAAAGTTATCTCAACATCTTTCCTGATTGTCCCAAGTATTTACGAGATACGCATTCCGAACATGTTTTTGTTACAATCCTGATTATTTTTGTTCTATCACTTAAACTAAATTTATTAGCGCAAAACATTTCGTCACTGATAATTTCCTGTTTTTTTTTTTGTCTTCAAGTCTCGCTCTGTTTTTTCTTATGTTTATACCATGATGCAAGTCAGTAATTTTGTTTAGCAATTGTGATATGTCAAAGTTACATATTTTTTCCACCAATTTATTTTTTCTATTGTGTTCAAAATTCCAAATTGAAACGGATACGAAGAAAACAATGCATTTTTGTTTTCATTTGAAAATAAAATTGTACGAAACTAATGTTAGAAATGTAGACCTGCCACCCTTGTCCCATTGCCGCCATACCCCTGTGCCTGTTTTACAAGTATTTTAATCGAATGTGCTCTGATGAACTCGTGACACTTGTACCCCCTCGACATACATACCCCGATAAACTTATTTAGCAACAACTACCCCTTTTCTATAAAGGGTGTTAAGATGCTGAAAAACCTGCTACTCTAATAGCTTCTTCTCTCGGACTGCTAGGCTTTGGAATTCCCTTCCTGTTTGTCTGTCTGTACTGACATGCAGAAGTTTAATTGCAATGTAAACCGATATCTTGCTCATCTCCTCTAAACATGGTCTCAAATAGTAGTCCCTTACGCCAAAGTGGCAATATGCCTTGTTTAAAGTGAACATGACAAAATAAATAGATATTCAAGAATTCCATTAAAATTCTCCCTGACTTTTCAAACGTTGAACTCGCCAAAAAGTGAAGAACATTCATTTTTGGTCCCCTGTCTATCCGCACTTTTCTCAGTAGCTACGCCTTGGAATTTTTTAAATTTTGCACAAACATTAAACGTGATATGAGTAAAAAAAAAAAAAAAAAAAAAAAAGATTTTCCGGGAAAACTCTGGTTGCCCCCCCCCCCCTAGGGGTGCCTTTCGGGTTAAAATGGTTAAAATTGACACTTTTGTGCTTATAAAAAAAAATTGATGCCTTGGATTTTTATAAAACTTTCTGAAAAGTTGTAACTAACTGATTTCTATATAATTTTGTCTATACTTCGTGATAACTCTTGGGTGTGCCCTAGGAGCTCTTTTAGGACTAGTAAAAATTATCTGTGTATGTCTATTTAGCAGTTTTGCATGATGCTGAACTCTAATTTAAATATGTTAAGGCCTTGGGGACTTTTGGGGCTAAATGGGGGAGGGGAGGTGCAAATGATGGACTTAGTCATTCCTTTTTTTTTTTTTCATGATGCAGAACTCAAATTTACATATGTTAAAGCCTAAAACTGCACTGTTTGTTCATTTTCACCAGGATTTGACGTCCCCTGGGGACTTTTTGTGCTAAATGGAGGGGGAGGGAAGCAAATACTGAACTTAGTCATTTTTTCTATGCTTCGTTCACTATGTACTCACGGGGGACCATGCATGCTTCACTTGTTAACTATAGTAAACATTTGTTAATTTCATTATTGCATAAGTGTAAGGCCGATTAACAAGTAGGAGTTACCTGCCCTTTACAAGGGAGTGCACGTTCCTAAACAGATCAATGTGCAGTAAAAATAAAGTCGTGATGGGAAAAGAAATTTGAAAGTACAAAATACAACAAAAATGTTAATCCATAACAATTAAGTGAAGAGCTAACAGATTACATGAAGCTGGATTAGTGAGGATTACATAGATACGGTTTCATGTTAATCTCCATTATTATTTAAATGTACATTTTTTTTAGATGTATCCTCATGTCTCGGTGGAAGGCTTTGTCTGTCAGTCTATTATGCTTCAGTTTGAGATAGAATTTCCATCATTGAATGAACGCATCTTATTAAATGTGTCCAAGCATCTCCATAAGAAGCTATGTCTACCAGGCTCTATAGAGGAAAAATATTCGTATTAATTACAATACTTGTCTTGTAATTAATATGTATAGAAGAAAAAAAACAACTTTTCTGTGTGTGTAGGGTGTGTGTAGAGTGTTCTTTTTAGAGGCGGCGAACTTTAAATTGACAACTTTAGTTTCCTGGATTGCAGATTTGGCAACTATCAGTCATTTAAATTTTTAACTTCATGAAATGGACAAGGCAACTGATCACTTCGTTCATGCGATTTAACCTCATGAGACTTGGGTTGGGGGGGGGGCTTATGTAAAAAACCTGTCTACACTGATAAACCAAACACGATAGATCACTCGTAAGACATCATTCGACAAGTTATTGCAGAAATACAGCCTAATTTAATGCGTAGAGTTTGAAAATTAGACCTCTATATTACGCTATATATCTGTGGCCACGTAACCATATACGACCCAAAATTGTAATTAAATTATGAATATCAAAAATTAATCTTTGGACTAAGCCATATATTTTCATTAAAATATATCACCGGAAAATGTCATATATATATATATATATATATATATATATATATATATATACACACACACAAAAACGTTTGTTATTTTTTGTGTCGTGCTTACATCCAGGTTGTTTAATTATGTACTTCCATTTCTTGCCATGGATAATTTTACCTAGAATTCATAAGTTTCGGTTTCGATTATAGCTGATGGCACTGAAGTCATCTATATTATTTATAAATAATTTTATCAAGAATCTATAAGTTTTGGTTTCAGTTTCGGTTTCGATTATGGCTAAACAAACTCAAGTTATATAGTGAATAAATGACAAAAGACAGTATTCCAAAGTTCATGATGTTGACCATCTTATAATTTATTCCTTTAAGAATTGTAAATGTCAACTGAATTAAAGGAATAAATTATAAGATGGTCGACATCATGAACTTTGGAATACAATCTTTTGTCATTTATTCACTATATTGCTCTGTAATTACATTGAGTTTTTTTAAATGAGGATTGGTATATATTATAAGAAAATATTTCCACAGAAATATATGTATATATACACACATTTTTTTCATAAGTTTTTATTCCAGTTTTGATTCAAGCTAATGAACCCAAGTTATATGGATATATTTTTATTTGTGAAATCACAACTTTATAATATATAAAAATCGATAGAACATTAACTCTATAATAATATATACGAAATCTGCAAGAGTTAAAATATATTTAAGCGTACTTTACGGGCGTTTGCAGTTTTAACAAAAAAAGCTACAATAATATCAAAGCGTCTCCATTTAC
This sequence comes from Euprymna scolopes, assembly GCF_053919585.1. Taxonomy (NCBI): domain Eukaryota; kingdom Metazoa; phylum Mollusca; class Cephalopoda; order Sepiida; family Sepiolidae; genus Euprymna; species Euprymna scolopes. Next base: position 25,325,455 of record NC_136491.1, read on the forward strand.
TCTGAACATCTACAGAATCCCAACATCAATATATTACATACGGATCCCCTGTGGAATTTCCACAGGTCCCACTTGTATGTATATATATATATATATATATATATATATATATATTATTCTACACCTACAGACACTAGTGTCTTATGCTTACTCAATCATCAGTGTAGGGATAACAATTCCTGCCTGTCATAAGATTCGAACCCAGCCATGAAACCATTTTGCTTCATTTGCTAAACCTCTACATCAGGGCCACGAAACAATTGCCACGGAAATAAAGGGAATTAAGAACAATTAAAACATCTTTGAAAACATTATTTTGTAAGGTTAATTTGGAAATTTTAAAAACCAAATGATGTTATATAATTTTTTTTTTTTTAATGAATAAAATCATTTTTTTCTGAAAGTTACGGTGTAAAACATCTTTTTCAAATAAAACTTCTGGGTATTTTTTTTCTATTCATTTTGTTGGTGGTATTAATTTTGAGGGGTCAACCCCTCGTGGAAAGAAGAAAGTATACATCGGATGTTTACGCTGTAAAGTCTGAAATCAATGCGGTTGCATGGTTGGCTTGAATTTTGGATAGGAGCTTGATCACCTCTTTTAAAACATTATTTCATAAGATTAATTTGAAAATTAAAATGTTAATGTTGTGGACCGGTAAGGTGTGGAAGAAAGACACAAACTTTGTATTTAGTGGAAAATACGATATGATTCCATTTCCGTTTGATGAAAATCGGTTTTCTTTGTTTTGTTGCAGACCATCTACTAATTGGCAATTTGTGTACAAATTCCAAGAGCGATAGGAGTCTTTTATCATGTCTGAAAGTGACACAATGTTTAATGAGTGAGATTGGAGATGCGCCACTGTACAACTCATACTCTTTACCAATTAAAGTTATGACAACAGGACCATTGCCAGCGCTCTCAAAATACATTGCTGGATTGCCATGAATAACAGGGACGTGCTCAGGATGAAGAAAACAAAGTTTCCAGCCATGGTTATAATCTTTGGTATGATTTCAAATGAAGGCCATATCATGCTACCTCACATCTTCAAAATCGACTTGAAAGTCAACATCAAAGTGTACCTGGATGTACTGAAGACTGGCCAAGCATGTCTCTAGACTTGAACCTAATATATCTTTGGGGCATCCTCAAGCAGAGGGCAGAGGTGCACAAAGTCTCAAATATCCGCCAGCTCCTCAACATTGTAATTAAAGAGTGGAAGAGCATTCTTTTTTTCGGTAGTGAAGAAAGTAAGAAACTGCAGATTAAGGAAATCTTCTTTTTTTTTTTTTTTTTTTCAGCATCTTGTCGAAGTGATGACCTCCTGGTGCAATCAAATGGCGTCTAACAGACCCTGAGTGTGGCAGCAAGACTCGGCCCTAGCTCACAAGTCTAAAGAGACTTAGGCTTGGCTTCAGAAGGAGTGCTACGACTTTGTACCCTTCTCACTGCCCCCCTCCTTTTCCAACCCGAACCCACAACTCTGTTTGGTCATACGTCAAGAACATCACCAACATGACCTCCTACAACATCAAAGCCAGCCTGATCGTTGCCATCTGCTGAATATTCGCCGCAGAGCTCCTGCTGATGCTTGTGGAAAAGGCATGCTCCCAGTTCTAGACGCATATTGAGGCAGTGATTGAGGCTGAAGACGGTTACATTGAATAGATGTCAGCTCTACTACATAATCAAGTTACCTAAATTGACTTTCTTCAATAAAAGTTTTAAAATAGTTTTTTTTAAATAAAGCTGTAGCGTTTTCTTTAGGGCGATACCTTTATTGTTCCACCCTGTATTAAAAAGAAAGCCGAATACAACTAATATAGATAGTGCTCGAATGTTAGTTTGACTGCAAATTCTTTCGCTGAGTGTTTCTAACACCTACAGGCATATTCTCCCGGTTTTTATAGTAAGAAGAAGACTGCATTCTAATCCATGAGGTTGACATCATAACAAATGTAATTTTCTTTATGTATAAATCCTAGTTGCTTACTCTCTACCACAAATATTAAGTACTTTACTTTTTCCGTGAAATTGCACCAATATTTTTCTTCAGATTTTATAAACGGTAGAAAATATGCAACGCTACTGTATCAACACTATTAAAGGAACGGTTATATAAACTATGGCCTTTTGATAAATTTGTTTTTTTTCCATTATGATTTAAATTTTTCTTCCTTTGTGTTTCAGGTGCTAAAAGACTCCCAGACAATGCTTGAAAGAATGGAACACAGAGGAGGATGCGCATGTGATAACGACACTGGAGATGGAGCAGGTGTGCTCACGGCCATTCCACACAATTTTTATGAAAATGATCTCAGGTTCTACATTTTCTATTTATCAATTCGTGTGTGTGTGGGGGGGGGGCAAGTATAAGTAGAAAAGGCTAAGGTATTGTAGAATTAGATTTACAATATTTTATTCAAGACAAGGAATAGAAAATGAAGGTGAAAAGTTCCTTATTCCATGGAGTTTCAAAAAAAAGGCTCTTCTTCTCAGAGGAAAAAGTTAGCAAATGTTAGCACATCTGATATTGAACCTTTTAAATCTGGATAAGGTTGTTCTATAAATATACACTTCTATACTTATATTTCACCACTTTCGAATTTGAAAAGTTTTTAATCTTTTAGTTGCGAATTTTGCTTTTATTACTATATATATATATATATATATATATATATATATATTTTTACATAGGCATCACCACATTATCAAGGCCAAGAGGCCACTCAAGGATAAGGGTTAAAGAGTGTACAGTAGAAATTGGACAATATAGTAATCATTAGTAATGAAAATTTGGTAAATTTGATAACTTATATGGAACGGCTCATCAAGAACTTATTTACGTTAGACTTGAACACAACCATATTGTAGTCATCCGGAAAGCAGGAAAACGGAAGACAATTCCACAGGCGTGCAGTTCTAAGAAAGAAGCTTTGTTCATGGAATCTACGTTTAGGTTTAGGCACAGATAAAGAGTGGGGGGGAATTATTGATAGCGTTTACAGCTAGACGAGTGTTTCTTGTGAAAGTTTGGCGAGGGGGGAACATAGATTGAAGCTCAGTCGAACACTTTCCATGAAAATAACGATACATCAGAGACAAATTCGCAACATTTCTTCTGTGAGATAGAGGTTGCAAGGAAGAGAAAAGGACATCTCCTACGAGGCTACGAAGTCTATTTTGAACTCTATCAAGGCAGGCCAAGTCCTTTCTAGCAGCTCCTGCCCAGATGTGGCAACAGTATTCCATCCTTGGACGTACCTGGCTCTTATATAGATAGAGAATAGCATCAGCAGTGAGATATCTACCGGATCGATAGAAAGATCCCACCAATTTTCCAGCGGCCTTGGCAACAGATTTGATGTACGTGTTCCATTTAAGATCAGGAGTAATGGTCAAGCCAAGAAGCTTGTCAAAACTAGAGGCCTCCTGAAGACGAGAGCCATTCATTTCAATTGATGCCAGATGTGGATCAGAATGTTGATGATGTAAAGAGAGAAGCTTGGTTTTAGATGCATTAAAAGTAACCAGCCACTCCTTACCCCAGTGTACTATACTATAATATGTGTGTGTGTGTACAGGGAGGAGGACAAAGAATTCCCAATATATACTATAATATGTGTGTGTGTGTGTGTGTGTGTGTGTGTGTGTACAGGGAGGAGGACAAAGAATTCCCAATATATACCTACCGTCAGACGTCACATTTATCATCTGTTATCTTGCATCCTCTATTTTCTGATGAGAAGCATTAGGCTTCGAAATACCTAAGCATAAAGAGCATCTATCACTAATGATGTAATTTCTTATTGAATGGATGACTACATTTATATGCATTTTTATATATTTTTGTATTGTCATTTTTTTTCCTTTTTGTACATATATTTAAACAATGTTAAAAACAGATTTTTAGTTACACCTTCTGTTTTTTTTTTTTTGTTGTTTTTTTTGTATTAATTTTTCTGATGATTTTTGTGTATGGATCAAAGGTATTAATAGATTTTTCTTTTCGAAGCAGGTCACGAATTTTTTTATCTTTCGTCAAGACATCGTTTAGAGAATGTACAAGGTTAGTTGTGCTGACAGGCGGTAGTGGTAGGAACGGCTGATATGTGCGAGGCCATTTGCACCTAGTGGGTTGGGAGGGAGTGTCCGGTTTTGAGATAAGGGCAGGGTAAGAGAGGGGAAGGGAGTTACGATAGGCATTTTAAAATGTTGGGGATAAATTGGAATGTAACCATATTTAAGAAAGTTTTCTGGGTGTGTGTGTGTATATATATATATATATATACCGTTTCCAAAATTTATTTTTTAACGTTGGTTTAATAGTGTACTGTGTGCTGCTGACTAAAAATTCTGTAACTTCGGCATGGAGCAGGCATGTTTTTTTCTGTAAATGTTGTAATATAGCAGTAAATTTATGAGCCAAAAGCTTCTGTAAACTTAAAGAGAATATTAATATTATATCATAATGCCAATCAAATAAAAAGCTCAATATAACTAAAATAGGTAATAGAGCTTGTCATAAAAGAACAAAATTAAAGATTGTAAATTATAATTCGACAAGATGCTGAAAAAAAAAGATTTCCTTAATCTGCAGTTTCTTACTTTCTTCAACGCCGAAAAAAAAAAAAGAATGCTCTTCCATTCTTCAATTACAATGTCGAGGAGCTGGCGGATATTTGAGACTTTGCGCACCTCCACCTTCTGCTTGAGGATGCCCCAAAGATGTATTAGGTTCAAGTCTAGAGACATGCTTGGCCAGTCCATCACCTTTACTCTCAGCCTTTTCAGTAAAGCAATGGTTGTCTTGGATGTGTGTTTTGAGTCATTGTCACGCTGGAACACTGATTTGAGACCCAGTTTCTGGAGGGAGGGGATCATGCTCTGCTGCAGTATTTGACAGTACATGTTGGAGTTCATGTTTCCCTAAATGAAATGTAACTCTCCAATATCTGCAGCACTCATGCAGCCCCAGACCATGACATTCCCACCACCATTCTTGACTGTAGGCATGACACGCTTATCTTTGTACTCCTCACTGGTCGCCGCCACACATGCTTAAAGCCGTCAGAACCAAACAAATTAAATTTCGTCTCATCAGACCATAGGACATGATTCCAGTAATCTATGGGTTTTGTTGACATGTCTTCAGCAAACTGTTTGCGGGCTTTCTTGTGTATTGCCTTCAGAAGAGGCTTTCTCCTGGGGTGACAGCCTTGCACACCAATTCGACATCGTAATTGAAGAGTGAAAAAGCATTCCAGTGGCTACATGTGATAATCTGATACTCTCCATGCCCAGGAGAGTAAAGGCAGTTTTGGATAATGATGGTGGCCACACAAAATATTGAGTTAACATGTATGTTAATATTGACAACTTTTCGTAAGGGGTGTACTCACTTTTGTTGCCAGGGATTTAGCTTTTAATGGCTATATTTTGAGAGGAAAATAAATTAACTCTGTTATATATGCTGCAGACAGACTACTTTTCATTGTGCCAAAAAATCATTTTTTTTTTTTTTTCGGTGATGTCTGATGAAGAGATGTACTTAAATATTTAAAGAAATGTGAGGGATGTACTCACTTTTGTGATACACTGTGTATAGAGGATTACGTGTAATTATATTCATGCAGATATTCTACATGATCTATATTTGCATAATATTTGCATAAAAAGGTCATAGTAAACATTCTTTCTATATATATATATATATATATATATATATATATATATATATATATATATATATATTTATGTATGTGTATATATTTGTTTATAAAATATTGCCTACCAAACTCATCTGTCTGTTTTTAATTTACACACATGAAACTTCATATGTAGGGTATTCGAACGTAGGTGAAACTTTATATTTGGAAAATCTGTGTGAAAGTTTGAAAATAAAAAAAAAATGAAATTTGCCAGATGAAAGTGGAACTAAGGCATTCTGAATATGCATGCGTAATGTAATAGCTATTGGCTCATGTTTTAATTTTTAATCTTGCAGTAAACATGTTTTCATAGCTCAGACATTAAAGTCAGAGGAAAAAGTAAATCATAAGGTAAACGTTTTGGTTTCGATTCTCAGAGGTGGCGCACGAGTCATTTTTTTTTTAAATTTTAATCATTTATTTATTTTTTTTTTTTTAACTTAAATCATTACTATATATTGGATTCAATATGATAATAAATACGAAATCTGCATTAATCAAAATATCATATTTAAGCATATTTTACGACCGGACAATGCCGGGTGGCCTGCTAGTATACAGTGATAATAATTCGTAATAAATAGTGATATTTACAACTAAAAAGAAAAATAGGTTTAAGGGTTTTGTGGCGCGATGATTGGAAAAATCAATTGTGAAAGTGATACTCTCCCGGAGGTTTAAGGTTCAATTTTGTGTGGATGACCAAAAAATACATTTGTGAATTACTTAGGACTTCTATCAAGTCATGGCTGATGGAACAAGAGCATGCTACCCCCGTGAAGTAAATAAAGGGTTCCGTTCAAAATTCCCCAGTTCGACAGAAACATTCCAGAGTTTGACAAGATACACCTGAAGAAGGTTGGAGGTTACAGCACCCGAAACGTTATGAAAAATCACACTCAAAATGAGAGCAGTAGCTCGATGAATCCAAATAATAGCCAATTCCTGTCTACAGGTTTTGGTTCTGAACCTTTCTAGTTTTTTTTATTAGTTTATTAGTTTTCTTGTTTCCGGTAAGAACTGGCTGATGGTCGTATTAAAACGAGCAACGTTTTGTGTTCCAGAATTTATTTTCCTACATAGTCACCACAAGACACTTTTGGCAGCAGTTCAATATATACACATTTTTGCTTCTGATGCATGCTTATGATGGGTTGCTTTCTTAGTCTCACACTGTCAATATCTGCAACAAAGAGGGGTTATGAATGCATGAGTTTATCATAATAATGCAATTTGAAATCCCTTCTGATCCATTTATGTGAATAAATAAAAATAGTAGGTATTACTTTTGGGACATCACTTGTAACTAATATAGTTATTGTTGGTCAGTACTTTCAAATCCATCTTCAGGGTGGGCAACAGTAAAGATTTATCAAAATGATTTCTTTCACGTAAATAACATATTATTAACTATGCAATATTATAGGTTCTTTGTTGATTTTTAAGGCATTTAACGATATTATATTATAGGATGTTTTCACAACAGCGCCATTGCTAAACACCTTACTAACCAAGATTTTTGTACCCGTTCTCAATTTCGAAAACTTTTATTAGACAACACATCTATTTTTGAACTAGTATTCATATACTATAATCTTTACTAATTAAACAAAGAAAAAATTAAACCCATTTTTTAACTCAAAATGTTGAAGAGCTACGAAGACAAGAGTGGCAGCATTAAAACGAGCAACGTTTTATGTTCCAGAATTTATTTCCCTACATTGTCACCACCATACTTAAACATTTTTGCCAGCAGTTCAATAACGCTTCTCTGCTTCTGACACGCGTCCACGACAGGGGTTGCTTTCTTAAAGTCTCACACTGTCAATATCTGCAATAGAGACAGGGCATGAATGGATTAGTTCAGTTATAATAATTTTTGCCAATCTTTTCACCATATGTAAGAGGTGCTTTACATTACAGCAGATATGATCCTGTCTTAAAACTTCTTGTACACCCGATATGCATTATTTTCAGGATATCTTCTGATGACGTGGCCAAAGTAGGTCGTTCATCTCTTCTTGAAAACCTCAATTCGAAATCCAAGAATGTTTTTAATTTTTTTTTATTATTATTCCATTTTCACCCCAAACAAGGCACAGTGCCACTTTGATCTAGGGGGCTATTATCGGGGACATAAGTTGCAGGGATACTATGTAGGGAGTTGAGCGGCAAGATATCTGTTTACATTACACTTGGACTTCTGCATGTCAGTACAGTTGGGAAAGCAAGAACTCTGAAAGGAGTTCCAAAGTCTAGCAGTCCTAGGAAAGAAACTATTAAAGTAGGAGGCTTTCTTACATCTAGGGATTTCTATTGTGTAGGGGTGGGATTTTGCTGCTTGTCGGGGGGGGGTATTTACGTTGAGGGGGGTACAAGGGCTTGTAGCTCGTCGGAGCATTTACCATTAAAATACTTGTAGAACAGGCAGAGGAATACAACATTACGTCAATGGGACAGAGGTTGAAGCTTAGCTGACAATTCAGGACCTATCAGGTTAGCAACTCTTTTCTGAACCCTGTCTAAGAGCAAGAGACTAATAGTAGATGCACCAACCCAAATGTGACGGTCCTGGATATGACCTTAAACTATATCCGATGGTGAGGTCCCAGCTTGTGGGCTTTGGGGAGTGTGGAGCCACCCTTTAATTGCCATTGCTCCCAGGTCCACTCTGACCCGAAGTGGTAGTACCTGTTAGAGTCCCAACTATGGGTTAAATAGAAACTGACTTGAAAACAAATATATTCTATTAAAATATTTTCTTCAAAATCTTTGGATTCGGCATTAAATAACCTGTAAAGGGTTGACATGCCGTAAAACAACCAACCAAATGTGACAACAATACTCTATACATGGGCGAATGGTGGTCTTGTAGAGATACAGTATAATTTCTGGTGTAAGTAGCTTTCTCGCATGATAGAGGGAGCCCATCTTTTTCACAGCAGCTTGGCAAGGCTCTCAAGGTATCTGATCCAGCTCATGTTCCCTGTGAACGTTAGGCTAAAGGAGTTTGAAAGAAGTACATTCAGGTAATGTCTTTAGTCATAGCTATTGGTGGTTGAGAAGGTTTCTTGTAATAATTGAAGGAAACAAGTTTAGTCTTAGCAGCATTGAATGTGACCATCCGTTTTTGTCTCCATTCAACCACAGATTTGAGGTCTTCCTCTAGTATTTTTGCCATTTCCTTAGATATGTGTTCATTTGTTTTCCCATCGTGCATGGTGTCATCAGCAAATATACCCATCTCAGAAACAATTTTATCAGGGAGGTCATTTATGAATATTAGGAATAATAATGGTCCAAGGATAAACCCCTGAGGTACACCTGCATTTATATCATTTAGATGTACGACCGTCGAGGACAACCTGGATTCTTCTCTTATTTAAGAAAGATCTAATTATGTTAAGTATTCGTCCAGTGATACCGTAAGATCTGATTTTCCTGAGAAGACCATCGTGTCAAATATCTAGGGCTACCGCTCTACCCTCACCTGCTTTGTCCAGTGAATGATTCTTAGTCATCTTTAAATACAGAGACATTCACCGTCTGCTTTTAATGTCAAACTCTCGAAAGTATATGTAGCTACTGGAATTACAAGAGCATTGTAAAGTTTCAAAGAATAAGACATTTTTATTTTCAGTTTATAATCTTATTTGATTTTATTTCTGTCTTAAAAGTTAATGCAATTTATTTTTTTAAATTCTATTCAATTTCCTTTTCTTCCCATTCCAGGACCAATCAAGGCATTAATTTGCCAGAAAAAGGAAACTATGCCACAGGAATTATCTTTATGGAACATGCTGATGGTGATAAAGCACAGCAACTATTTGAGAAAATTGTGGAGATGTTTTATCTCAAGGTAAAATCAATTTCAAACACAGACACCATTTTGTTTACAAGATCACTTGAACATTTGGTAAACCTTGAATGAATCCTTACCCTTAAACTTTGAATGAATCCTTGCCCTTAAACTTCGAATGAATCCTTGCCCTTAAACTTCGAATGAATCCTTGCCCTTAAACTTCAAATGAATCCTAGCCCTTAAACTTCAAATTAATCCTTGCCCTTAAACTTCGAATGAATCCTAGCCCTTAAACTTCAAATGAATCCTAGCCCTTAAACTTCAAACTAATCCTTGCCCTTAAACTTCAAATTAATCCTTGCCCTTAAACTTCAAATGAATCCTAGCCCTTAAACTTCAAATGAATCCTAGCCCTTAAACTTCAAATGAATCCTAGCCCTTAAACTTCAAATGAACCCTAGCCCTTAAACTTCAAATGAACCCTAGCCCTTAAACTTCAAATGGATCCTTGCCCTTAAACTTCAAATGGATCCTTGCCCTTAAACTTCAAATTGATCCTTGCCCTTAAACTTCAAATGGATCCTTGCCCTTAAACTTCAAATGGATCCTTGCCCTTAAACTTCAAATGGATGCTTTCCACAAAACTCGGTGAATTATTGCCATTTATTAAATGAGTTCCAGAATGAGCACTGTACTTTCTGACCTTGATTAATGTGAGGTCAGAGTATAACTTCACTGGATGGTAGAAATAATGAGGTGTCATTTCCATGGAAAGGTATCATGGTCACTTCCCAACTACATTTCACAGCGATTAAATGTGTGCGCTGTTTGCTCATCCAAAGTAAGTAGGGTAAAGCAAGTCATGAAGCAACCTAGCATAATGGTGGCTTAATGTCTCTCTTTTTCTCATGATCGTGTAATTATATATATAGTTGAGTTTTTCTCGCTCTGACATTGATATTAAAAGCCTACTTTTTCTATTTATAAATTATTAAAACGAACTTAAGATGCTTGGTCATGGATATGCGGGAGACTTCATGAAGGTTAATTTGCATATTCATTTAAAAAACGAATTTCATTAATTCATTTTTCTATTCCTTATTTAATGATTGGATTCATTTGATTACAGTTTTATTTTTGCATGATTACCACATCATGCGTAATTGCATAGCATTTAGGATGAAAAGGTTCTTGCAAATGCACGTGTATTTATATGTGTGTATATTGGTAGCCTGGCAAGGCTACAGGGGAGACAAAAAAGCAAAAAAAAAAAAAAAACCCCTAAGCAAAATTCATCCCAAAACAGCAAAACTAAAGCTGGCTTGCCAGGACACTATATATATACAAATGTAGGCAAATTTGGGCATATTTTATTAGTTTGAAAATATAGGGTTTTTTTAACAATTGTCATAAATTTTAACCATAAAATAGTATGATAATCTTCAAAAAGCCTGCAAATTTTTTTTGCAGTTTCGTCCTATAGAACCAAAAATCTGAGCATTTCAATATTCAATTTGGCTACCAGTATGTGTGCGTGTATATATATATATATATATATATATATATATATATATATATATATATACTGGTAACCAACTTGAATATTGAAATGCTTATATTTTTGTTTCGATTATATTGCACTATAGAGAACCTACTGTTTTTTATAATTTTTTTTTTGTTATATATTGTTATATATAACAAAAAAAAATTGAATAAAGTTTAAAATACAGAAGTCAAGTATCATATCTAATTGTGCTCTAAACAGAACACCACACAAGCAGAAAGGCCAGGCATATAAAATCAATAGTATAATCTTTGATAAAACATATCAAAGTATATACTATTGGTTTTATGTCTGGCCTTAAAATAAAAAAGGTAAAATATCATGGTCCAATTGTGTTTTAACCGAAACATTAATTTCAAATGCATCCCTTTTATATCCAAGAACCGACTTTGATTTTATATATTGGGCCTTTCTTCTTGTGCGGTAATAAAACTTCTCAAATGCAGTTATGATGTTAGGCTGTGTAAGGTGTTAACTTTAGTCAAAATCGTCTGTACCTTTCATCAGATTTTTTTTTTTTGGTTATCGATAGTTATTCTTGAATTGAATGTTTGATTTCAGAAGAGTTTCCGATGTGTAGCTAATCTGTACAAGTCCTGGACTTTATAATTTTGCAGGCAAAGAGCAAAATATCTTTCTCGTATCGACACGAAAAATGATGTGATGCAATGCTAAAAGATTCAATATTTTTATGGAGCAGTTCTGATTGGTTGCTAGCAGAACATGGCTCTATTTGATTTGTCATTTCCTATCGCCAGTGTCTATGCGTGAAATTTTCCAAATTTCGGTGATCATAACCTCCTTCTTATATAAAAAATATTGCAACATTTATTGAAGACATTCTGATTTAAAAAAAAAACCTGTCTAAGAACACTGCCAGTATGTTTGTGCGAAAGTTCTTAAAAATTGACCTTGCCATTTCAGAGTACATAGGGAACGAACTTGCACATGCACAAAGTTCCTTTTATGTAAGAGTATATATATATATATATAATATTTCTTTGATTTTCTGTAATTGATTTTTTAATATTTTTCTTATATAAATAAAACCTTCATTTTAAATAAGACTTGTGTGCTGTAATCGGTCAGTGAAAAAGATGATAATGAACGCTTACATCAAAATTAAGTACCTGACAACACAAGAATGCAGCTGAGCACTGTGAGCAATGATTTTATAATTATTATTATAGAATTACATTCTGAACTTGAATATTTGTTAATCTTCAGTGAGATGTTCATTTTCTTAAGAATGTCAGAAATCAAGCTTTTAGCAAGAAAATTTAATTAATAGATGAACATAAGTAAGTCCGAGTTGGAAATTTTATCACTTGGCAAAGACTCGCATCGTTATCTTACACATATGACTCCTTGATATTTGCTTTGATAAGATAACAATCCAAATCACTAGTTCAAGAGAATCAGCATGCAATGCGATACTACAAACTGAACTAGATGACCCTTTTCCTTTATAATAAAACTTTATCTTTCTGAATTGTACTTTATGACCGGGATACGCCAAGCATCCCAGCTAGTTTAGATAAATACTTTTAGCAATTCTTGGCCTTCGGGCCGGGATCAAAGTGTAGTGTCTGTTCCGGCAGATACTGCAAGCAATGACTAGCTATGACTAGCAAAGACCAGATGTGGGGGCAACCCCACATGCCTGACCTTTAACCAGCTCCCATTTCCCACCTCTCGGGAGCTGGTCCCCTTTTCCCCTTCCCCCTCCCTTCACTCCTCACATTAAAAATTGGCCTTGTGCCTAATTTGCTCGGTGGGGGAGCAAATAAATACCATCTGTTCCGGCAGATGCTGCACTTAAGATAATTTGTACCAGTCAATGGAGGGGAAACCCTCTATACTGGGACAATTATTATTTTTGGTAACCAGAGTGCCCCCTTTTGCCTACTTTTAGGGGAGCTGGTTTTTACCTCACATTAAAAACGGCCTTGTGCCTAATTTGCTCAGTGGGGGAGCAAATAAATACGATCTGTTCCGGCAGATGCTGCACTTAAGATCATTTGTACCAGTCAATGGAGGGGAAACCCTCTATACTGGGACAATTATTATTTTTGGTAACCAGAGTGACCCCTTTTAGGGGAGCTGGTTTTTACCTCACATTAAAAACGGCCTTGTGCCTAATTTGCTCAGTGGGGGAGCAAATAAAGGGGCAACCCCACATGCCTGACCTTTAACCAGCTCCCATTTCCCACCTCTCGGGAGCTGGTCCCCTTTTTCCCTTCCCCCTCCCTTCACTCCTCACATTAAAAATTGGCCTTGTGCCTAATTTGCTCGGTGGGGGAGCAAATAAATACCATCTGTTCTTCAGATGCTGCACTTCCATTTCTCGTTCTCTTTCAGTGGAGGAGAAATCCTTCACGACTGAGACAATTTTTATTTTTGTACCTTTTCTCCACGTTAAAAAACGACCCTGGTGTCTAACTCTGTCCCGTGGGGAGGCATTGTAAATAGGTACAATAATATCAGAGCATCTTCATTTATGCTGAACATCTACAGAATGCTAACATCAATATCTTACATATGAAAGAGTCCTTTGTAGAATTTCCACCGGCCCTGCTAGTTTGTATTATTCTAACTATCATTCATCATCTTGGATGTGATTCTTGACAAGACCTACCGGAAGAAGGTTGGAGGTTACATTGGCTGAAACGTTGTGAGAATTAACATCCAAGATGAGAACAGTAGTCTGGATACTTTAAATAATTAACTATATCATCAGATGGACTCCAAGCCTTTTGATTAGGAGCAAAATGTAGTATCTGTTCTGATACTATATTTAATATTTTCTGTTACCGATCAGGGAAAGACATCCTTCTAGACTGAGGCAGTTTCTATTTTTGTCCAAACGCAGTGGGCTCATTTTAAGGGAGTTGAATTTTCTTCATATTAAAAACCAACCTTGTTTCTAACTTTGCCCTCGTGATGAAACAAGTAAATATGAACTTCAAGAATGTCCTTGGAAATTCTTTTAAAATTTTTTCTTGAATCGATCCATTTTATTTTAAAATTGATCTAGATAAAAGATACATTTTTAAAAATCTATGAAAGCAATTTCTTCCCAGAATAATTTATTACTAGAGTAAAATAAATGTAAACTATTCAATCTAAATAAAAAGTCAATTGAAAGTGATTTTTTTTTGTTTAAATAATCAGAAATAATCTTTAATGATATCAGAACCATATTCTTAGATCATTCGTAGACATTTATGCATACGACACTACAATCTATGGCAACACTTCAAAGTCCAGCAATGATCAAGATCTTTTTGATTCTCTCTCTTCTGATCTTGAGAACGTGGTGCATCCCTCCTCGCCAAACTTTCACTAAAAATACTCGTCTAACCATAACCACTATCAACAATTTCCCACACTCTTTATCTGTGCCTACACCTAAACGTAGATTCCATGAACAGGGCTTCTTTCTTAGAACTGCTCGCCTGTGGAACTCTATTCCGTTTGCCTGCTTTCCAGCTCACTACAATCTGCCTTCAAGTCCAACGTGAACAAGTTCTTATTGAACCGTCCCCCTAAGTAATCCAAGTTACAAAATTCCCACTAATGTTTACTATGCTAAAATCACAATGACTAATGTATACCCATTAACCCTTATCCTCGAGTGGCCTCTGGGTCTTGATAAGTGGTGACCCCCCCCCATGTAAAAAAAAGTGGTTGGTTAATTTTAATGCATTAAAAACCAAGCTTCTCTCCTTTCACTATAAGCGCTTTGACCCCCATCACACGCATAGAAATGAATGAATCATGTCTTGACAAGCTTCTAGTACTAACCTTCACTCCTGATCTAAAATGGAACACATACATCAAATCTGTTGCCAATATCACCAAAAAAAGTGGTTGGATCACTCTACCGCTCCAGTAGGTATCTCCCTGCCAATAAAATCCTCTATCTATATAAGAGCCAGGTATATCCTAAAATGAAGACTGTTGCCACATCTGGACGGAGCTGCTTGCCATTTCCTATCTAGCCTTGATAGTTCAAAATTGGTTTGAAAATCTAGTAGGTGATGCCCCTTATTGCTTCTCTGCAACCTCTTTCCTACAGAAGAGACGTTGCGAGCTGATCTCTGCTCTATCGTTATTTTCATAAGTGCTCGACTGAACTCCAATTTACGGTTCCACCCTGCCAAACTTTGACAAAAAAACACTTTACTAGCTACAACCACTATAAACGATTTCCCCCACCTTTCATCTGTACCTAAATCTAAACACAGATTCCATGAACAAAGCTTCTTTCACAGAACTGCCTGCCTGTGGAACACTTTTCCACTGTCCTGCTTACTGGTTGAATACAACATGGTAGCCTTCAAATCCAATGGAAACAAGTTCTTGTTGAGCCGTCCTCATAAATAATCAAATTCTATCCAATTTACACCATTATCAATTACGACACTACCACCTTACATTCATAAACCCTTATCCTCGAGTGGCCTTTGGACCTTGATAAATGGTGACTTCCAAGTAAAAAAAAAAAAAAAAAAATGCAACTTATATGTGAAAAATTAAATTTACTAACATTTTATATGAATAATAGTGATATTCACCCAGTTGCCTTTGTGGAGATATATTACTGGTTGTAAGGTTTTTTGGGGGGAAAAAAACGATAGTATTTACTTGATATGTCATAGTAATAAAGATATCCAAAAATTATGAAAAACCGTAAAATAGAAAATTAATTATTAATAAAAATAGTTTTTGAAGACAAATAGCGAAAATTTGGTTTTGCTAAAAAAAAAAAAAAAAAAAAAATCGACAGTTTGAATCGTAACAAAGGAGTTAATTATTTTCTGAAAACTGAAAATTTTAGTTCGATTTAGCAAAACTCGAGATGCCATTGGTTGTACTTGAAATTCACTATTTCGATTTTCGAATTCCTCTATTATGGCAATTAAAAACCGACTTTGTCTAACTTTGCCCTACTTGGGAGGCAAATATCTTGTTTCCCGCTTAACAAACAACTATCAGTAATCTGGTTTGTTCACCACCCAAAAAACACCTGACGACTTATGGAATATATGCATAAAATTATTTTAAATCTTGCCTAATGTTAACATTTAAAAACGTCAAATATGCAGCTACATAAAACATAATCACGTTGACACTCTTGTTTCCATTAGTTTACCGAAGTTAAGCAACATTAAGCCTGGTCAGTATTAAAATGGGTGACCATTTGGGAATTCCAGGTTCTGTATGTACTCTCCACTTTTTTCGTCATTGTTTCCAGTCAGTCTTTGGCCTTTCCTTGTCACTAAACCCAAGCAGTGTCAATTCAGAAGAGGTGTGTGATTAGCGATTGCGCAACCCTTGCTTCACAAATTACATGCACATCTACTACTCCTACAGAGGTTGTCCATTGTCTCTTGAGACTGAACGGAGGCATTGAATGTTCAGCTAGAAAGAAATAGGCTGGGGATGGGGGTTGGAAAAAGAGAAAGATAGCGAGATGGATAGAAAGAGATAAAGATATAAAAGTTTTAATAGAAATAGGTTACACTTTTGGCCGACCAATGCTGGATAACCCTGCTAGTTCCAAAGAAAATGTTAACAGCTAACTAGCTTTGAACTCCTGACTTGGAGGTGGCTAAACGCCGGAAGCTGTGACAATAAAAAAAAAGGCTTTTGTCATGCAGAATGTTATGTTGTTTGAAGATAAGGGATAACATTAACTAATTCGTCCAGCCCCCACCCCCAAGCCCCCCAAAAAAACATCCTGTTATATCGTGGGATCCGTTAGATCAATATAACATAAAATATCTTACCACAGGGAGTCCAGTTTTCATGTTGGGTTTGTAGCAGCTCATAAGAAAAGAAACGTAACACTTACGAACAAATAAGGAAACCTTTCACTGTTACATAACGATATACATTAATTAAGAGACATACACACACACACACACACACACACACACACACACACACACGCAACTACAATTCAAAACCTAATAGATGAAAGTTAGAAGTCCAAATATGATAAATGGATGAACGGAAAATGATATTCATTTCGCCATTTTCAAAGCCACTCTCTTTTGCCTCCACTGTCCACTTCCGGTCGTTGATCTCACGAGAAATCGCGAGAAATTAAAATGTTAGGACTACGGTCAAAAGGAGGCGACTTTGCCCAAACAAACAAAGAGTTAACTCCCCTTTGCATTATGAATTTGTCTGATCCCAACACGTCCAATTTAAAATACTGACTATACAAGGTCATAAAGTTAAGTATGTTTGTGACTGGTGTTAATGTGTAACCATTAGATCCTTTTTATCACCATCAGTTTAATGTGACCAAACCAACCAAATCTCCTGTTTTGCACACGTCTTCTATACTATTCACATTTAATCTTTTCTCTAGAGTTATCACATCTATCTTTAATACTCGCATTACACATTCCTCGTATCATTTGTGTCATTTCTCTCCATGCAACTCATGTCCTCAACCCTCACTGGCCACGTTTCACTTTAATACATCATCATACTGTGTATGCATGCATGACAGAATATTCTCTCGGTCGATAATGGTAATTCTATGCTGGTTAGTAATGGCAGACGTTCTCTGAGTTTACTCCATCCGCTCTTGCCATCACATTAGCACCTGCTGTACCTTATTCAGTTGTGGTAACACCAAGATAGCAACATTTCTGGTTGAATTCAATAGATTCGCCATCCAGATATATTTTTTCAATATACGAGTTTTAATTCATCTCCATTGTCTTACACTTCCTGCACACAAACTGGTTATTATCTCTTAACCTACCTGTAGTTCTATTGCATTTCTTGTGTACCGAAATAAGTGATCTTTATCTTAACATTTCTAGTTTATGATATTAGATTTGATTCAAATTACAATTAAACTTGGAAATACCACATCTTGCGACAAATGAGGCGGTAAAAGTATACCATCGTTTTCAATCTGAAGCCAAATTTGCAGCGTTTCTCCAGATTCTTCCAGTTGCAATCAAATCTCTCTCGATAATCTGTTTCCAGTTTAGTTTTGGTTTTCCTCTTGTTTTTTTTTTTTGTTTTTGGGTTTTTTTTTTCATCATGGTTTAAATTGGAGAACTTGGTTGGCAATTCTCTCTGAGGCCAATCTTAGCGTATATCCAAACCAGCTTAGAAATCGTTTGCAGATTATTAACGACAAGGTTTATTTGGAATATTACACTTTCCATTTTTTTTTCTTAGAGGTGCACAGCATGATAACGGCCGAAGCGAATTACGATATTAATATAAAGATTATCTGTTGTTTAATATATAGTATTATATTATTAATATAAAGATAGTAGCTGTTGTTTAATATATAGTATTATATTATTAATATAAAGATAGTAGCTGTTGTTTAATATATATTATTATATTATTAATATAAAGATAGTATCTGTTGTTTAATATATAGTATTATATTATTGATATAAAGATAGTATCTGTTATTTAATATATAGTATTATATTATTAATATAAAAATAGTATCTGTTGTTTAATATATATATTATATTATTAATATAAAAATAGTAGCTGTTGTTTAATATATATTATTATATTATTAATATAAAGATAGTAGCTGTTGTTTAATATATATTATTATATTATTAATATAAAGATAGTAGCTGTTGTTTAATATATGATATTATATTATTAATATAAAGATAGTAGCTGTTGTTTAATATATATTATTATATTATTAATATAAAGATAGTATCTGTGGTTTAATATATATTATTATATTATTAATATAAAGATAGTAGCTGTTGTTTAATATATATTATTATATTATTAATATAAAGATAGTATCTGTGGTTTAATATATATTATTATATTATTAATATAAAGATAGTAGCTGTTGTTTAATATATATTATTATATTATTAATATAAAGATAGTATCTGTGGTTTAATATATATTATTATATTATTAATATAAAGATAGTAGCTGTTGTTTAATATATATTATTATATTATTAATATAAAGATAGTAGCTGTGGTTTAATATATATTATTATATTATTAATATAAAGATAGTAGCTGTTGTTTAATATATATTATTATATTATTAATATAAAGATAGTATCTGTGGTTTAATATATATTATTATATTATTAATATAAAGATAGTAGCTGTTGTTTAATATATATTATTATATTATTAATATAAAGATAGTATCTGTGGTTTAATATATATTATCATATTATTAATATAAAGATAGTAGCTGTTGTTTAATATATATTATTATATTATTAATATAAAGATAGTATCTGTGGTTTAATATATATTATTATATTATTAATATAAAGATAGTAGCTATTGTTTAATATATATTATTATATTATTAATATAAAGATAGTAGCTGTTGTTTAATATATAGTATTATATTATTAATATAAAGATAGTAGCTGTTGTTTAATATATAGTATTATATTATTAATATAAAGATAGTAGCTGTTGTTTAATATATAGTATTATATTATTAATATAAAGATAGTATCTGTGGTTTAATATATAGTATTATTTTATTAATATAAAGATAGTATCTGTGGTTTAATATATAGTATTATTTTATTAATATAAAGATAGTAGCTGTTGTTTAATATATAGTATTATATTATTAATATAAAGATAGTATCTGTTGTTTAATATATAGTATTATATTATTAATATAAAGATAGTATCTGTGGTTTAATATATAGTATTATTTTATTAATATAAAGATAGTATCTGTGGTTTAATATATATTATTATATTATTAATATAAAGATAGTAGCTGTTGTTTAATATATGATATTATATTATTAATATAAAGATAGTAGCTGTTGTTTAATATATATTATTAATATAAAGATAGTAGCTGTTGTTTAATATATATTATTATATTATTAATATAAAGATAGTAGCTGTTGTTTAATATATATTATTATATTATTAATATAAAGATAGTATCTGTGGTTTAATATATATTATTATATTATTAATATAAAGATAGTAGCTGTTGTTTAATATATATTATTATATTATTAATATAAAGATAGTATCTGTGGTTTAATATATATTATTATATTATTAATATAAAGATAGTAGCTGTTGTTTAATATATATTATTATATTATTAATATAAAGATAGTAGCTGTTGTTTAATATATATTATTATATTATTAATATAAAGATAGTAGCTGTTGTTTAATATATAGTATTATATTATTAATATAAAGATAGTAGCTGTTGTTTAATATATAGTATTATATTATTAATATAAAGATAGTAGCTGTTGTTTAATATATAGTATTATATTATTAATATAAAGATAGTATCTGTGGTTTAATATATAGTATTATTTTATTAATATAAAGATAGTATCTGTTGTTTACTAAGAACTCTAATTTCTTGGTTAGTAATTCGATCGCTGAATTTGATCCCTAGAATCTTTGTAAATCACTTGCAATCAAATGAACCTTATTCTGTTCTCTTGGCTGATTTTAAATGAAAAGTTTTACTTCCATATAGCAGTGTGGACAAGACGTTGTTATAAAATGTTGATTTAGATCTGAGAGTGAATTTTTCGTTTCTCCAGATCTTGCAGAATTGGTTAAATGTTGCTGAGGCCTTATCCTGCACTGCAACTCGTACATCTATACTGCTTTCCTTGTTCATGGAGTTTCCTTAGTAGCTTGTAGTATATTCGGCAAAGATGGGTAAAAAAGCAAAACCGGTTAATGGCATATTAAGCTTCTGCCTTTCCTTCTCCACTCATCTAGCTTCTCTCTTTCATTTTTATTTCTTTCCTTCGCTTTTTCGTAGTCACAGACAGAGTATGTGGTGTGCTCGACAAGACGAGAGGGAGCAAATCACTTGGAATAAATCAGGATTTTTTTCATGAGTTAAAAAAAAAAATTTTTTTAAAGACAACATTAACTGATGGTACACTTTGACTTTGAAATATAAAGAAATGTAAAAAAAGATAGATATACAAAAATAATATATATATAGAGAGATAAGTATAGAAAAATAGGGATATATAGGAAAACGGTAATATATATATATATATATATATATATATATATATATATATATATATATATTGTGATAAACGGGGCCTGAGCAACACTGAAGGAAGAAGCAATAAAGCGGTGCCTTGACTCAACGGGGCAGCTGTAAACATCACCATTAAATCAGAGTGAGAGATCATGTAGGTGACAGGAAATCTACCAGACGGTCAGAAATTCTATTTTTAGATATGATGCACGATTGAAGCCAGGGGGCGAATGAAATGTACGTGCCAATCTGTGGCGGGAAAAACAAAGAGAGGGGAAAAAAAGAAAGACTGATTCTCTCTCTTGCTCAGTTGACGTCGGCATGAAAGTACATATTTTCTTTGTGCTTGGGAAAAAGAAGGGCTTAATAGCGGTAAGCTCATATGGGACAATGATGGATGAAAATTTCCTGCCCCGAGGGGCAAAAGGTCCCTCATTGGACATTACGGCGAGGATGGAATCAGATGCGTGACCATGTCTGTAAATTGAAACTTTTCTACAAAGAACTGGATACATCCTCCCAAGGTAGAGAGGCAATTACGAATGTTACCAAAAAGGAACAGGTCGGTGATATGTTCTTTTGCTAGCCTTCGTTTGCAGATTCATAGCAAATTCTTATCCCCTCATGTGAAAAGAAAAAAAAAAATTGCTATATGCTTTAAGGGCACATGAATGTGGCCGAAGCCCATTGAGTCATCCACAGAATATTGAGCCGAGAAAACTTCTGTGCCTAAACCCTCATCTTTTCTACATTTCCAGGGACCCGTTGGGTCGTCCCATTGAACATTCAATCACGAAAACGTCTGTGCTTAAACCCTCAGAATATCTAATTACCAGAAAAACCGAAAGTTTGATACTTGTAGCATTTTATTTTATCCTTATTCTGTCTGTTGATTATATGCTTTTAGTTCAGCGTCTGTCAAGTGTTGATTGTTTTTATAAAAAAATAAATAAATAAAAGCCGAATCAAAAAAACTAGGAAAATCTAATTATTTGGGTTTTGAGATCATAGCTTTTCAATCCGTTTTCTCTTTCTCCTTGTATTGATTTCTCTGCTTCCCTGCTGGACTGCTGACACTATGCTCTTTTATTCATTTTTGCTATGTTTGCGTAACCGTTTGCACGGAGGATTACAAGGAATACAAACCTAGCACCCTATTTGCCTAGACCCGACTGAAGTCAGCTAAGAGCCGCGATACCTGAGAGTTGAATATCTAAAGGGAATCAGTTCAGTGGTGTGTCTTCGATGGTAAAGTCCCTTACGCTTCAACAAAAGCCAGTGCACGCAGTAACCCGAAGTCCGAAGGCTACGGCAAAAGTTAATTCTGTGTCCCAAAATCAGATTGATGATGTAATAATATATATGATAGGGAGAGATAAATCTAAAAAAAATAGTAATAAAATAAAACAATAGCAATATAGAAAAATATATGCATGCCAGCAATATGTATATTGCGTACATTACATTAACTCTTATATGACATAACATGATATATGTATATATTATATACATTACAATATATATGCATTTTACAGAATATTTGAAAGAGTTTTTACTTTTACTAATTGTTTACTTTATACATTTAAATCATAAACCAGTCTAAACAAGGCTGTGGGCCACATTTGGCCTGTATGCCATAAGTTTAACACCTATGGTTGGTTGTTTTTGTTTTACGGCATATCAACCCTTTTCAGGTTATTTAATGGCGAGTCCAGTGATTTTGAAGAAAACTTTTTTAATAGAATGTTTTTTTTTTCAAGTCGGTTTCTATTTAACCCATAGTTGGGACCCTAATAGGTACTACCACTCCGGGTCAGAGTGGACCTGTGAGCAATGGCAATTAAAGGGTGGCTCCAC
>NC_136491.1:25353447-25468447 GCF_053919585.1 Euprymna scolopes
ACGAATTGTATAAGTAAACAGAATTAAAGGGATAAATTATAAGATGGTCAACATCATGAATTGTGGGATATAACTTTTTGTCATTTGTTCTCTCTCTCATATATATATATATATAATTGCACTGAAGATTCCCGAAAGGATGAAACACTAGTGTCTGTAGGTACTTATTAATTATTATAGTAAAAAAATAATTATATATATATATATATATATATATATATATATATATATATATATATATATATATATATATATATATATATATATATATGAAGGGGGTGCCATTAGCTGGAATCGAAACTAAATCGATTAGGTCTGCAGCTTTCATTCTGTCTGTAGCTCATCACAATTATTATTTATTTATTATTTATGCTTAGAGATATGAATATATGCATGCGCAGAGGAAACACTATTAAAATACAATAGAAATTTCACCCACCCATCCTTGTAACGAAACCAGACACATATGTTGCAGCAGCGGTATCTCACGTATGTAAATGATTAAGCCTGAGTGCAGTGACGTCACAGTGGAGAAAGAGTAAACGCGGGCAGCTGCTGATGCACTTTCTGTAGGCCGCAGTGCCACTATACGGGGAAGCTGGCTGTTCAATCCCACTTTTATTACCATTGTACTTAACCTTCCTGCGCTGTGGAAGAGAGATAAATTCATTCAGATAAACTAAAAGTTCACTAAGTTGTAAGCTCAGTTAATTGGGTCACCAGGTTAAAGTCAACTTAGTGATGCTTCGATTCGTTTGAAGCTGTCAGTCAGCTTGTTAATAAGTTTGAATGACAAAAAAGTAGGAATTTGTGTTATGTAGACATGAAAGCTATTATAATAATGTCCCTTTCTGAAGACTCCGGTTGAATTTACATCTGTGTATTAATGATTATTGCGTATTTGCATGGCTATGCGGCGTTGCCTGGAGACAAGGACAATAAAATAGAAGAGTAAAAAAAAAAGGTGTGCGTGACATCTTTGTTTAAGAACTGCTCTCTCTCTCTCTCTCTCTCTCTCTCTCTCTCTCTCTCTCTCTCTCTCTCTCTCTCGCTTTCTTCTCTCTCCCTCCCTCTCTCGCTTTCTTCTCTCTCCCTCTCTCTCGCTTTCTTCTCTCTCCCTCCCTCTCTCTCTTGCTTTCTTCTCTCTCCCTCCCTCTCTCTCTTGCTTTCTTCTCTCTCTCTCTCTCTCTCGCTCGCTCGCTCGCGCGCGCGCTTTCTTCTCTCCCCCTCTCTCTCTCGCTTTCTTCTCTCTCCCTCCCTCTCTCGCTTTCTTCTCTCTCCCTCCCTCTCACGATTTCTTCTCTCTCCCTCCCTCTCTCGCTTTCTTCTCTCTCTCTCCCTCTCACGCTTTCTTCTCTCTCCCTCCCTCTCTCGCTTTCTTCTCTCTCCCTCCCTCTCTCGCTTTCTTCTCTCTCCCTCTCTCTCTCGCTTTCTTCTCTCTCCCTCCCTCTCTCGCTTTCTTCTCTCTCCCTCCCTCTCTCTCTCGCTTTCTTCTCTCTCCCTCCCTCTCTCTCTTGCTTTCTTCTCTCTCTCTCCCTCCCTCTCTCTCTCTCGCTTTCTTCTCTCTCCCTCCCTCTCTCTCGCTTTCTTCTCTCTCCCTCCCTCCCTCTCTCTCGCTTTCTTCTCTCTCCCTCCCTCCCTCTCTCTCGCTTTCTTCTCTCTCCCTCCCTCTCTCTCTCTCTCTCTTTCTTCTCTCTCCCTCCCTCTCTCTCGCTTTCTTCTCTCTCCCTCCCTCTCTCTCTCTCTCTTTCTTCTCTCTCTCTCCCTCTCTCTCGCTTTCTTCTCTCTCTCCCTCCCTCCCTCTCGCTTTCTTCTTTCTCCCCCCTCTCTCTCTGTATTGTTTTCTTCTCTCTCCCTCCTTCTCTCGTTTTTAGACTAATGTTGTTCCTAGTAACTCCCCCTTATATAAAAAAAAAACTAATATTATAAGAACAATTATGTCTATCATTTGGCCAAGGTAATGTTGAAAAAGAATGTATCAGCGATGTGGGTGTCCTGCGTAGTTTCTTACTGTTATGTGCACAGATGAACAGATAACCACTCTTTATATAATAGATTATTAAGCGCCTACGCGTCTGTCTATCGAGCGACAGGGCTCTTTTCTAAAGTATAATTTTAAATTTAAAAAAGCCATAAACGATATGTTTGTTTGTGTTTTTTTGGGGGGAGGGGGTTAATAATCATTTATTTCCCTTTAAATGCATGATGCAAACTCTCGACACTGTTTCCAATCTTCTTCAAGCGATTTCTTTTGACTAATCATTTTTGTTTCTCCTTTTGAAGATATAAAAATCGTTCTGGATAGTAGCGCGTTGGGATGTTCAAATGGGCAATTTGTGTAAGCACGCAGCTCGCATGACAATGTTATCTCTACTATTATATAAAAGAAACTTTGTCCGTGTGTGAGTTCGTTCCCTACGGACTCGAAAACAGCTGGACCAATTTTTATGAAATTTCACAGAAAGGTACTAATGTTCGGAGATTATAGTTAGGATATCTACAGTAGAACGGGATTACCTAAATCTATACTGTCGGTTGGGAAGACGTTTATTATCTATGAGGGGGTGGGCTAGTGCTTAATTGATTAAAGACTCCAAGATTTTGGTGAAGAGAGGAAGGAGGCTAATGGGGCAATAATTAAGTGGGTCAGTTCTTTCGCCAGAATTCTTGTAAACTGGTACAATAGAAGCAGTTTTCCAGCAGTCATGAAAACAAGATTCGATAAGACATTAGTTAAAGAGCTTGGAGAGAACTGGGGCAACCTCAGCATATTGTAGGGATAAGATGTGCCCTCGAGATGTCTCGGTATTTTTGGCATCACAAACATGTGAAAGGATGATTTTCAGATCGCGCGTGGTTTCTGTTTGCAAAGAGAAATTTCGACGGAAGTGATTTGTTGGGTCTAAAGTGGTTGCCTTTTCAGTTGCTGTGCAGACAGTCTCAAAGTTGTTAGTGGAAGAATTGTTGATTGCCCATTATTTATGACACTGTTAATGCGTTTTCTGGTAACTTCAGAATACTTTTTCTTGGCTACGACTATTTCTATCTTACAATTATTTCTATCTTACAATTATTTCTATCTGTTACAAACTTATATCTATTTGTACTGGACATATGTCAAATAAGTCTGCTAAATGCATGCTGCCTTTGAGCGATGGCAGCTGCACAAGTAGAGGAGAACCATTGTGAAAAGTGGGGGTTACTCTCTCTCTCTCTCTCTCTCTCTCTCTCTCTCTCTCTCTCTCTCTCTCTCTCTCTCTCTCTCTCTCCTCCCCATATCTATCTCTCCTCCCCATATCTATCTCTCCTCCCCATATCTGTCTCGCCCCTCTCCAGATCTATGTCTCGCCCCCCCTCCAGATCTCTGCCCCGCCCCTCTCCAGATCTCTTTTCTTTCTCCCTCGTGCTTCAATTGCTATTTTGAACCATTCAGTAGCCTCATTTCCACACAGTTCTGCATGAACAGAAAAGACATTACTCCATGGAGCATCTTTGATGTGATCCTTGTTGGTTTCTTAGTCAGCCTCCTTGAAGTACCTTGTCGTTTTGAGTAATGGCTCTTCAAGGTGGAGTCGAGAGTTTAGAGTCATTTCTAGCATTCACATCTTGATTAGTATTTCCAAGTGGGCTATGAGCATTTGGTACAAAATCGTCGGCTTGCTGATCCTATGTGACAGGGAATGGGAAAAAAGAAAAGCTATGTGCGATGCTAGCAAATTTAAAGCTTCAAAATGAACGGAAATTAAAATGGTGAGAAATCATGGATGGAATTAAAATTTAAGTACAACACACAGCAAACTTACAACACTTGGAAAATAATGGGTTCCAGAAAAATAAAAAGGCTTATCCTGTGTCTCCGGGGGGGGGGGGGTCAGCTTTCATGCATTCCTCGTATGGGGTGAGTAGCTAAAATGACCTGTTTGCCTTGACCTGGCTTTCGTACTTAAAGACCCAGCAATAGGGTAGGGTGAGGGTAATCTCTTAACGGAATTTTGTATTTTTATAGCTTAATTTTAAATTTTATCTATCTATCAAGTGGTATGGAACGTGGCTGGAGTACTAAATGTTTTGCTTTGGATTCTAGCAGATGGAACCCAAGTCATTTCTTTTTAATTATGGAAATCAGTACTAATTATATATATATATATATATATATATATATATATATATATATATATATATATATATATATATATATATATATATATTAAAAATGAAAATCTTTTAGGACTTAATTTAGTCTCTGTGTATTTTTTCCACCGTTTATTTTTCGTTTTTTTTTTTTTGGTTTTTTTTTTTTTGGTTTTGTTTTTCCCCCCTCCCCTGCCATATTCATAACTTTTTTTTTCTTTTTTTTTAATCGTATTTTCCTCGATTTAGCTCTGTTGGGCGAGGAATGAAACCTGGTTAGCTAACCTTTATTTTAATTTTTTATTTTTTAAATCATTATGTTGATTGGTCTGTATTTAGCTATTATTAAATTCTGTACTCCCCCCCCTAAAAAAA
The DNA here is from genome assembly GCF_053919585.1 of Euprymna scolopes. NCBI lineage: Eukaryota > Metazoa > Mollusca > Cephalopoda > Sepiida > Sepiolidae > Euprymna > Euprymna scolopes. The sequence continues at coordinate 25,357,954 of NC_136491.1, forward strand.
TTTTTTTTCAAATATATATATATATATATATTCAATCAAGAATTAGCTGTAATAATAAATACGAAATCTGAATGAATTAAAATATATTTAACCGTATTTTCCGACCGGGCAAGGTGAGGCGCCCACGCTTGTGTTGAATAATCAATACATGAAGATAAGTATGTAAAAATTGTCGAGTTTAAATTGAAACAAGGGAAAGTGGTAGTACAGAGAACTGTTTGATAAGTAGATGTATTGAAACGACACACCTATGGAGTTGGAAAGTAAAAACAGCCAATCACAAAGCAGCATACTTGTTGGAGAAGTAAAATAAAAACATCCAATCAGAACAAAGTTTTGTTTTGCTTCTGATTGGTTGAAAATTAAGTCGGGTAAAAAAAACTCTTGTGTGACTACTTACCTATTTTTGACTATTTTCTTTCTATTTCTTGGAAATATATAATCAAAAAATATTGATTGTTACTATGTATATGAAACCTTGTATCAAAGGAAATGTTGTTTTTCTTTCTTTTTTTTTTATCCCACTGTTTCCATTTTTTTTTTTTTTTTTTTTTTTTTTGAAAATAAAAACATTTCAAGGACATAATAGAAACCTAGTGTTTCTCGGAAGTAATAATTTAAAACTTAAATCTTGGTGAAAATTTTCTTTTTATCACATTTTCTTTTCTTTTTCGTATTTTATATTATAACGTTATTTTTAAATGTCTAGCTTAACGCTTAGCCATTAGCAAATAAATAACCATATACAAACACACACACACACACACACACACAAACACACACACAAACATTTGCCAAAAGACGTTAAACCGCCGATAATGACATCTTTCTATATCTAAAGTTAACTATCTATAATACATTTCTCTTGGTCTACCTGTTTGTCTATCTGTCCGCCCTATTTTTCTCGGAAACTACTAAGCCGATCTGACTGAAATACTGTACTATGATGTAGTACAGCGAACCAAGTATCATGGTATACATTCAATGCACAGCTAGAAGTTACTAAGGATTAATCACCATAATACCGCATTCACTCTAGAAGTTTGACATAGAAGCACTCGTTCTAAGTCAACGGGCTATAACTTTTGCCAATTTTAAATGGGCTAAAAAGTCTAGTGTGTATATATTTCTATATTTCATCTCTTAAACTAATGGATAGATCAATGTGAATATTGGAATTAAGACTAAGCAGAATTTTTATGAGCAAAGTTTCTTTCCATAGAACTGCCAGTCTGTAGAAAATAAACGTCTCACGGGGTAGGGATGGGACAGTATTTTCCTCTTCAAGTCCGTTGTAAACAAATTCATGTTGAGCTGTTCTCTTAAGTAACCACTTTCTGATCAGTTAAAATCGTTGTTATTAATTCTCTCGACGTTTCACTGTCTACCTGTTAAACTTATCCTCGTGTGACCTTTGGGACTTGATTCATTTGTAAAAAAAAAAAAAAATGTAAAGTAACATTGGCATATTATTTGTTAAACTTTAACTATAAAATTTATTTATACAAACATTGATGGCTACATATGTGCATACATGTTTCTGTAATCACCCGTGCTGGGGAGATTACGTATTTTGAGGGTAATTCATGGCCTGAAGACGTAATCTCCCGAGCACGGGTGATTACAGAAACATGTATGCACATATGTAGCCATTAATGTTTGTATAAATAAATTTCATATAGCTGCTCTGTTTACTCATTGAGCACTTTTTGGTAGACACATGTTGTTTCACTTGGCCTTCGGGCCAAGATCAAAGTGTAGTATCTGTTCTTCAGATGCTGCACTTCTATTTCTTGTTCTCTTTCGGTGGAGGAGAAATCCTTCACGACTGAGACAATTTTTATTTTTGTACCTTTTCTCCACGTTAAAAAACGACCCTGGTGTCTAACTCTGTCCCGTGGGGAGGCATAGTAAATAGGTACTGCCATAATATATATATATATATATATATATATATATATATATATATATATATATATATATATATATTTTCATTCAAATAAACATTTTAATGTCGCTATACAATTAAAATCACGTTTCGGTCCAGTTGGTTATAACTAGGGCCATGACAAGAGAATATTCTTTTGTTTTGACTCTCGAGTATATATCCGACACAGTTAAATGAGAACCACTTCATTCTATCCAAAAACGTAAGATATTAATTGATATCCACTCGAGAGTCAAAATAATGAAAAGGATATTCTCTTGTCACAGCCCTAGTTATATGACAATAAGCAACCGAATTTTATCAGGCAACAGAATAAAGGTGCACCTTGCTCTTTATTATTGAGAACTATTATATAAACCTTGTTAAATAATTGGTTTTTATCTTTGAATATTCTTAATCTGGAATTATATATATAATTTCGTTGCACAGGATAAACTCTTAAACTAATAACCCGATTGTTGTGGAGACGCCCACTAATTAGCATACGTGGGTGAAAAGATATAGATAAAGGTCTAAAGTCAGCAAGACCGGGGAGCTGTGTTCGAACGCCGGATAGGCAAGACGCATGTGCCGGTTGCTCCATGAAAGACTTTAACACGCCCTCTGCCGGACAATCTTCCAACTGCAGTACAACTGCACCTTTGTAAATATGTATTATCTTTTCGTCTTAATATATTTGTTTTACCTTTACTTTCTGCGTTCGTGTTGTTATTGATACAGACATAACACCGATCATTATAAATTTTGGAATATGCATTTTCGGTAATATGGCCACATTATTTTTATGTATAAATTGTAACATTTAAAAAATGCATATATGAATTTATGTATGTGTATATGCCTGACTCTTTAGTATATAAAAGATGTATGAATACTCAGAGTTTTAGTATCATATCTAAATTATAGTGAAGATAACAAACCTAAGTCTGACGATTGTAGCGAAATAAATATTGCGTTTATGTTAGGGTTAGATATTGTAATTGAAGTTACTTTCTTTTTCTCCTTTCCAAGAGGTTAGACTCAAGTGTTTTTGTGGAGCGAAATAACACTCAGGATTTTATTCCGTGCCGTTAACCACTTTGCCACGGTAACCACTGTTACGGATTAAAGACCTAGTATTTCTCATAGGTCTTATGTCTTCTTTTTACCAATTTTTTTTTTTCTTGATTGTTCAATTCAAGAAAACTACGCGCATCCTGCCTTGAGTTCAAAATAGACTTCATAGCCTCGTAGATGCCCTTTTCTCTTCCCTGCAACCTTTCACAGAAGAGATGTTGCGCGTTTGTCTTTGCTTTATCGTTATTTTCATGGCAAGTGCTTGTCTGAGCTTCAATTTATGGTCTCCCCTTGCCAAACATTCACAAGAAATACTCGTCTAGCAGAAAACACTGTCAATAATTCCCCCCACTCTTTATCTGTGCCTAAACCTATACGTAGATTCCATGAAGAAAGCTCCTTTCTTAGACCTGCACGCCTGTGGAATTGTCTTCCGTTTTCATGCTTTCCAGCTGACTACAATATGGTTGTATTCAAGTCCAACGTAAACAAGTTCTTGATGAGCCGTTCCACTTCACTTAATAAATTTACCGAATTCCCATTACTATCAATTACTATATTGTCCAATTGACTACTGTACACGCTTTAACCCTTATCCTCGAGTGGCCTCTGGACTTTGATAAGTGGTGATACCTATGTAAAAAAAAAAAAAAAAAAAAAAAAAATCCGAGCACCGTTTATAAAGAACGTGTCATATGACTTGATTCGACATCAAACTTGAAACGTTTGTAAATATTACCTATTTGTTTTAAGATTGTGGCAAAATAAAAAATATATATTTTTAACATTTCTCTAATAATAGTAATAAACCAAGGAATATATTTGTACGAGTATGTACGACTATAAATGAAATAATAAAGTAATGGATCTTTTGTATATATTAATCAAATTGTGAACAAACAGACAGACAGGAATACGAATTTATATATAGAGAGAATAGTAATAAACCAAAGAATATATTTGTACAAGTATTTACGACTATTAACAAACTTGGCTTCTCATAGCAAACCTGGCTTCAATCCGTAGCATACATTTGCTTTTGAAAAGAAAGATGGCTTCCCTGTGAAAAATATTTTGAGCCACATAGTGTTTCCAACGAAATAAAATCGAATTAAAATTTTGCTTATTAAAAACATGCACCAACGTTCAACAAAAAAGGCCTAAGTAGAATCAAATATTGATTATTCAGATGTCCTACGGTTTGTTTAGTTCTTAGATCATCCATTTAATGCATACACAACTTTGCTAATGTATATATATATATATATATATATATATATATATATATATATATATATATATATATATATAATCTGGAATAAAAAAGGCAAAGGGAATAAACTTAATAGTAAATTTTAACTTAGTGTTAATTTCTTATACATTTATATTCTTATACATATATCGCACACATTTTATATATATCTTAGTAATCTATAATATAAATCTCACCTGTCTGTTTAAATGCATGTATGTTTATATGTTTGCCTAAAACTTTTGACAGAGGCGACGGATTTTAACGAGATCGGTATCTTGAAGCCGACCCTTCGGACGACAAATATCGAAAAAATTGGCTGAAAACATTAATTCCTTCACCCTCAACTAGGCACTTTTCTACAATGAGGGGTCGCTTTTTTCGCAGAGATTCTCGAAAGTCATCCCCTCTTTTCGATTGACTAGCCTTAATTTAAACCTTCGTCACTTCCGGTTTGGTGATGGACGCAACGGCAAAGTGTTCTTTTTTTTCACGTTCTTTTCCTCTTTCGTGGTACGGGTTCGAGTCTGCCTGCCTACTATCATTTTGTTTTCTCAACACACGCCTCAAAACACCTGGGCAACGCCGGGAACCCAGGCTAGTATTATTATAAATCGTATATGGCATTGCCTCATTTTGAATACAGAAATTTTGTGGCAGCAATGTAACTATTAGTAGACAATGTGAATGTCATGGCGACCAATACAGAAATGACATTGTGCGTATGTGACTGGACCGAAAGCGAGGCTCATACTTATTTCCTCGGGGGCATAAAACACGGTGAATTTCTGAGTGTATGCAATCTTGGTTTCTGAGTCGGCAGATTCCTTCATATCGTTCGTTTTGGTGTCGACAGCCATTGTAGAAGTAGAAGAGAAAAAAAAATAATCGAACACTTTTATTTTAATTTTATTTCTTTTTTTTTGTTTTGTTTTTTAATCCTTTCTGAAGCTACAATTTTTTTTTTATAAAAATATTTTTACAACTTGCCAATGCGAATAACTTGTAATTTATATTTTTCTATTTTTTTTTTTTTTTTCTTCAAATATAGGTTTTATGCTGGAGAGATTTAGCTTGCAACTCAGACGTACTTGGGAAAGTTGCTAAAGAAAAGGAGCCATTAAAACGCCAGGTGAGCGTACTCTGACAAATAAATGTCAAACTCATAAAATAATTTATTGCTGCAGCAATAAACGTTTTATGCAAATTTCTTTTTCTTTTTATTTCAAATTCATGCAAGTTCAACCATAAAGGATGTTTATGAATAAAACAAATTCATAAGCAAAAGAAATTAATTCCTGAAATTTCAGACAAACTAATTGCTATATCTCTTGCAATGCCATGCTTCAACCTCTATCCATGTTGCGTTCCTGTGTCTGTTTTGCAAGTTTTTTCATGTGCTTTAATGAAGTCATTGTACCTGTACCACCACAAAGTAAAAAATTCCTGACACCAGACTAGCAGCAAGATTCCACTGCTTCACTAGATGCCAAAAGATTTTTGACTCTTGATTTCTTTCCTCGAATCATGACACAAGGGTAAAAAAGTGATTTGAAAATCCAGCAGCACCCTAGAGGAAGAGCACTGTTGGTTGCAAAAATGCCTGGGCAGCCCTTCTTTGATAGAAGCGCCTCAGGCGAGTAGCAATAAACTAATCTCTTTTTGAAAAGGAGAAAGCAAAGCCTGGGAGGGTGGATCTCCTAGAACTGCACACGGCCAGAGTCGTAGCTCAACCAGCAGGAAACACACCATCTCAATATTAGACAAGACACTGGTGGGTTTGGCGTCGAGGGAAAAAAATCAAGCTGTTGCTATCAAGTGAAATAATTTTATATTTGAGGAAGATGTGTTTCATGCAAAATAATAAATGATCTCTTATGATTGTCAAAAGAATGAGGAATATAGATTGCATAAAATAATTTGGAGGACATATATCCTGTATGATGTAATCGTTGGTGTGCAGAAAGTCATATCTGTTCGACAACACGAAAAGGTTAAGGTAGTAGGATGAGATCTGGACCACACAAAATTCATCGGAGGATGAGAATCTGGACTACACAATATTTTTTGAAGTAATCTGAAGTAGAATGGGTGAGATCTGAGATCTACTTATAATTAAAATCCAATCCTGTTAGAGGATCTAAACCAGGCATATCAAACATGCAGGCCACATGCGGTCCATCGTAGATATGCTTGCAGCCTGCACTCAACTAAAAATATTTTGAAATGGGAGGAACTGGGGTTTTTTTTTCATAACTTCCGGAAAATTTACCGCAAAGATCATATTTGTGTGAACAGTTATTTTCTTTCAGGGAATCAACAAAATCAAAAAAAAAAAAAAAATACGAATGACTGATCAACATTTTTCATCCCTATTCAAACTCGAAAATTTCAAACACACATAAGAAATTGGCAGCAAAAAGATGTCAAGCCTCGGAATAAAACAGTGTCAGTCTTTGAATTCTTGTTGATGTTTTTAGTTTTGAATTTATGTATAATGAATTTTTGCTATTGTATTAAAACAGATGAAGACGGTCAAAACTTTCGTTATATTTTTTGAACTACATGTACAATATTACTCAAATGTATCGGTATGTTTCTAAATTGAAAAAAGAAAATAGCTAAAACTTTTATCTTGTTAAACAATTGCGGCCATTGCGGCAATACAAATCGATTCCTATGGCGCTGAGGGGACTTTGAGTTTGACATGCCTGATCTAGACCACAGAAATGATGGATGGGGAAATCTGGGTTGCACAATAAATTGGATTGAAAGAGAATGAACTGAACCACATGATTTTGATTGGGGAGGAGGATTTTGACCATATCAAATGATTTGGATTTGATCAGACTGATCTAGACCAAACAATGATTTCAATTGGAAGGAGGGGGGGAGGTCATAGGCACTATTACTGCACCTTTACCGTTGTTTGTTCTAAGTGTTTGGGGGTTGGCCGTTTGGGTTGTTAACTGTGTTGAATAGCTTTTCTTTACTTGATTCGATGCATTTCCAACGTTTGTTAAACTATGATGTTTTAGGTCATGCTTAATGTTATCACTCAACGTCTTCCTAGGTTGACCTCTTGAACAGGTTTTAGGGATATCAAAATTAATGATTTTTCTTGGACACTTGACTGCCTTGCATTGAATGTGGTCAAACCATCTCGGTCTATTCCAGCATAAGGTCTCACCTACTGAATAGAGGTCAATCCTGGATCTCGGCTCATTGAGATTGATTCCATCAGAAAGCTTTGGGGAGCATATCCATCATGTCATTACAGGATCGCTGCGACTTAGTCTGGTAATATCCTCAACTGTAACAAACAAACTCTCATTAGCATACAGAAGAATGCTAATGAAACAGGTGTTTGTTGTAAGGATAACCTCTATTGTGTAACGCGATGCCTCTGCAAGTGAAGATTGAGAAAAGATATCTAAATTTCTTCCATGCAGAACGGATCCTGGCAGTTATAGCATCACAGCAATCACCTCTCACAAAACACATCACGAAGATAGCAAAACGTCTTAACTACCTCAAGGTTCTCCCTCTGCAACTTTATTTGCTCGATATCCTGAGCAGTATGAACAGACAGCAATCCCAAACAACCCCTGCAAGTAAAGTTCTGATTGTCTTTCAGTCTGCCTTTAATATCAGAGAATGCTTTGTGTATCCAGATCTTGCAGGAAGAGTAGGGATTGTTACCAACACCTTTTTACATACACCATAGTCCCAGACAAAATAATTTGTATTAAATGAGACTGGGATCTCTAAACTATATAAAATAATTTGTATTAAATGAGACTGGGATCTCTAAACTATATAAAATAATTTGGATTGAATGAAGTAGCAAAGAATTTGAAGCATACAAAATAATTTAAATTTATGAAACGGTAAATTTGGACTACACAAAATAACTTTGGTTCGGTTTTTGTTTTTATATCATATTTATCTCGGGGGTTGCTTAATCGTTAACAATACCCACCAGATTGATTAATAAAACACTAAGTGTTATTTTACTTTAATTTAGAAGCGGTCAAGGTTCATAACTTTTCTCCCAAAATTATTAGTACGAAATGAAAATTAGTACAAAATGAAATCCTATAAATTTGATAATTGAATTTATTATTTAACAGTAATTTATTACTTTATTTAATTTAATTTTATATTACTTGTCAGAACATGTTTTCTTTGATTATAATTTCCGTTTGTCAATGATTTTATATAAACTTTGTTTTGCAGGTTTTTATTGTATGCGAAGAGAAAAAATTTGAATTCCAAAGACAAGTAAGTAAAATTCTTCTTATCCGTTGTTGAATCAAACTGATTACTTTTGATGCCATTATCGTCGTTTCCAGAACATTTTTCAGCTTCAAATGTCGCTTTATTTTTATATGTAAATTAATTTAGATAGTTTTTAATGGTTCTTTATCCGTGTTGAATAAAGTGTAAGCATTTCTCTTTGTCCTTTAGTCCTCAAATATAATGAGCATCTGGCTGTTATGAGCTGAGCTGATATTGTTATATACTGGTGGTATTAAGATGACGTATATTCTGTATTATTGTTGTTCGTTTAGGAAGAATCTTAGTGTTTCATCTAGAGACAGTCTTAGTAGTCTTAGTGAGAGATTAGAGACTTAAGAGTGTTCATGTTGTAAGAGATAGCATATTGGTGACATAAACAGGTATATATAAAGAGAGAGACAGTTCTGTATATATATATATATATATATATATATATATATTAGGCAGGTACATGTTACTACAGGAGAACCAATTCAATGAGAGGAGATTTATGAATATCTTGATAGATAGACTGAGAGATAGTGCGTCTGACGTTTACGTTTTGACAGTTGTGCATATAATATAAACACGTTACCTTTCTCGTTGTAATGATGAAGAAGACGCAGATACACAAAGATGATGACGTTCTTTATTTCATGACCGGTCCATGATTTCGCTTGAGGAATTCAAAGCTTCTCTACATGGTTATTTCTAAAACCCTCCTCGCTTCCAGAGGGTGCCGCGAATTGGTCTGAACCTCTCTGCTCCCTTGATCTGACTCTCCTAACTAACTTCGAACTCTTCCCTATATTGAGAACTCGTCACGTCATCGCATGATTAAACATGTGCTCATAAAGCACGTTGCATGACATGCATCACGTTGCCAAACTTGACATGACCCCGAGTTCAGTAACCTATTTTTCAAATAACATTTTTACAAAATATGTTTCCAATTTCAATTGACGATTAAATTCCTTATTTAAATTTTCACAGAAACAAATTTCATTATTACATTCCTTTTCCATATACAGGTATGTAAGCTAAACAATTGCAATTCCTTATTTCAATAACATTCTGTATTTATTTTAACTCATGATTGGAATTTTCAATTCCAAATCTAACTTTGCAAGTTCGAATCCTTGACTATCCTATTTCATATTTACATTTAAATAATTCCCTATTTTTTTACTTACATGAAAAGGGGCCAACCCTTTATCATGTAACAATATACCATTTCCAGGAATAATGGATTAACCAGAGACTATAAATATAATTATATCTAACACGTTATTGGTAACGATTGGTGGCAGTTATGGCTTCCGCAATCATGACGTGCACTTTTTGCTAAGTATACCACTGTGCTTGTTTTGATTATTATCGGTCTACAAGTTTACAATATCGACAAAGGGGGAAGAATTGCTGTTTTCTAGGTTAGAATCTACCCATATAGCATTCATAATTATTTTTTACCTTTTAAGTGGTATTTTAAGTGGCTTCAGGCCTTGTCAATTCGATGTTCACATAGTTTGCAAGAATATGGCTTTTCATTTGTTTTTATAGTTTACTTCTGTTCGTTTAAAGACATCAAGGGGTCCCTTTTTGGGGGCTAACTTTGTACTCTGTGTTTAATTTATGTCCGAGGTGTTGTTTTTTTTTTTTTTTTTTTTTTTACATAGGCATGACCACTTATCAAGGCCAAGAGGCCACTCGAGGATAAGGGTTAAAGAGTGTACAGTAGAAATTGGACAATATAGTAACCGTTAGTAATGGAGATTCGGTAAATTTGTTAACTTATATGGAACGGCTCATCATTCCTAACTAAACCAGACCTTTTATTTTTAAGCGAAACTTGCATTGGACAGGCTATTTCCCTAGAAGAGTTCGCAATTAAAGGATACTCTAACTTAACTTCTAAATCTGACCCCCAAGATCGCCATGGGCATGGAATATGCGCCTATATTAAAGATGGCTTTCCATATGGTAGGGACATCTCCAGGGAAGATCCTAACTTGCCCTATATGTGCTTCTGGGTTGCTTTAGCTCACACTACTGCATTTATATTTACTCTCTATCGCCCCCACAACAGCGGAGTTACTATCTTTAAAAGCATATCTGAGAAAATTGACCAAGTCCTATCTGCTTATCCTTCAGCTAACATTCACGTATGTGGAGACTTCAATGTTCACAACGTCGAATGGTTGACCCACTCAAACAAGACCGATGATGAGGGGAGGTTCTGTCATGATTTTTCCATTGCCTATGACCTCACTCAGATTGTTCATGAACCCACCCATGTGCCCGACAATGACAGCCAGTATGCGAGCCTACTAGACCTTTTTCTCACAACTTGCCCTGAACTATGTTCAGTTTCTGTTGTCTCCTCTTGGATCTTCTGACCACTCTGTTGTATCAATTAAGATAAAAATGAAATGTAATAAGTCCGCAGACGTACCTCTCCATCGTACAGTATATCGATACACTAAGGCTGACTGGGATAGCTTCCATACATTTATATCGGATCTACCTCTGCATTTCATGTTTAAAAAGGATGTGTCCTCTATAGTATCAGACCTGACAGAATGGTTAATTGTAGGTATAGACCGTTTCATATCCTCGAAAAAGTTCCAGCAAAAACCTAACAGCCAGCCACGGTTTTCTTCAGAATGTGCTGCTGCCTTTGCGCACAGAAATCACTTTTTCCACTGTTTCCAACGTAATAGATGTATGGAAACTAAAGCCGCTTTCAGGACTGCCAGCAACCATTGTAAGAAAGTAATAAAGAATGCAAGAGAGTTGTATGCTCAGTCCGTCAAGTCCAAAGCAGCTGAGCAGCGGCTTGGTTCCCACCAGTTTTGCAAACATAATCCTGAACAAAAGCGTGTGCTCTATCCCAACTATCATCAATAAATCTGAGGTAATCTCGTCAGCATCAGACAAAGCCTTTGCAGCTAATTCTACCCTTTACGACCAAGGCCGCTAACCCCCAATATTTCCTCCTGTATCAGAAAACACACTATGTGCTATGCGTATGTCTGTACGTGATGTTGCCAAGCTAATCAAAAACCTTGATGCCAGTAAAGCAACTGGTCCTGACGGTATTCCAATTATAGTACTCAAAAAACTTCAACCTGAACTAGCATCCATACTTACAAAACTGTTTAAACGTTGTCTTAAGGAGAATAGTTTCCCATCTCCCTGGAAAATCTCATCAGTATGCCCTGTATTTAAGAATTCAGGTGGTCGCTCATCTCCCTCTCAGTACAGACCAATAAGTCTCCTGTGCGTCATGAGTAAGTTGCTGGAATCTGTGTTAAACACGGAAGTAATCAACCATCTCAACAAAAAGAACCTTCTTAGTGACACTCAATATGGTTTCCGTTCTGCTAGATCTACAGCAGATGTGCTTACAGTTATATTTCATAGAATTAGCAAATCTCTCGACGGGGGCAACCTTTCTAGGGCAATTGCTCTTGACATATCTAAGGCCTTTGATGGGGTATGGCATAAAGGTTTACTTCACAAGATCCCTAGCTATGGTATAGCTGGAAATGTCTTAATTATTAAATCATTTCTCTCTGATAGGTTCATAAGAGTAGTAGTTGAGGGGCAAAAATCAGAAGCTCACAGTATTAATGCTGGTGTCCCTCAGGGGTCCATCCTGGGCCCAACTCTTTTCCTGATCTACATTAATGATCTTCCAAATCACATCCTTACATCATTTGTAGACATTTATGCTGACGACACTACCATTTATGGTAGCACATCTAAGTCAGTAAACGACCAAGTTCTCTCCGATTCTCTCTCCTCTGATCTTGATCACGTTGTACAATAGGGAAAGGAGTGGCTGGTTGCTTTTAATGCATCTAAAACCAAGCTTCTTTCTTTACATCATCAACATTCTGATCCCCATCTGGCATCAATTGAAATGAATGGCTCTCGTCTTCAGGAGGCCTCAAGTTTTGACAAGCTTCTGGGCTTGACCATTACTCCTAATCTTAAATGGAGCACGTACATCAAATCTGTTGCCAAGGCCGCTGGAAAAATGGTGGGATCTTTCTATCGATCCAGTAGATATCTCACTGCTGATGCAATTCTCTATCTATATAAGAGCCAGGTACGTCCAAGGATGGAATACTGTTGCCACATCTGGGCAGGAGCTGCTAGAAAGGACTTGTCCTGCCTTGATAGTTCAAAATAGACTTCGTAGCCTCGTAGGAGATGTCCTTTTCTCTTCCTTGCAACCTCTATCTCACAGAAGAGATGTTGCAAGTTTGTCTCTGATGTATCGTTATTTTCATGGAAAGTGTTCGACTGAGCTTCAATCTATGGTCCCCCCTCGCCTAACTTTCACAAGAAACACTCGTCTAGCTGAAAACACCATCAATAATTCCCCCCACTCTTTATCTGTGCCTAAACCTAAACGTAGATTCCATGAACAAACCTTCTTTCTTAGAACTGCACACCTATGGAATTGTCTTCCGTTTTCTTGCTTTCCGGCTGATTACAATATGGTTGTGTTCAAGTCTAACGTAAATAAGTTCTTGATGAGCCGTTCCATATAAGTTATCAAATTTACCGAATTTTCATTACTAATGATTACTATATTGTCCAATTTCTACTGTACACTCTTTAACCCTTATCCTTGAGTGACCTCTTGGCCTTGATAATGTAGTGATGGTGAGATGTATATTATTCACTCTAACCATGTAACATATACACTAACATACAATGTACTAGCACATACACTAACATACAATGCACTAACACATACACTAACATACAATGCACTAACACATACACTAACATACAATGCACTAACACATACACTAACATACAATGTACTAACATTGACCCAACGGAGCGTTTATTGATCAATATAACCAAGTTCTTCAAGAGTGAAACAAAACTGACTGGTGCTGAGATCGATTGAGGATTTATCGCATGATAAAACCATTGATGACGCATGCGTATCTTGAGGTTGGATTTTCTTCATGCGTTTTATGAAAGGTTTCCGAGTCCTTTCTATTTATTAATAATCTTTAATACATTAATGCGTGACTTTTTAGATTTTCTTCTGACACGCTATACAGACTATAGTAAAATGAGATTTTGCCGCGATCAGACAATGCTTTTATGGCGCATGAAAGATATAATTGAAAATGTCAGTGTAGATGATATTGTATTCTTCCGGAAAGACATAAACTTATACGAAAAATAAGATAACTTTAAAATTTTATCTTGTAAAGTCATCTTTCAAAACGATTAGCAACTCGCTTATCAACAAAAACATTGACACTTTGCTGTACCCTAGTGCTACCAGATGAGGCTGTCTGAAGATACTGGCTTTCTGATCTAAAATGCATTAAACATTGTTTTTTCCTTTTTGAAAAACTCAATCATGTTCTGCAAATTCCAAAACAAAACAATTTTCCTCTACAAAACAACGAAACCAAACTCCATGAATAAATATTTGAAAATATAAAGAACTTAAAGCATAAAAACTTTCTTTTTTTTAAATAACCGAATTCTGTATTAAATAACCCAAAAAGGTTGATATGCCGTAAAACAAAAACCAAACCACTTTACTATCTGAATTACAAATAAAATCAATAGAAGGGAAAAAAATAAATGTGACTCCCTCCCCTCAATCACCGAATTTACTTCTTAACATAATAGTATTGTTTTATTGGTGAGTCAGGTTAAAATGCTGCTAAAACCAACCAATCACATTATTTTATTGTTTCTGTTTATTTATCAGACACTAAGAAGTTTGTTTTATTTTTGCTTGCAACTGGGTCACAATTTGGTACTTTGGTATTTAATCAATACCAGCCGAGTCAATGGCTCAAACAGAGAAAACATTGAAACACCTTAAATCTCTAATGAACCCAGATACAGAGCATTGTTATATAATAGTATTATCGGTTTGAAAAGCCATCTTGAAATGAATCAACATAAGTCAGATTTCTAGAAGTGAACAATGCAACACTGAATCTATCTTTGTAAGCTGTTAAAGGAAGATCTTTCTGGAAAAAAAGTAGAATTCGGACAACGAATATTTTGGGGTTATATAAAGACGCCTTTATTTTGGCAAGACTGGAACAGTTCAATTTGTTTCACTAACTTTAACTGAATCAGATTGTGCACTGATATAAATTATTCTTATGACAGTTTTCAAAGCCTTACTGCTGTAATATAGTGCATATGAGTGCGTGGGAAGATGTCAGCGGTAGCAAAGGATGGCTGGCTGGTTTGCAGGCAGATTAGCAGCAGTAGCCAAAAAACTCACTTTTGCAAATTAGGAAGTGTGCGCGAGAAGGGAAAAAAAGGAGGAAAAACGCAGCATGTGCTCTGGGCAGAAACAAAGTGCGTGTCAAAGAAAATGGAAAGAAATGGCTAATGCCAGTATGAGGTCAGAAGAAAAGTCGGCGTTGAAGAAAATGGGTGAGTAAATAGTAAGGACGAGAATGGGCCAGCTGTGACTGGCATTCGGTCGGAGGAAGGAGGAAAATACCTGGTAAAATGAACCTGTGGCAACAAGAGACTTTTTTCTTTCATTTTTTTTTTTTTTTTAAGTGGTACCAAAAGTAACGGCAATACATGCTTTTGTTAAACAGAAAAAATGCCGATCTAGATTTTTATTCCTTTCTTTTGTTTGTTTGTTAGTTTGTTTGTTTGTTTGTTTGTTTGGACAATGTTACACTACTTCCGTTCTGGCTCCTGACAAATTGGAAGCTGGTGTTTTATTTGTGAGATCTTCCCTAGAAGCTTGCTTTACAGACTCTTTTTATTCATGGTTTTTGGTGTTTCATCAGTTTCCTTCTCCTAGATGGATTGCCTTCAACATAGCTGAGGAGCTTTATCCACCCCTTATATGGTAACCCTCAGGAATATTAGCGGGAGTCTAATAGTTGCTTGGTCCTGGACATGACCTTAAACTATATCCGATGGTGAGGCCCCAGCTTGCAGGTTTGGGGGAGTATGGAGCCACCCTTTAATTGCCATTGCTCCCAGGTTCACTCTGACCCGGAGTGGTAGTACATGTTAGGGTCCCAACTATGGGTTAAATAGAAACCGACTTGAAAAACAACAAATATATTCAATTAAAAAGATTTCTTCAAAATCACTGGATTCGGCATTAAATAACCTGAAAATGGTTGATGTGCCGTAAAACAACCAACTAAGAGGTGCTACACCTTGCCCAAGGGTAACCTGGAACTATGCAAGGCAGGGGTGTTTAGCTTTCTGAGGTCTTATACATACACATATACTTATCATAAAGAACATAGTATATGGGTTAAATATAACATAATTAAATATAAGATATTATTTTGATTTACGGCATATCCACTTTTTTCGGGTTATTTAATGCTGAATCCAGCGGGTTGGTATCAAACGTTCAAATATGTTTCATCTTGCCCGTGAGTTAGAGGAGGTCTAAAATGCGTCTCTTCCTCACTGTGGTAAATCTTTGAGGATTTTTTTTTTTTTTTTTTTTGCAGGAGCATCAACAAATAGTCTAACGGAAATGTATTCCTACGCAAAACGATTTCATTGATCGATAGGCAAGCATTCGGTGTGTGTTCACTTTCTTACATTATGAGAAAATAGTCCGTCACAAAATGCAACTGTTCATATTTACAATGCCTCCCCACGGGACAGTGTTAGACACCAGGATTTAATGTGGAGAAAAGGAACAAAAATAAAAATTGTCTCAATCGTGAAGGATTTCGCCTCCACTGACAGAACAAGAAATTGAAGTGTAGATCTGAAGAACAGATACTACACTTTGAGATATCAAATCTTTTATTCAGGCAAAAAAAAAAACATGAACAAAAAACTTAGGCACAAGGCCAACTCAAAAGGGGGACACTTTGATCTTGACCTAAAGGCCACTGTTACGACAATCTGTTTATGGAAAGGGACAGAACTCTCTTAAGAGTTGAAAGTAGACCTTGCAGTTACTTTCGCCAGCCTCGTAACTCTCACTTTCTTTTGTCCTTTAGTCCTCACATTTCACAAGTAATGTTTTTTACAAAGGGGGAAGAATTGCTGTTTTCTGGGTCAGAATCTATCCATCTAATACTTATTGTCAGTTTTTTACCCTTTTTTTTCTTTTTGTAACTCTTTACAGCAAGTGGTTTCATGCTTTGTCTGGAGCGATTTTCATGAAAAAAAAAAATAGCTAAAATGAAATTTAATTCGAATTATTGAAAATAAGCCGTTAGAACGTCCTATAATGAAATTAAGTTGTTTCGTCTTGTTTTAATTTAATTTTGGAATATGTACTTCCTCATCAGAATTTCAAATAAAGATACAGTAAAATACCTTCTTTTTTTCTTCTTCTTCTCCTTTTTTGGGTGTTTTCAATTTGTCTGCTGCTGTTACAAATACTAAATGAAAAATTCAACAGCTAAGAATGTAGTACATGGTCGAGTTACTTGAATAAGAAATAATATCTTTGTTTTAGAAATCATTGTTAATATTAATTTAAATTAACAAGTGAAGCATGCATGGTCCCCCGTGAGTGCACAGTGAACAAGGCATAAAAAAATGACTAAGTTCAGCATTTGCTCCCCCCCCCCCCATTTAGCCCCAAAAGTCCCTAGGGGACGTCAAATTCTGGTGAAAATGAACAAACAGTTCAGTTTTAGGCCTTAACACATGTAAATTTGAGTTCTGCACCATGCAAAAAAAAAAAAAAGAAATGACTAAGTCCATCACTTGCCCCTCCCCATTTAGCCCCAAAAGTCCCCAAGGCCTTAACATATTTTGATTTGAGTTCAGCACCACGCAAAACTTCTAAATAGACATATGCAGAAAATTTTGGACAAATATGATAAAATAGTCCCAAAAATGGAATGTTTTTATTAGCCCTAAAACAGCCCCTGGGCACACCCAAGAGTTATGGCGAAGTATAGAACAAACAAAATTAAATAGAAATCAGTTAGTTACAACTTTTCAGAAAGTTTTATAAAAATCATTTTTTTTTTAATAAGCACAAAAGTGTCAATTTTAGCCATTTTAACCCGAAAGGCACCCCTAAGAGAGCAACCGGATTTTTCCCGGAAAATCCATTGTGTCACTTTTTTTACTCTTATCATGTTTAATGTTTGTGCAAAGTTTAAAAAAATTCCAAGCTGTAGTTACTGAGAAAAGTGTGGACAGAAGGGTGAATTTACAGGTCAAAAATAACATGACGTTAAAAATGCAATTAAATTTTTTATAATTTTTTTTTGTTTTTTTTTTTTTGTTTTTTTTTCAATTTAATTTTCCGAAGTTGTACTTTATCAGATTTTCAAATTGAATATTTCCTCTCATATTCGCTGGGTTCATAACTTACGAGGGGGCGTGCAATAAGTAATGCCCCTAACCCACTTCTCATAGCAGTAGAGCAACGACACTTGGCACAGTTATTAGTCTTTCTCTACATAGGAACCACCCAGAGTTATGCATTTCTCCCACCGTTTGATGCAGCTCTGGAGACCGTTTTTGTAGAACACCCCAGGTTGGTCCTCCAACCACGACGTGACTTCAGAAATCAAGGCTGCATCATCTGGGAAACGCTTTCCTTTCAAAAACAACTTCATGGCTGGGAAGAGGTGAAAGTCAGAGGGTGCAAGGTCAGGAGAGTAGGGAGGATGGGGTAGGATTTCATAACTATATGCCCATGCTTCTGATCTGGCGACATGCGAGTTGTGGACCGGAGCGTTGTCCTGCAGTTGATCTTGCTCCGCCTCTTGATTTTGATAGCTTCCCTTAATTTTCTCAAAAGTGAAGCATAATAGGCTCCTGTAATTGTGGTACCACCCTTTGCCTGGAAATCTGTCATCACTACTCCGTCCTGGTCCCAGAAGACTGTGAGCATGACCTTGCCAGCGGAGGGCTGCACACTTGCCTTCTTTGGAGGTGGTGAGTCCAAGTACTTCCACTGCATTGACTGGGCTTTGATCTCTAGATCATAGTGATGGACCCAGGTTTCATCCTGTGTAATCAGTCTTTTGAAAAACTTTGACTCATCTTCTTGGCATGTCTCCAAATTCATCCTCGAGCACTCGATGCATTCTCGCTCCTGGAATGGTGTGAGCAACCTGGGAATCCATCTGGCAGACACCTTATGCAAATGCAAATGGTCATGAATGATAGTTTCCACAGACCCTGTACTAATCTTGACATCTTGGGCTATTTGGCGAATAGTAATGCGCCGATCTTCCAAAATGGCAGCCTCAACTTGACGGACAGATGCCTCATCAATGGCAGAAGGGGCGGGGGCGACCAGGTCTGGGAGCTGTTTCCACAGACTTCCGGCCATGTTTGAATTCACGATGCCAGCGTTTTACAAGGTCATATGATGGGTCATTATCACCATAAGTTTCTTTCATTTCATCAAAAGTCCTGTGGTGTGCGTTTTTTCAAATACAAAAACCGGATCACTGCTCGACATTCAACAGGCTCCATTTCACACCTGACTCAGTTCAAACACCTGTAAAACAGAAACCACAATTAGTTCAGAGCTGTAATTTGCCACATAACCCGTAGAGATATAAATCATTGTACATGCAAAATTTCAGCTAGATCAGACCTGGAAGTGGGTCAGGGGCATTACTTATTGCACGCCCCTCGTCAAATGTACTAAACATTTTTTACTACTTTCTTCTACTTACAACCGTGGTCTTTTTAAGAATAAGGTCAAAAGGTATCTCCTGTCTTTGCAATAGTCAGCTTTCGTTTTTGTTAGCTTCTTACATCAAGTGGCTTCATGCCTTGTCTCGAGCGATTTGCATAAAAAACTTACAAAATCAAATTGAAAAAAAATTTAGTAAAACTCAATTGCATGAAATTTAGTTTGTTTGGAACTCTTAATTTCTATTTTTATATTGTTAGCTATGTTTACATATACAAAATTTAATTCTAAACTAATTAACTGATCATTATAAATTTTGCGCTACAGCTGCTAGACATAAGGGCTCCAAATGTGGGTTGTATTTAGTTTTATGTGGAAGGGATAAAAAGTGAATGGAAGCCTTCCGTGAAAATTCAAACGTCTGATTTTTGTGAAATTTTAACACTAGGTATTATATACATAAATTAATAAATATTCCTGTTGAATATTAGTCAGTTGAATTTTTTTTTTTTTTGCATAGGGAATTTAATGGCACATATCTGCTTCTGACGCAAGTCCTTGACAGGAGTCGCTTTCTTAGTCTCATGCTGTCAATATCAGAAGCAGAGATTAAACTTTCAGGTTCTGAATGCATGTTCAGTCATCATAAAAATAAGAGGCATTATTTTTGGAACGACACTCATATGACTTGTTAATTTACCAAGAGGAACGAGATGGATCTATTAACCTTGAGGTTAAACCTTATAAATTATACATAATAACTAGAGCTGTGACAACAGCATATTCTTTTCATTGTTTGGACTCTTGAGTATATATCCGTTAATATCTTGTATGTTTTTATATAGAGTGATGTGGTTCTCGATTGATTGACTGTGTCTTACTGTGTCGGATATATACTTGAGTCAAAAGAATGAAAAGAATATTCTGTTGTCACAGTCCTAGTAATAACTCCATCTACGCTTCTGAAATCATACGAATGTTAGCCATGTATTTTCTCCTGTTTTTCCACTTATTTTGGTCCGAGAATGAATTTTTTTTTAATTATTTTTGATTAATTTAATTAATTATTTGGTTTAAGAATGAAATTTTTTCCAATTATTTTTAATTGCTGATTTGGTCCGAGAATTATTTTTTTTTTTTTCAATTATTGATTTTGTCTGAGAATAAAATGTTTTCAATCTTTTCTAAGAATATAAACTATCTTACTTATAGGATTCGATTTGACAACTTTATTAAGAACTTGTGGGGATAGCTGGCCTTGCCTGGTCGTAAAATACGTTTAAATATATTTTAATTCGTGCAGATTTTGTATTTATTATTACAGAGCCAATTCTCTATTGAATATTATATTGTACCTAATATATAGTAGTGATTTCAAAAGTTTAAAAAAAAAATTTATTTGCCTGTCATCAGCTAGAATTGAAACCAAAACATTTAGCGCTCCAGGCATGTTCCCTGCTGTTTTAGCTATCAACAGATTGATAAGAAAGATTTCAAATAAACCACTTCAAGCTATGAATAAATTTGCACATGCGCAAAACTAATAGAAATATGTCGGCAAGTTGAAATGAACATTTTGCTTTTCAATCTGTGGACATATTTCTGTACAAGTTATTCATCCATCCAAACAAAGATTTTACTCTTTATAAACAATCCTTGGTGTATGATTACTATTTGCTGTTGATTTCAGCGTCATGTGACCTGTAATTTAAGAGTTTATTAGTTAAATATTTTCACACACACATGTATACATCCTCTGTTTTATTTATATAGATAAGCCATAGATGGTTGATATGTAGTAAAACGTGTGTGTTTCCTTGCTTGAAGGTCTGTATTAATTAAAGGCTAAGATAACCGAAACATGGCTCGTATACAGACTTTGCAGTAAGTACTCATTAATTGATTGAAGGACAAGTCTGACCGCCATAATAAACTTAAAATTACAACATATAAACCACTGTTATTGTTGATGGTTTTATTATATGTCTAAGTGTTTCAACAATTTAATGCAAAGAGGCTTTTGATTAATTTCTTAATTTATTTCATTGTTAAAATTAAATAATCTATTATAATAAATCTGCGTTCCTGTCTGTCTGTTTGTTTGTTTGTTTACAATGGCGTCCTAGCATATATAATATAAACTAGCAGATGTACTCAGCGTTGCCCAGTATTAAACATAATGTTAAATTTTTCAAGGTCTAAAGTTAAGGTCAAATTTGGTACAGCTCTTGATAAACTCCTCCACCTAGGGATGGTGCACACCAAGTTGTGGTTCGCCACCATCCCTAGGTGAGGAGTTTATGAAGAGCCGCACCAAATATAATCTTAACCTTTGACCTTGAAAAATGGTGTGCATCATCTCTAGCTCGGAGACCATCATCATGTCAGGTTTTTCATCATGATCAGCCCAGTGATATGGACTGTAGGAGAGTATGCATAAGCTATGAGTTTGACATTTGACCTTTACCGTGAAAAATGTTACGCCCTGTCCCTATGTGATCGACCATCATGCCAGGTTTGGTCATGATCGGTCAGTTGTGTGGGTTGTAGGAGAATTGTGCGCACACACACACACACACACACACACACACATGACATTACTTTATATATATATATATATATATGTATATATATATATATATATATATATATGAGTGAAAGTGTCTGTCTGTGTGTGTACATTTCCCTATGCAATGACTTTGTCAATTTTAAGTCTACAGACTCGAAATTTGATATACAGGTTACTGAAAGTTGGGAAAATCGATGTGATCGGTTTTCGGCCAGAAATTTGGCGATTAAGGGGTCAAAGTTCAACGATTTGACCTTTAAGAACTCTACTAAACTCCTCCGACAATTTTGGGTCTAAATACTTGAAATTTTAGATATAGGTTCATTGGACATGGATCTAACTTAATAACTTGATTTGAGCCCAAGACAATAAATTTTAAGGGGTCATAATAGGGGTCAAATTTTAAAAAATTGACCACTTTTTTATTCTTTTGCTCAACATACATCTCCAAATACCCGGGCAAAGCCGGGCACCCATGCTAGTATATATATATATACATATATATATATATAGAGAGAGAGAGAGAGAGACATTATGACGTTATGTATGACGTCATAAAAAACGACGTCATGCATGGTAATCTGCTAATATCATGTAGAGAGGGTTGTCAAAAATGAAAGATTCTCCAGGCAACGCTGAGCAGCCTGTTAGTAAATGTGTATGCATATATATGCATATATTATTTCATGTATCAACATAAACTTTTATAAGATTTTAATATTTTATATATATTTCCAATATTTACTTCAACAGTGCGCAATACATGAGTAGAGCTAGGGAGTATGTTATGAAAATATATATGGCAATTAAGCTACACAGAATTTTCTGCATTTCGTCCTTGTTGGCCTGACAAGAATGAAATGAGGGCTCATCAGGTTAAAACACATGGAATTGATGTTAGCAGATGTTTTGATGTCTACACATGGTGTTAAGTTTAACTAATCAATCCAATTCATTGTCATTCGCAATTAATAAAAAGAAAACACCAAATAAAAACCACACTAGGGATACATTACTGGGAGCTCAAAGAAAGAGGACGCTTACCAGCAGTCGAGTGGAAATTGGCATGACAGGCGAGCATATGTAGAAATTTAAATTATGTCTGTATCAGAAATGTGAAATCCTAAAGTCTAAAACCCCTCAAAACCTATTAAACTCTAGAAGCAAAATAGCAAACAACTGCATGCACAAAATAGACTTTATCTTAATCTATCAATACAAATAATATATATATATATATATATATATATATATATATATATATATATATATATATATATATATATTGGGTAGCAAAAGTATTTGGTACATTGTTTTTTTTTGTGGGGGGTGTCGTATTTCGAAAAAATATAAAGTTAATTTGAATAAAATTTACACTCAATCTTTGAATTATTTAAAAATGAAAGGCAAATGAAGATATACTTAGTTGACAAATATTTATTAGCAAAAAATGAAATTATTCATATGCAGAAAAGTATTTAACAGATTTACTAATATTTAGTTGTATCCTCTGTTCTGCCTTACAACATCCAAACGCTTTCCATAACTGTCTTCTAGTTGCTTACAATCACTTGCTAATAGTTTCAGCCATTCTTCTTCACAAACTTCAATTTCTTGATATTTTTGCGAGCTCTTGCATGTACCCTTAATTTCAAAGTTTTCCAGATTTACGATGGAATTTAGGTCGGGTGACTAGCTAGGCCACTGTAGAACACTAATCCTATTATCCTTAAACAATTTCCTAGTTATTTTAACCTTGTGCTTGGGATCATTGTTTTGCTGGAGAAGAAAGTCACGGCCCAATCCTAAATCTGAGCCACTCTTGAACAAATGTATTGATAAAATATTTGTATTTTGCTGTATTCATTTTCCCTTTTATGATTTCCATTCCTTCAACTCCATTTGCAGAAAATCAGTCCCAAATTACATTTCCGCCTCCAATTTTTACAGTGGGAATGGTATTAGATGATTTACATTCGGCACCTTTTTACATCCATACTTGGGTGCGCATGTTTCTTCCAAAAAGCTAAAAAAAAAAATTTATCTGACCAAATAACTTTGTTCCAGAAACCATCCGATTCACATTGATATATTATAAACAAATTTCCAACGATCTTTCACGTATCTAGGACCCAACAAGTCTTTCTCGGTGATTTAGAATACAGATCTGTACGATTCAATGATCTCTTGATTGTGTCCTTGCTTGCTTCAATAACTGCTTCCTGCAAATCATTCTGAATTTCTGAACGCATCAGAAATGCTTCTTTCTTCACGTTACGAGCAATGTAACGAGCAGTAACATTATTTAATTTACGTTGCAGAACATTTCTTAGATGTTTTTTAGTATTACTACCTGTTGTTTTCCACTTTCTCTCGACAGCCCCAACTGTACTCACCACTAAATTTAGTTCTGAAGCTGTTTTGCTGTATCCCTTTCCATTTTTATGTCTCGCTATGATTTCTTGGCACATATGATTAGTCAATTCCTTTGTTTTAACCATTTTAAAACAGTAATGAAAGAGGCAACCTGCAGTGTCTGAGAGCTGTTATCAACTGACCTGTAAAGAGCCGGAACCCTTGGTTGAAATATTGTAGCAAAATGAAATGACTGCTTAAGAATAAATGGATAGTGTTGAATACTTTGCATATGGGTAATTTGATTTTTTGTTAATAAATATTTATCAACTAAGTATATCTTCATTTTCGATTTATTTTTAGATAGCCTTAATTTAAACCTATGTTACTTCCGTTTTGGTGATGGACGTAACAGCAAACACGTCACGTTTTCTTTTTTTCATGTTCTTTTTCTCCTTCGCGGTACGGGTTCGAGCCTGCCTGTGTACTACCACTTTTTTTTTTCTCAACACACGCTTCCAATCACCCGAGCAAGGCCGGGCACCCATGCTAGTGTGTATATATATATATATATATATATATATATATATATATATATATATATATATATATATATATATATTAGAAAAGATGTGACCTGTAGGATCATATGTTCAACCCCAGTTACATTACTTGAATCGGGTGGGAGGCGAGCGAGTTTACAAAGCCAAGTTAAATAAATAAAATAAATAACATCCCATATTAGACGCTTTTTGCTGTTTGTATCCTTCTGCCCTCTCCCCCCTCTCTCTCTCTTTCTCTCTCTCCCTCTCCCCCCCTCTCTCTCTCTCTCTCTCTCTCTCTCTCTCATACGAATTGAATAATTTCACTGTGTGGTGAGATTCTCTTTTACTTATAATGAACAATTCGAACCTTTTTATGCATTTTCATTATATTCGACTGTAGGAAGAGAGAGAGAGATGAACGAGAAAGAAACGATTTAAAATAAGATAATCGCACAAGCAACAGTGAGAATATAAAAAAGATGAACAAAAAACTTAATAAAAGTATGGTTCCCCTGGTGATTCAATTGCAAATGGTGGTCAATAAAAAGGGATTTTTTTTCCAAACATAACTCAATCCCAATACAACAGAATATTCTAGTATGTATTTTCATGTGATTAAAGACAATAATTTCTTATGGTTCAACATTCTGAGAGCAGAACTCGCAACGAGACTTTTCTGATATTCGATCTATTGTCAATTCATAGCAATTTTCTTTTCATTTGATTAATAGTAGCGATTTAAAAGTATTACAAATCAATAAAATCTGTAAGATCGAATCGGTTTTGTTGTTCAATCATAAATGAGTGTAGAAAGTGGATTTGCTTTGTTACGTTTGTCCAATTTCTGGCTGTCACTTTCCTTATTTTGTCCTTTAGTCCTCGCATTCCATGAACGATGTTACTGACAAAGGGGGGCGTGGGCGAATGACTTTTCTGGCCATTTCACACTTATTGGGGGGGAGGGGGTAGTAAAAAAATTTTTGTTGGTAGTAAATTTTTTTGTTGTTGTTGTTGTTGGTAGTAAATTTTTTTTGTTTTTTGTAGTAATTTTTTTTTTTGTAGGGGGTGTGGGAGAATGACTTCTGTCCATTTCACACTTATTGTTGGTTGGTAGTAAAGTTTTTTTTGGGGGGGTAGTAATTTTTTTTTTTTGTAGTAATTTCTTTGTTGTTGTTGGTAGTAAATTATTATTTTTTTTTGTAGTAATTTTTTTTTTTTTTTTTTTGTAGTAAACTTTTTTATTTAGTTCCTTTCATCAAGTAGTATCCATACTTTGTCTGGAGCAATTTTCCGTAAAAAAAAAAATGTTCAAGTTTTTACTTTTTGTTTCATTTATTTCCTTTCCATTTTCGCAGGTGTACCTACTCAGGAAGTATGCCTCTCATCACATACCCGGAAAGCTTGAAAGTCAGCGTTTCTATATTTGCAGTCTCTCCACAACAACTATCGTTTACAAGGTAAGGACAAAGCCGGCACTCATTAAATGAACAAATGATTGCCTTGGATGACAAAATTTACGGAACACTATAATTTCTGACCAAATTTTAGTAAACATTAATCAAAAATCATAAACAATACAAGCAATGCTGACACTCATTTACAATATGAATTACTAAACTTTTTGTTCGTTAAAAAACAGGAAAACATTATAACCCGTTTATTTAGAATGAGTGCTTTATGCAAATTTGGTTAAATTTGTACTCATTTTTGCATTAAATACTGACCCCTATTATTAATCCCTAACTGTGCAATCGAACCGATACCATAATACTTAGTTCGCTGCAGCTTATCACAAATGTCCATACAAAATTCCAGCCAGATCGGTTCTGTAGTTTGCAAGAAAAGGTGGAATGGACAGACAGAAAGACACAGACAGACACACAGAAATGTAATATTGATATAGAAGACTAGCTGTCCCTACCAAGTGTAGCCCATGAGGATGAATTGCTCCACAGCATGGATCTTCTGCCCTTTGACAGTGATGCCCAGTTCATGGTATGCATCTCCTGGGGTGGGTTGGTACATAACTTCTGTCTTCTTTGTACTGATGGTGAGACCAAAGTTGTCACAACTGGTGGAGAATCCGTCCATTTGATGTTGCATCTCTATCTCATTTGGGGCATTAAGGGCACAGTCATCGGCAAAGAGAAGATCTCTGATGATGGTTTCCCTCACTCTTGTGACTGCCTGCATTCGCCTGATGTTAAACAATTTCCCATCACATCTGTACTTGATGTTAATGCCAGAGTGACTGTCTTTGAAAGCGTCCTAGAGCATGGCAGAGAAAACCATGCTGAAGAGCGCCAGGGCTAAGACACAGCCCTGCTTGACCCCGTTGGTCACAGGGAAGGGCTCTGAGGGGTCGCCGTCATCCAGGACACGAACGGTCATGCCCTCATGGA
This sequence comes from Euprymna scolopes, assembly GCF_053919585.1. Classification (NCBI taxonomy): domain Eukaryota; kingdom Metazoa; phylum Mollusca; class Cephalopoda; order Sepiida; family Sepiolidae; genus Euprymna; species Euprymna scolopes. The sequence goes on from NC_136491.1 coordinate 25,384,986, forward strand.
ACTGCCTGACAATGGCGATGAACATGTCTGGACAACCAAATTTTTCCATGATCCGCCAGAGGCCATTTCAGCAAACAGTGTCGAAGGCCTTGGTCAGGTCGACAAACGTGGTGTAGAGGCCCCGGTGCTGCTCGAACCATGATGAACCCGGCATCACTGTCAAAGGGCAGAAGATCCATGCTGTGGAGCAATTCACCTACCTTGGCAGCACCCTCTCCCGCACCGCCAACATTGACATTGAGGTTAACCATAGGATCTCCACAGCGAGCAGTGCATTTGGAAGACTTAGAGACAATGTGTGGAAGAGGAGAGGCATTACACTCGCAACCAAACTGAAAGTATACCGAGCGGTCATCCTGACAACCCTACTCTATGCCTGCGAAACTTGGACGCCATATAAAAGACATGAAAAACAGTTGAATGGCTTCCACCTCAGATGCCTCCGTAATCTTCTCAACATCCGCTGGCAAGACAGAATTCCTGAAGTGCGCGGGGCTCCATACCATCACCACCATAATCCGCAAAACCCAGCTCCGGTGGGCAGGCCATGTCTATCGCATGCATGACAGCCGAATCCCCAAACAACTTTTCTATGGGGAACTCAGCCAGGGAAAGCGGAATGCAGGGGGTCAAAAGAAACGATATAAAGACTGTCTGAGAACGTCCCTAAAAGACTTTGACATCAGCCCCCAGTCTTGGGAGAGTCGCGCTGCTGAACGTTCGGCCTGGCGTTGCGTCATCAGCCTAGGAGCCGACAGGGCAGAGAATCAACGCATGACACACGACCAGCAGAAGCGCAAGAGGAGGAAGGAGAGAGCTGCCTGTTCACAGCCTGCCGATACCGCCTTCACGTGTCCAGAGTGTGGAAGAGTCTGCCGAGCACGGATTGGCCTCATCAGCCATCTCAGGACCCACAAACCCCTGACGCCGAACTGATTGATACCTTGGTCATCGTCGACTTCGACGGACGAGCAAGAAGAGAAGCCCATGAGGCCTTTTACTTTCATTAATGATTAATTAATGATTTACGTGACTGAAATAGTATTAATCCACCTACAAAAAAGTTAAGATTATGAATAAATAATAAAAAAAAAAAAATTTGCCTTCTCTCAAAAAAAGAAACATTAAAAAGTTGGCTATTTATTTATTTCTTCTCACTCTATAAAAGTAAAAAAGTCAACCGTGATTTAAAAATTTGAATAAATGTAACATTTTAAAAAATTGCATCAAATTGGCTCTAATTATATTCCTTCCAGATGTCTTCATGATGCCGTTGATGACAGGAAGAGGACTTTAGAATGTGAGAGGGTTAGCTCTCTCCCAATCTCTCTCCTGATATCAGTAATCAAAACAAAAATTGTTGATTAGATTAAATATAAAATTTGATGAAATTTATTGTATTTAGGATTCTTCAGACTACTGTTCTTATCTTGAATGTTTCCGTCGATATAACCTCCACCTTTTTCAGGTGTATTTAGTCAAACACTGGAATCTTTATGTTAATCTCAAGGAATCTGAACAGAATTTTGAGCCCTGGGGGTAGAATGCTCTCGTTCAGTCAGCTACTCCAAACTAGTTTTGTTTATGCCTTTTCTCTATTCATATTTTTCCCTAATTAAATATTTAACACAAATATTTTAACTAACATTCTTTTTTTTTTTTGAACATTTTCATGAATATCTTTTTAACTAAATAATTTAACAATCCTAATAATCGTTCTGACCCCTGACACTGCCCACCACAACATAACACGGCTACTACACTGATCATAGCCGAAGGGTCACAATATAACATCAGTTGAAGCGACGCGAAATATTCTCTCAGCTTATGAAGAAGAATGGCTGAATGACAAAACGTGCAGAAGACGATTTACAAAATTAAGAAATGAAAATTTTTGTCTAAAGACTCACCAGGATGTATAATTAAGTTTGTAAGGACTCCTCGTGGTACCATTTAAAAAGAAAAAAAAACAAAAAAAACACTCCTGTAATAGCAGCTGAAAAATATGCAAGGATGTTTTCCTCAAACCATACAACTGTTCGCCGTAAAATTCAAAATCTTGGAAAGATTCTTATGCTTGGAAAATGCATGTCATGAATTATCTCCAAACCCAAAACTGTTGCAAAAGAGGTGGGCTCCCTTTACCACACTAGAAAAATACTCACACCTGCCAGTATCCTTTATCTCTACAATGCCACCATTCGTCCATGCATGGAATATTATTGCCACATATGGGCCAGTGCATCAATCACTTGTCTCTCTTTATTGGACAGTCCAAAAAACGGGTCTCCAATCTAATGGGTCGCACACTGTCCAACAAGCTCCAACCTCTGTCCCATCATCACAATGTTGTATCGCTGTGCTTGTTTTACAAGAATTTTAATGGAATGTGCTCTGATGAACTCCTAGCACTGGTAACCCCTCAACAAAATCCCATCCTTTCGCTGTAGAGATCCTCCAATGTTGGAAAGTCTTTTATTCTAATAGTTTTCTCGAACTGCTAGATTTTGGAATTCCCTCCTTGTTCATGCTTCCCGAACTGTACTAATATCTGGAAGTTTAAATGTAATGTGAATAGAAATCTTGCTGCTCAACTCCCTACTGCAGGCATGGTCCCTAATTCACTGTAGCCTCAGTGGTAATTTGCCTTGTTTGGGGTGAATTTGAGTAAAAAAACAAGTGAAGCATGCATGGTCCCCCGTGAGTGCACAGTGAACAAGGCATAAGAAAAATGACTAAGTCCATCATTTGCCCCGCCCCATTTAGCCCGAAAAGCCCCCAAGGCCTTAACACATTTAAATTTGAGCAGACGAATACATAAAATCTTCTTTTTTTTTTTTTTTTTTTTTTTTTTTTTTTTTACAAAGGAGTCACCACTTATTAAAGCCCGGAGGCCACTCGAGGATAAAGGTTAATAAGTGTACTGTAGTTAATGGGAAAATGTAGTAATCATTAGTAGTGGAAATTTGGTAAATTGAATTACTTAAGAGGATGGCTCATCCAGAACTTGTTTACATAGGACTTGAAGACGACCATATTGTAGTCAGTTGGAAAACAGGAAAACGAAGAGAGTTCCACAGGTGTGCAGTTCTAAGAAGCTTTACTCATGGAATCCACGTTTAGGCTTAGGCACAGATAAAGAGTGGGGGAAATTATTGGTAATGGTTTCGAATAGACGGGTGTTTTTTGTGAAAGTCAAGCTAGGAGGACCATAGATTGGAGCTCAGACGAGCACTTGCCATGAAAATAACGATAAATCAGAGGCAGGTTTGCAACATCTCTTCTGAAATCGAAAAAATATGATGTAAAAGATAATTTTAAGATATCATTGCGTGATGTGTAGCAATAATTTCGTAACTTTCAAAATGGTGTTTGTTGCATTTTGCATCCTCGTTCTTCCAATGTTATTTTGAACAAGATTTAAATTTAATTTTATTTATTGCAGACTATTATCCTCATCTTCTCTTGGTTGCTTCACGACGTTTCGGCCAACTATTCCTCTGGCCTTCGTCAGGTGGTAACCATGACGGGATAGGAACTCTTAATCTCCTGACTGCATCCACTGCAGTTACTGCCTTCTATACTTGTTTGGGGTCCGTGGCAGAGTTGATAGACGTTAAATCTCTACAATTCCAGGTGAGAATTGTCTGAAGATAGCGGTTTCAATCCTACTCAAAGCCGGCCAGAGGCTTATTTGGCCAAAACGTGGTGAGATGACAACTACCGAAGTGGATGCAGTCAGGAGATTCAGAGTTCCTATCCCGTCGCGGTTACCACCTGATGAAGGCCAGAGGAATAGTTGGCCGAAACGTTGTGAAACAACTAAGAAAAAGATGGGATAATAGTCCACAATAAATAAATTAATAAATAATACTCATCTCAATTCCAATTAAATTATATATAATTTAAATTTGTTAAAAAAAATGGATTACTTCACATAAAAATCTAATTATGGGAAAATTTAAATTTTTATCGATAATTTGAAATCGATTTAATATGAACAAAAAAAAAGTTCCTGTTCTAGACTATATCATTAATGTTTCTCGCAAGTATGTTTCCATCTCTTTTTTTTTTATTGTTATTTCTATTATTATTAAATGCTAAAATCCGCATTGATTTATTTATCTTTAAATGTTTTACTAATTGATATTCATTATTTTCTTTCTCTCTTTTTTTAGGGTTTGTTTTCTACTGCCCAACTTTGGCAGTATTTCAGCGACCTTACGAATCCCGAATATGAGACCCACCTCGCCATTGTTCACAGTCGATTTTCTACAAACACAGTTCCCAGCTGGGAAAGGGCACATCCTCAGAGGTATGTTTTTTTTTTTGTGTCACTTATACTCTTTCTAGTGGAAGGAGTGGGTGTCAGCTAATAAGATAACTTATTCAATTCATAAGAATATACGATTTTTTCCATGTGTACCCTAGTGGCTTTATTTGGATTCCCATGCGTTGACTGTTTTATCGTCTTAAGTATAATTTTCATTGTTGATAATGTTACAATACCAGAAGCCTGTACTTGTAAGTGAGTAAATATGAAATAGGATAGTCAAGGATTCGAACTTGCGAAGCTAGATTTGGAATTGAGAATTCCAATCATAAATTAAAATAAATACAGAATGTTATTGAAAATAAGAAATAAATGGGGAATTGCCATTGTTTAGCTCACACAAAATAGTTAGATATCTGTTTATTGGAAAAGGAATGTAATGATGAAATTTGTTTCTGTTATAAAAATGAAAATTAAAATAAGGAATTTAAAAACGGACAATGGAAAATGTTATTTCTAAAGTGGGTTACGAAAATTAGGTTAGAGGGTCGGCTTTGTAAGAAACACGTGAATAACAATGCATACTTGAACACGGAGGCATGTCATGCCATGTGTTCTGAGAGGCACGTGCTTCGTCATGCAGTGACGTCATGAGTTATGAATTTAGTGAGATAAGTCAGAATCAGTCAGTTAGAAGAAGCGAGAGGAGTCAGATCAGAGAAGCAGAGAGGTTCAGACCGATTCTCGGTTAGAGTCAAGGCACCCTCTGGGAAGCGAGGAGGTTTAGAAATAACCATGTAACAACTTTGAATCCCTGAAATACAGAATCATTTCCGGCCTGTCGAAGAATAAATGATCATGTTTTTTATAACTGCCGTCTTCTGTGTTCATTACAACAAGAAAGGCAACGTGTTTATATTATACTGTCAAACGTAAATGCCAAACTATTTTTTTTTATTACATTTTCACCCCAAACAAGGCACATTGCGACCTTGGTGTAGGGGGCTACTATCAGGGGCAACAACTACTGGGGCACTATGTTGGGATTTGGGCAGCAAGATGTCGGTTCACGTTACACTTGAACTTCTGCATGTCAGTACAGTTAGGGAAGCAGGGACCTGGAATGGAATTCCAAAGTCTAGCGGTTCTGGGGAAGAAACTACTGGAGTAGAAAGATCTTTTACATCTAGGGATTTCTACTGTGTGGGGGTGGGATTTAGCTGCCTGTCGGGTTTGTCGAGGGTGTCTACGTCGTGGGGGAACAAGTGTCTGCAGTTCGTCAGAGCATTCACCATTAAAATACTTGTAGAACAGGCTGAGGGATGCAACGTTTCGTCGATGGGACAGAGGCTGAAGCTTAGATGCCAGTTCAGGGCCTATCAGATTGGCGACACTCTTTTGAACCTCAGTCTATCTATCAAGGTATTCAAAAATCGCTTCTAGTTGAATTACAGACCTGGTTCTCTTGTAGTAACATGTACACTGTCTATTATATATATATATATATATATATATATATATATATATATATATATATATATATATATACAGAACTGTCTCTCTTTATATATACCCTGTTTATGTCTCTAATACTCAACAATATGAACGCTCACAATGAATATATATAATATCTAGCATCTCACAACACTCAACAACATGAACACTCCTAAGACTGTCTCTATCACTATAAGATTCTTACTAACATGAACAAAAACAAATATATAAGTCGCCATCTAAATAAGAACAACGAAACATATAATCACATATTTGGTACCTTATCAAAAATAACACCCACAACATAACAATAGTGCCAATACAGAATTTGTACGTTGTTAAAGATTATTCGCAATTTATATGACTGGAACATGTATTTAAGCAATTAAATCCTATTTCAGTCACGTACATTATTTCCAGTTGAATTGAAAACATGCACTGTGGTCGGATTATCTTCTGTGTGTCCCCCCCCCACGCGAGGAAGACGTTTTACATGACCTTTTCTTTTTTTTTTCTTTTTTTTTTTTTAAACCAACAATAAAATCATACGCGAACACAGACAAAAACAAACAAAAATAAATGCCTATAAAACAAAAATTTCGTCTTTTATCTGCCACCTCGGACTCCCAACAATGCCTAAATTTGCATAATTGCATCATTCTTATATGTGAAGGGTTTCATTTTCGCGCGCCACTGCTTCCCTATAGCGGGCATATGCCAACTGTGGTCGCTGATTTCTATGCTTTTCTGTACAAGTACCGCAAGGGTGGAACAATAAATTTATCGCCCTAAAGAAAAAAAAGACTACAGCTTTATTGAAAAAAATCAATTCAGGTAACTTGATTATGTAATAGAGATAACATCTATTCAATGTAGCCGCCTTCAGCCTCAGTCACCACCTCAATACGAGTCCAGAACTGTGAGCCTTTTCACAAGCGCCAGCGGAAGTTTGGCAAATACTTGGTGGATGGCAGCGATCAGGCTGACTTTGCTATTGTGGGAGGTCATGTTGGTGATGTTCTCGATGTATGATAGCACTCCTTTTGAAGCCAAGCCTAAGTCTCTTTGGTCTTGTGGGCCGGCGCCGAGTCCTGCTGTCACACCCAGAGTCTGCTAGTGGTCACCTAATTTCACCAGGGGATCACCACACTCTTCACCACATCCAGGTACATTTTGATGTTGCCTTTTAAGCAGACTTCGAAGATGTGAGGTGACATGATCTGGTCCTCATTTGAAACCACACCAAAAACCGGTCGTCGGATGCATTGAACTGTGCCCTCAAGCATTGAACCATCTGGATTTGCATTTTGAGGGTCCTGGTAATGGTCATGTTGTCATAACTTGGATCGGTAGAGAGCAACAGCGCATTTCTGATCTTGCTCATTGAACATTGTTTCACTTTCAGACATGATAGAAGGCTCCTATTGCTCTTGGGATTTGTACACAACTGACCAACTAGTAGAATGTCTACAATAAAAAAAGAAAACCGGTTTTCATCAAACGGAAATGGAATCGTGTCTTTTCTAGGGGACAATTTTATTGTTCTAACCTGTTGCATTTTAATACTTAGAGTTTGTGTGCCTGTGTAATATATATAACATGGAAAGGTTGACGACCTAAAATTCAGTGTTTCGCCCAGCTGTTGGCTTATGGCTTTATTAAGAGAGAAAAGGCTAAAAGTGGCAAGAATAAGAATTTTGGGGGGAATATATATAGTGCTAGAGTATATAATATATATATATATAATTTTTTTTTTTTTCTCAATGTAATTTACTCAGATATACTTTTTCATCAGAATTTCAAATAAGAAATTGACTTCCAAAATAACCTATCTCTCGTTAGGTTTTTATTTATCTGCTTTTTTTTTTTCACTTTCTATGCTGTCATTAACATTCTCCTGTGAACTGAAGCTGTTATCTCAACTGTTCTGCATCTATTGACATAAGAACTCTCCTCCATCATTCCAACATAAGCATACCATCATTATATCGATGACGATGAGTCTCCTTGCTGCTTCCATTACTTGGAAACCTGGGTAGAAAGTCCCAGTCAAGAATCCATTCTTGACAGTCAGCCCAACAGGTGCGGGGCCAGAAACTAGCTCAGTACCTGTCGGACTGAGATATGCTGCCTGGGTATTATGTAGGAGGATACTCTCCCAGACCTTGCCACCCGGCTTTCGGGTGGGGCAAGTTTATTGCTTATTGCCTGAGGCGCCCCTACTGGGAAATGTTGGCAGGAATGGCCAGGCAATTTTTGATGAGCCATTGTGTCCCTCCTTTAGGGGCGCTGGCTGGACATCCCCACTTTCCGACTTTGTGTCACGTCTTGCTAAGGTGGGTAGCAAGTAAATATCTACCATCCAGTCTTATATTCTACACACATCTCCCTACACTGTCAATCTTATGGAGGTCATCTATTATATAAAGGGCAAAATGGACGCAAGCGTTTATGTCCACAAAAGGCTTTTTGCGCCGGTTAGATTCCGCGAGAAGTTTTCGCATACTTCCCTGATCATAATATCTCAGATTTGCAAACGGACATCGTCTCTATTTTTTTTTTTTTTTTTTTTTTTTTTTTGATCGAGTTAAATAAATTCCCACCATGTCGTCATCTCGGCTGTTCGTTTGTCTTTTTTGTATAAATAGAGCAAAACTACTTGAATGCAAATGTCTGGCCTTTGGCTCGGGTAGTATATGTCCTGTAATTGGTTCTTGGTCAATGTGGGGGAAACCCTTCATGCTGAGACAATTACTATTTATTTGGCTACTGCCAGAGTGCCCCCTTTTTGGGAGGGTGGGGCTGGTTCCCCCCCCCCTCCACATTAAAAACGACCTTGTGTCTAATTTGCTTTCATGGGAGGCTTAAAAGCAACGCCATTTTTTTTTTTTTTTTTTTGATTGACTGTTAAATTTGAATGCTTTATACTTGCGTTATGGAGTAACGGTAAGACGTCAGCTTTTCTTTCACTTTCTTTTCTGCCTTCGTGTCATGGGTTTGAGCCTACCACTTTTTTTTTCTTTTTTGCTCAACACACACTTCCAAACACCCGGGCAACGCCGGGCATCCATGCTAGTCAGAACTAAGACTGTCTTTAAGACTCTCATTACACATCCATCATGTAATTTTCACATCTTTGAGATGTACAAGATCCCTTACTTTCTTTGAATATTACCTGTGATTAAAGTGATCATTGTTTCGTTTTGTTTGTTTTCAAGTGTAAAATTCCACTGTGAGATTTAATAAAATGTTCCCCCTACTATTTTAACGCTGTTTTCTTCCCTTATCAGGTATTTGGCCCACAACGGAGAGATAAACACGTTGAGAGGAAACGTAAACCTGATGAACGCACGTGAAGGCATCATGTCAAGTACAATCTACGGGGATGAGCTCTCTAAATTGTATCCCGTAGTTGAAGAAGGAATGTCCGACTCTGGCTGTGTGGATAATGTCCTGGAATTTTTAATGATGGCTGGAAACAGATCACTACCGGAGGTAAGTTTACTATTTTATTCCATTAAATACTTTATATATATATATATATATATATATATATATATATATATATATATATATATATATATATATACTCCTATAAATTTGGGTTCTTTTGTGTATTTATATTCATATTAAAAACGCTTTTCTCTATGTATTTAAAAAGAAAATACAACTTTGTTATATATCGGTCGTGGAATTGCATTCATCTGCAAAAGATCTAGCTAATTTGCATATTCTGTTGAACATTCCTTTTAATTAATTCCCTATTAGTTTTTTTTTTTTTTTTTTTTCGATTTCCTTATGGGATTATTGTTAAGTTTGCAGGTTGAAACAAGTAACGTAGAAAGCAATACAAATGACGACTCAACAAACAAAGGTAGATCAAATAAGAAGTGTATTAGGAAAAGGTATATTTACAGGATATTTACATAATGGTGTCAAATCGTGGCTTCTGGTGAACACACACTCAGACTAACTGAGTCTTCCTATTTATGTGTAATTACTATCCACATATGCAAATGAATGTGTGCCACTACAACAATTATGATCTTTAGTAAAGTATTATGTGTACTTATATTCATACAGATATTCTACATGATTTATACTTACGTAATATTTGCGTAAAAAGTTTATAGTAAACACAAACTTCTTTCTATATATATTTATGTATGTATAGATATTTTTGTTTAAAAAATTTTGCCTACCAAACTCCTGTCAGTTTTTGGTCTACAAACATGAAACTTAATATATAGGGTATTCGAACCCATGCAAACTTTATATTTGGTTTTTAACCGGTAAAATCGGTGCAAATATTTAAAAATTAAAAAAAATAAAATTTGCCAGGTGAAGGTCGAACGATGGCATTACGAATATGCATGCGTAACCTAATAGCCATTAGTTCATGTTTTAATTTTTAGCCTTCCAGCAAACGTCTTGATAGCTCGGATATTGACGTCAAAGGAAAAAATAAATTGTAAGCTAAACGTTTTGGTTTCGATTCTCGGTGATGGCGCACAAATTTTTAACTTTTTTAAATCCTTAATATATATTGGGTCCAATATAATAAATACGAAATCTGTATTAATCAAAATATCATATTAAGCATATTTTACGACCGGGCAATGCCCGGCGGCCTGCCAGTGTGTGTGTGTGTGTGTGTGTGTGTGTGTACATATATATATATATATATATATATATATTCTTAAGCCTGTATGAACGGAATGGTCTCTACCAAACTATTCTGTCACTTTTTTGTCTAGACTTGAAACTTGATATATATGGGATTCAGACCAGTGTAATAAATTCGATTTGGTTTTTAACTAGTAAAAATAGCTACTAAGAGGTCAAAATATAAAAATTAGAACTGGAAGGCATAAGTCGACAAAATTTATTTATAATGTTTAATATGCATATGGCCTTGGCTCAGATGGTAATGAATAATACTGGAAAGCTATGTGTCTTGGTTTCGATTGTAGCTGATGGCACCCAGGTCATATTTTTTTTATTGGGTGCAATATAATAATCGATAGAGAATTGGCTCTATAATATGTAATGTGCATAAATTAAAATATATTTAAACGTATTTTATGACCGTGCAATGCCAAGCGGCGTGCTAGTATTCATATATACCATCATCAACGTTTCATATTTTAGTTAAGACTTTTTCGAGTCAAGATTACATAGAGAAATACAGAGAAGCTAAAATCTGTAACACCTGGAATGAATGAAAGTGAAATAATACACTAAAAGGGTTTAAGAAGTCGAACAGTTCTATTTCGTCGGTGTAATATCGAGTCGGTAGTCATTTATTTGTTGCTTTATTTAGTATTCAAATAACTCCTACTCAGATAAATGCATACATTATTATCTGACAAACTAAGTTACATAGTCGCTACTCTGAACAAGCTAATGTTTCAGAACAATTGGTTGATCAAAAAACCAAAAGCACCTCCTCAGGCGTCAGAAATAAAGCTTGTCTGCTATTCAAAATAGCTGATTCTTAATTAAAAGGAGAGAAATATATATTTTTTTAATTACGAAATTAAAATATTTACTCGCTAACTTGAAGTGCCAGTGATACAAAATGACATAGATTCAAAAAGGGCGACGGCTAAAAAGAAAGAAATTTGAATTCGACCAAAGATACCACTATGATAAATATCCGCTCCTCGGTGGTGTAACGACCCCTGATGACTTCGTAACCGGCATTCTAGATGCTCTAAAATCTTTTTTCAATGATTTGTTGTTTCTCTTGTCCCACCTTATATTTGATCAATTCAGCTTCTCTTGGGACACCATATATATATATATATATATATATATATATATATATATATATATATATATATATATATATATATATATATATATATAATAATATAAGCTGAATGTCTCTGTGTGTGTGTCTGGTCACGAATAGGCTTCTATATGGTTGACTATTTTAAAAAACTGATTACATATAATAATAGAAGATGTAACGAGACACAGGAATGGGTATGTTTGATCTGGCAAACCATGGTTCATTAAAATTGTGGGGTCTGCGTTCGCGCCTGGTCCACAAAGTATGGAAATAAAAAAATTTTTAAAAAAACATTTACAAGTGTTTTTGATATAGATGTATATAAGAATACTTTGATAAGTATGTTTTAACTTAACTAGGGATGGTATAATAAAACTGTGGGGTCTTAGTTCGCGCCTGGCCTCCATAGAATTGAAATAGACACAAACTTTGATAAAGACTTTCTATATCTATCTGCATAAGTATACTTTGATAATTATGTTTCAGTTTGAAGAAATATGGTATAATAAAATTATGGGGTGTTCGTTCGCGCCTGACCTCCATAGAATAGAAATATGTCACAAAGTTTAACAAGGTTCTTTAATATAGCTATCTCTTTACAACCCTTCCTTTTCATAACCTATCATACTTTAATAAATCAGAGTCCATTTTCTGTAGGCTGCTTTTGAACCCAGTCTACGACGGGTACTTTTGCTAATATATATATATATATATACACACACACACATAAATTCGGTTTTCTTTTGTGTGTATCGATATTCATATTAAAAAGAAAATACAATTTTGTTATATATGGGTTATGGAATTGCATCCACTAAAAAAGATCTAGCTAATTTGCATATTCTTTTAAACATTCATTTTAATTAATTCCCTCTTAGTTTTTCCGGTTTTCTTATAGGATGATAATCTTTAGTTAACTATTACGCGTAATTATATTCATGCAGATATTCTACATGATTTATGCTTGCATAATATTTGCATAAAAAGGTTATAGTAAATGCCAAATTGTTTCCATATATGTTTTATCTATCTATATATCTATAAAAGTGAACGTGTCTGTGTGTGGGTGTGTCTGTGCCTGTGTGTGTGTGTACATTTCCCTATGCAATAACTCTGTCAATTTTAAGACTACAAACTCGAAATTTCATGTACAGGGTACTGAGATTTGGGAAAATCTTTGTGATAGGTTTTCGGCCAGGAATTTGGCTTTTAAGGGGTCAAAGTTCAACGAGTTGACCTTTGAGAACTCTACCAAACCCCTCCGACAATTTTGGTTCTAAACACTTGAAATTTTAGATATAGGTTCCTTGGAGATGGATCTAACTTAATAACTTGATTTGAGCCCAAAACAAATGTTAAGGGGTCATAATAGGGGTCAAATTTAAAAAATTGACCGCTTTTCTTCTTTTTTTTTTTTTTCGTTCAACATACACCTCCAAACACCCGGCCAACGCTGGGCTGAAATGCTAGTATATATATATATATATATATATATTAATTGGTTCTTACACTTCAGTTTCCCCCAGTGCTCTTTATTTCATCAATATTATTTTCATTTAAACTATCGATTTCTCCTGATGCGATCATAGGCTTAAAGATTTCTAGAAAATTTTCCGCCCATTGTTTTTAAGTATATTTATGAATTTTGGAACCTCAAAACATATACATATAAAGTTTAGTTAAAGTGTTGCTATATCATTATGAGATTACATAACACAAATAATTTATCAAATCCATGAAATATCATAAATCTTAAGATATAACAAAATACTGTAGATATGTTTGTACTGATATTTTGGGCACACTGTCATTGACCACATTATATTTTGTTAAAAAATTGCACTTCTGCACATGATGATGATGATGATGATGACTGTTTATGATTATTCACATTGACAGTGGTGCTGCAGCATTATTGAAGTGATGTCTCGTTTTTTGGTTGATTGATTAAATACCAGATTGCAAGCTTTCAAAGCATCATATAATCGTTGCTATTGTTGATCATAAATGTTAGTGTTCGCAGCATGACTATGAGGTGCCTTCAAAAGGTTTCCAGACTTTTGTTTCGTATGGACACTTTTCTTGTTAGTACATAAAACTCTAGTTCCCTTCGAAGTTATCTCCCCCGGCTGCAATACACTTGTACCGTTCCAACAACTTCTGGAAGACCCCACGGAAGTCTTCTTGCGTAAACACAGCCTCTTTAATCTTCTCAATTGTCTCATAGTGACAGCCTCTAAGGTTTTTCTTGAGCTTAAGGAATAACCAAAAGTCACAAGGAGTAAGGTCTAGAGGGAGGGTAGAGAACTCTCTTGGTGCCCATCTTGCTATCATGATAACATCTTTTCTGATCTTCTCTAAGCAACTTTGGGAAAACTTTACACAAATCTTTCACATACTCAGTTCCTCATGAATAATTGTGCATACAGTCTCTACACTGACATCAATGCACTTATTCTCTCTATAGAGACATAACTGTCCTTATCCATGATCCTTTACTTGGCCAATCAACCCTGGTGTTCTGACGTCCTTACACATCCCACACCTCTCATCATCCCTCACAGACTCCCTGCCTTCCTTGAATCTCTTATGCCACTCAAAAACTGATGCATGATTTATATAAGATGGTCCAAAAGCAGTCTGAAGCATTCCATACTTTTGTGTGACATTTTTTTTCAAGTGTAAAACAATTTTATTGCATGTCGCTCTTCTAAATTGTCCTTACGTCCAGATTCAATTTTTGAAATTTATCGGCAGTGACAATGGGGCTTTAGTGGGGTGTATTCCAATTCCTGCTGTTCATTTGAATCTGAAATCATAAAAATTGGTCAGTCATCTCATAGGATGTATAGCAATGACGTAGTTAATTTTCAAGTGTCTACGACAATTTTAAATGCCTGTACAAAAAATGTCTGGAAACTTATTGAAGGCACCTTGTATCTAAGACATCTAAGACAAGTAAACATCTAATCGAAATTCCACCAAACACACATAACCTTAGAGGTTTGAATCATTTTGACCAATTTTATGCCACATGTTTGTTGACAGCCTTCTGTTTCTACATTACTATTTTATTTTGTCATTACTTTTGCACTGTTTTTTTTTGTTGTTTTTTGTTTTTGTTTTTTGTTTTTTTGTTTTTGTTTTTTTGTTTTTATTTTTTGTTTTTGTTTTTGTTCTTGTTTTTTGTTTGTTTTTGTTTTTGTTTTTTGTTTTTTTTTGTTTTTGTTTTTTTTCTGTTCTTGTTTTTTGTTTTTGTTTTTTGTTTTTTGTTCTTGTTTTTTGTTTTTTTGAGTATTTTTTTTTGTTTTGTTTATTTTTTTGTTTTTTTTGTTTTTGTTTTTTGTTTTTTGTTTTTGTTTTTGTTTTTTGTTTTTTTTGTTTGTTTTTTGTTTTTGTTTTGTTTTGTTTTTTTTGTTTTTTTTTTATTATTTTTTTTGTTTATTTTTTGTTTATTTTTTGTTTATTTTTTGTTTTTGTTTTTTGTTTTTGTTTTTTGTTTTTTTGTTTTTTGTTTTTGTTTTTTGTTTTTTTGTTTTTGTTTTTGTTTTTGTTTTTTGTTTTTGTTTTTTTTCACAGGAAACGTAAAATGGCCTTAATTGTCTTTTTTTCTTTTTTTTTTGTTCTTCATTCTTTATCAAAGCTATAAAATAAGGAATGTTTATAATTTATATTAAGATTCCTGAGCAACACCAGTTAGTGACAGATAGTTTAGAATGATATTAAACTATCTGTATTATTTGTTTGTTTTTTTCAAACTATTGTTTTCATCTTTAATGTTATTTCCGCAATGTTTCGGTCAATGTAACCTCCAACCTTCTTCCGGTGTATCTTGTTCAACTCACAGAATCTTTCTGTTGAACTCAAGAATTTGCACAGAATTTCGAATGGAGTTCTTTGCTTACTCCACAGGGGTAGCATGTTCTCATTCCATCAACTATGACTGGGATGAAACTCAAAGCTTCAATTGTAAAGTTACACTCTTCTGGAGGTTGAAGGCTTGATCTTCAGTGCGAGCGACACTCAAAATAGAGCAGTCATCACTTATCAAGACTTAGAGGTCACTCGAGGATAAGGGTTAATGAGTGTACAGTGGTCAAGAGGAACATGTCAGTCATTGTTAGTAGTGGAAATTTGGTAAATTGGATTACTTAAGGGGACGGCTTATCAAGAATTTGTTCATGTTGGACTTAGTGTCGCCCGCACTGAGGATCAAGCCTTCAACCTCCAGAAGAATGTAACTTTACAACTGAATTTTACCAAGTACTTTGCTCATTACGTCACGGATCCTTTCAGACAATTCTAACGTACTGGATAAAGTACTTGGCAAGTTCCCGAGTTTGACAAGATACACCTGAAGAAGGTCGAAGGTTTACATCGACTGAAACGTTGTGCAAATAACACTCCAGATGAGAACAGCAGTCAGAGAGAACCAAATAATCAATCCTCATCTCAAAAATGCAAAAACGTAAACTTAACTGGTGTTGCCAAGGATCATTATTATTATTTTGCGGGACTTTGCTGTATGCTCGGGTACCCGCTTTGCAAACACTCTTGCAGCAAGTTACTTAAATTCAACTATGAACTTTAAAGCAAATAAGTTATATCAAAGTTGACAATTATATTGCTCCACATAAAAATTGAAACAATTGCAAAGAATCACAATGGTCAGCATTTGTTTAATTGGTTTAGGGGATGGGGGTGGAGGAGGGTGATCTGATTCAAATTCACAAAGTTAGTCGGCAACATAATAGCGACTCCCGAAATGGTGACGAACCCCAATTTGGTGTGCACTATCTCTAGGTGGGAGAGTTTATGAAGGGTCGCACTAAATATGATCTTCACCTTGAAAAATAGTGTGCATCATCCCGAGGTCGGAGACCAATATGTCCGGTTTGGTCACGATCTGTCTAGTGGTTTGAGCTGTAGGAAAGTATATATATATAGGCTATTACCTTGACTTTAACCATGACCATCATCATCCCAGGTTTGGTCATGATCGGTTCAGTGGTGTGGGCTGTAGGAGAGTTGTACACACACACGAACGCTACTACTTTATATATATATATATATATATATATATATATATATATATTACACACACATCCACCCACACAGAAATAAAAAGGAATACAGTTATGTGTTCACGTCTGTATTTACATTTAATAATTTTTTTTTTTTTTTTTTTTACATTTTCACCCCAAACAAGGCACATTGCCACTTTGGTGAAGGGGGCTACTATCAGGGGCAACAACTACTGGAGTACTATGTAGGGATTTGGGCAGCAAGATGTCGGTTCACATTACACTTGAACTTCTGCATGTCAGTACAGTTAGAAGCAGGGACCTGAAATGAAATTCCAGAGTCTAGCGGTTTTGGGGAAGAAACTACTGGAGTAGAAAGATCTTTTACCTCTAGGGATCTCTACTGTGTGGGAGTGGGATTTAGCTGCCTGTCGGGTTTGTCGAGGGTATTTACGTCGTGAAGGCACAAGTGATTGCAGTTCGTCAGAGCATTCACCATTAAAATACTTGTAGATCAGGCAGAGGAATGCAACATTTCGTTGATGGGACAGAGGCTGAAGCTTAGATGACAGTTCAGGGCCTATTAGGTTGGCGACTCTCCTTTGAACCTTGTCTAGCGGCGAGAGACTAGTAGCAGATGCACCAGCCCAAATATGACAGCAATACTCCATACATGGGCGAATGGTGGCCTTATGGAGGTACAGGATACTTTCGGGTGTCAGTAGTTTTCTAGCACGGTAGAGAGAGCCTACCTTCTTCACAGTATAAAAATACTATTCCGGTGTGTTCCTTTTTATTTCTCTATTTTATCAGAATACTATTTCCATTGTTCTTCTTATTCTGTTGAAATGGAATACCAAACTTTAAAGCAAAAGTTGCGAGTTTTTTTGCTTAAATGTAAATAAAAACGTGAACACATCACTCGATTTGTTCCTTTTTATTTCTCTACTAGACTACTCGTGACCCGTTGGGTCAGTATGTTAGCTACGGAATTCATGCATGAGCGTGACACTTGTGACGTAAAGAAAATAGTTTTTTTTTTTTTTGTTTTGACATAACAGAAACATTTCTATGAAAGTATATTAAAATGAAAAATCACGGACGGGTCACTCAAACATGAAAAAAAATTCTCCCTATTCATGTAAAGTTACCTATTTTTCCGAATAATCGCTCAAAAAATCGAAAATTAAACATGATTTTCCTACGAATCGAACGCCAAAAGTCATTTAGCAGCAAAAACGCACATGAACCTACCGATAACAAATATAAGAATGAAAAACCGATATTGGAATCCTTCAACCAATTTATAGAAACTTAAAATCTAAAAACAAATAATTAATAAAACCTGAAGCAAAAAAATAAAACCTAAATAAATAAAATAAAACTAATATTGAAACAGATTAGTAAATGTGTCAACAAATTCACCGATCTCACACAACTATTTTGTATCTAGAAATGTAAAATAAAAAAAGAAGGAAGGAAAGAAAAGGGACGGATAGAGAGAGTAGTAGTAGCCTTGGCTTTACTACAATTATTCTTATGTTTGTCAACGGGTTAAAGTTGTTTAGTTGTAAGAAAATAGCGACAGTATTGTTGTAATAAAGAATAGTTGCAAAACAGCCCCACTCTTCCCATGTTAAATAATAATTTCAAAATAATAACGTTAATATTTTAGTGCACAAGTAAAAATCTGCAAAAGAAGCTATTTGTGTTTGTTTGTTTACGTTATTATGGGTTAATGTTTATGCGTGCATACGCAACCGGATGTCGTAAACCGGAAAGTGGGTTACATCACTCGTTACAAGGTCATTTGAGTTTTATAATTATATAGATTTTATCGGAATACTATTTCCATTATTCTCATCATATATATATATATATATATATATATATATATATATATATATATATATATATATTATTTTTATTTTTAAATCGATCGAATGCATTACACAAATAGTCATCCAATTAAATTTTGTTTGTATTCAATGAAATAAAGTATGAAGAGATTGTTTCGCATATTCACTATTTTAAACAAGTATTTTTTTTTGTTACTGAATATATGGCTCTTTTGTACTATATATAAACTCCACTCTCTCTCTCTCTCTCTCTCTCTTCTTCTTCTTCTTCTTCTTCTTCCCCGCTCTCTATATTATTTGTACAGTGTTTTCTTTGTTTTTGTTTTCATAAACTTATGTAACATTTCTGTTGGCTTTTTTTTTTTTTTTTTAAATTTTTTTTTTATTACATTTTCACCCCAAACAAGGCAAATTGCCACTTTGGTGTAGGGGGCTACTATGTAGGGATTTGGGCAGCAAGATGTCGGTTCACGTTACACTTGAACTTCTGCACGTCAGTACTGTTGGGGAAGCAGGGACCTGGAATGGAATTCCAGAGTCTAGCGGTTCTGGGGAAGAAACTATTGGAGTAAAAAGATCTTTTACCTCTAGGGATCTCTACAGTGTGGGGGTGGGATTTAGCAGCCTGTTGGGTTTGTCGAGGGTGCTCACGTCGTGGGGGCACAAGTGATTGCAGTTCGTCAGAGCATTCACCACTAAAATACTTGTAGAAAAGGCAGAGGGATGCAACATTTCGTCGATGGGAGAGAGACTGAAGCTTAGATGCCAGTTCAGGGTCTATCAGGTTTGCGACTCTCTTTTGAACCTTGTCAAGAAGCGAGAGACTAGTAGCAGATGCACCAGCCCAGATGTGACAGCAATACTCCATACATGGGCGAATGGTGGCCTTATAGAGGTACAGGATACTTTCGGGTGTCAGTAGTTGTCTAGAACGGTACAGAGAGCCTACCTTTTTTGCAGCGGCCCTGGCAATGCCTTCAATGTAATTGTTCCAACTCATGTTTCCTGTGAACGTTAGGCCAAGGAGTTTGAAAGATGTACTCTCAGATAGAGTCGTTGGCCATTGCTATAGGTGGTAGAGAGGGTTTCTTGTAATTGTTGAATGAAACTAGTTTAGTCTTGGCAGCATTGAACGCGACCAACCACTTTTGTCCCCATTCCACCACAGGCTAGGTTAAGAAAAATCGTGCACGGAAAGTCGTATTTCGTGAATTCTTGTCTCTGTGTCTGTTTTTATTTCTCCCTCCCTTCCTCTTATTATCACTAGGGCTATGACAACAGCATATTCTTTTCATTGATTTGACTCTCGAGTATATATCCGACAGTTAATCAACCGAGAACCACATCACTCTACATAAAAGCATATAAGATATCAACGGATACAAACTCGAGTCAAAACAATGAAAAGAATATGCTGTTGTCCCAGCCCTAATTATCACATACGCGCTATATGTTAAGAAATCCAAGTGTGTTCATAATTTTAACTTTCTCCACTCTATGCATTTTTCACTGCCAGGTGTTTGTCTTCTTTGCCTCCAATTTTTATTTTTCTAATTGAAATCGTCTCATTGACCAATGTGGCCAATGAAAACGCTTGAAACATGATTGAAAACCCGTGTAAATGAAAAAAATTGTTATAAAATTAGTAAATTAGAGTAGCAGGAAAAGAACTAGGAACCAAGAGAAGGAGAGGGGGGTTATCTCGTCCAGCTCTTGTAAACAAAAGAAAAACCGTTGATCGGATTAAATTTAATAGGCTAAAAATCGACTTGAAAAAAAAAGTAAAATGGTAACTCTATCTTCGTCACGTCATCACAAATGCCACATAGTCTTGGTCGCGGCGCCACAAATGTAACACATATTTCACAGATGTATAGAACTCACGACGGAGCCAGCAGATATGGGATATGTGGGGTGTGAGTCGGCATTCACTAATTCGTAGTTGGAATCCGTCAATATTAGAGATCATGGTTGCAGGTGCAAGGATATCTAGAAGTCGAAAGTTGTAGAGTATACCTGGGACCGTTAAAGAAAAATTTTACGAGATCTCCGACCTACAGAAGGGTCTTATCGGGTCACATCCACATCCATACCGATTTAAAAGGCGTGAACAACTTCAGAAAAATAACGACATTCGAATAAGAACTCTAGATCGCTGCACTGGGATTAAAATAACATTTATTAGCCTGTTTAAGAAAAAGTAATTCAAATTATCTTTACGCCAAGGTATTTGTGTCAAATGTTCATTAGACAGTCCTTGATAGTGTGTGTCTCAAAGAAAGGGCAAAAAGACTATGATTATGGATTTTGTGGGAACATGATGAGAATTAGCAGCGAACCGGATGTTAACGCATCCACCATGAGAGACAAAATAAAAAAAATCATCTTTTGCACATGGCTCCACGCATCGCTTCCGCTTGGGAAGAAAAAAATAAGATAACCACAAAATAATTATCGACCAATGGCAGAGCTCCGCGCCTAAAATAAACACCTCAAATATCACAGTCGCTGGGAGCCGGTTTGCCACTATAAAATGAGGGGACCAAAAGGAAAGGGAAGTGGAGATTCGCCCTGCTGCGTCAGTGAACGCACGGACAGATTCTCCCACCCGACCTAAAGAGATGAAGAAGAAAAAGAAATAAGGCACCAGTGAACTGAAGCCGACTACGACCTCATGTTATGGGCCAAACGCCTTCAATTCTAAACAATGCCTAATTCATACAAACCAAAGAAGAGAGGATGAAAAAGAAGACGAAGACGCTGGGCTGCTAGCTGCTGATGAAAAAGTCACTCGCTTTCCAGTTACAAGCCGGGACACGCATCACCGACAACAGGATAACCAGCCTACGCTCACCATCTCCATCGTCCAAAAGATAAGTTACATTTTACGAACATTCATTCCTCGTCAATTCATACATACCTACAAACATTTTACGAACATTCATCTCCTTCGTTAAATCACATTCCATCCTACGAACATTTTGCCTCTCCTAATACAAATTATTGGTAGTAAATAAAATCGGTTCTCAACCTTCAATATTCGTCTGTCTTTAATTATATGGAGTCAGAATCTACACACTTTCAACGTTATTCATTTCATGTATTCTTGGTTGTGGCCTCTATGGCATCCTTTCTCACCTCTAATCCTTTTCATAAAACTCGAGGCCATAATTTTCATGTTGAGAAGGAACACATGTGATTATTTTCTGGAGGGAAAAGAAAGTAGTCATTAAAATATGTCTGCCTACGTGTTAAGTGGCGCGCGTGCGTGTGTGTGTGTGTGTGTGTGTGTGTGTGTGTGTGTGTGTGTGTGTTCAATGCATACGAAAATAGCAGTTTGAGATAACAGGGTTGTCAATAAAAATAAATCTCGTTAGATATGATATTTTTTTTCCATATGGAGAATATAAGGTGCGTAACACGTGGGAAATCCTGTTATGTAATTTAACGTCCCATAAGGTCGAGCTGAGGAAATCTTTAGAGAAACTGTTGAAAAGAATTAATTCTCATTTGATACGGTACTTTCCGTGATGAGTTGAGGTGTATGATTTGCGCGAAGTCATGTTGGTGATTTTACGTCCCGCAAAACGGATTTACACATGCAAAAGCTCATATAGTGGATATTCCAGAATATTCCGGATTATTTGTTGTATCACTACGCGCAATGTAGTCCCTTTATCGCATGTGTGCAGATAGGCAAATCATGACGTAAGCTTATGTGTACTTAACGCACGTGCATGTTGAAACCGGTGATTGCATTTAGAATGTCTCCGCCGAAAGTTTGTTCCGGCCACATATAGCGGATGCTACAGATGTATCGCCACAAGACTACAGATGTAACCTATGTCCCACAGATGTATGATAGTCTCGTCGTAGTATCACACATGCAACCATATACCACATCATGGGACCACAAATGTAACTTGGCCTTCAGAATCGCCACAAAATAAGAAAAAATTAATTAGAATACAAATCAATATTTTTCCTATCAAACTGATGAAACAATTTCTTATCTGGCTTCTGGATTAAGATTGAGAAAAAGCTGTCGTACCAGTCGACAATCAGACAGTTTGAGCCGCTTTGAAGTTGACGTCATTTTCTTCTGTCGGGATGGGGTATTGTTCTATGCTATCCTAGAAGGTCTACACTCCAAGGTTTTACCTTTTCACACTTTGGGAAAGGAGTAGATTATTCGTACTTGCATGAGGCACCCCTAGTGAGGAATGCCAATGAAACCGCGTAGACATTTTTGTAGGCCAGAGCAAATACGCCTCTTGTGCACTGGCTTTTCACTACCCGCTATCTGACAATGTGTCAAACCTTCCTGTGTTGAAAGGGAAATAAAAGCTATATCGGTCAACAGTATGGGAGGAAATCTTAGTCTGCATTTTATATATATATATATATATATATATATATATATGACAATAAATCATTTAGCTTTGATTGAGCAATAAATTGTACCAAATTAATAAACAATGTTACTAAAAATCATCAGAAAATTAGAAAAACCTTTTGATTCAACCTTGTGCATACTATAAAACATATTGAACACTCCCATTATTTGGGTCGATGTAATCTCCGACCTTCTCCAAGAGTATTTTGTCGAACTCGGGAATCTGCATGGAATTTCGAAAAGAACCGATTATTTAATCCATAGGGGTAGCATGCTTTTTATTCCATCAGTTATAACTGGGTTAAAGTCCTTTTTTTTTTCTTCTTTTTTTTTTTTTTTTTACACAGTGGTCACCACTTATCAAGGCCCGGAAGCCACTCAGGGATAAGGGTTATTGCAAGTACAGTACTTTAGTGTGGAGATTTAATGAAGTGTTCACTTAAGGGGGCGGTTCATCAGGAATTTGTCCTAAATGATTCACAATTGTATTTTAGTGTTGCTTGCACTGAGGATTGAACCTTTAATCTCCAGAAGATTCTGACTTATGACTGATTTTTACCAAGTATTTTATCCATTACTCGACAGGTTCTTGCAGTTGACATTAAAAATACAATTGCCAATTACTTTGTACTTCTGCCCAATCATGTCTAACAGAATGAGAGCATGCTACTTCTGTGGATTAAATAAAAGGCTCCATTCTACATTTCGTGCAGGTTCCCGGGTTTGGCAGAAAGGTTCCCAGGTTTGACAGAAATATCTCCTCGCGCACAAGAGATGTCTCCTCGCGCACAAGAGATGTCTCCTCGCGCACACGAGATGTCTCCTCGCGCACACGAGATGTCTCCTCGCGCACACGAGATGTCTCCTCGCGCACACGAGATGTCTCCTCGCGCACAAGAGATGTCTCATCGCGCACAAGAGATGTCTCATAGCGCACAAGAGATGTCTCATAGCGCACAAGAGATGTCTCCTAGCGCACAAGAGATGTCTCTTCGCCCACAACAAATATTTCCGCGTTCGACAAGATACATATGAAGAAGGTCAAAGATTACATCGACCAAAACGTTGTGCTAATCAAACTCAAGATGAGAACAGTGATCCAAATAACTCAATTAATCAATCCTCATCTCAACAATCCACAAACATACATTGAACATGTTCAGTCATCAGACGAGAGAAATAAACAGTTGATTGCTTTGCAAAGAAAAAATATTTATGCCAGTTATTTTATGACAACTGCGTTATAAATAAAATAAAATGCTTTTGTGATAGTGCTTAATGGCTTCGAGACAGATGGTCGCTTTGTTTCTGATTTACGTAATACACATAAACCAAGAAACATTTAATAGCCAAATGGAATATGTAAAGTGGGTATCGCAATAATTTAACATATGGGACAGATGTAAATTTATGGATTCCAACAGCTTTTATTCTACTTTTTCCTTCACTTAAATTGAATACCCTGCAGTGAAATCGATATGACTTCATAATAAAGATATTTGCTGCTTCCATCTTTTAACTCTTATAAAAAAAAAAAGTACCTGAAAAATTGAAAATTGAATAAAAGAATCGATTAGCAAAAAAGCTATCGATTTTGTTTAATCAAACTTGTTTGATAAATAATATCCTCTCAACTGTCAAATCAATCTGATAGCTTAAAGTAGTTGTTGACGAGCAGAAGTTTGAAGCTCGTATCAATGCCATTGTGCCTCAAGGATCTATTCTTGATTTTTCACAAATCATATTCTGAGATCACTCGTTGACATCAATGCAGAAAAGAACTATTGATGGCAACACTTCGAATATACAGCATAATCACATTGATACACTTGTTTCCATCAGATCACCGAAGTTAAGCAACGTTGAGCCTGGTCATTATTAAAATGGGTGACCAATTTGGGAATTCCAGGTGCTATGTAGGAGGACGTCGACACCTCCTTGCAAGAGTTGCAAAAACCTAACATCATCTCCCTTAACAGAGATATACATTTGATTGGGAACCGCTTGTGAATTTTATACTCTCATGGAACTTCCTCCTTTATAGGAAGCCATCCATCTATAGCCTTGAGCCCCTGGAATGGCATAGGTCATCTACAACTTTGTAGATGCTTTTGTAGCGAGGAGTTTGTTTTTTCGACGTGAGGGTGCTGGCTCCACGCCCAACGTTCCCAGAAGGTACGTACAATGCCTAGCTCTCCCAAATGGTCACCCATCTGATACTGGCTAGGCTCAACGTTGCTTAACATCGGTGATCTGGTGAGAACCGGTGTGTCAACGTGATTGTGCGGTACTTTTATAAGAAGCCGGTTAAACCCAAATAGGGCTCGTATCGTTTCACACATACACATATACATACATACACACGCACACACACATAAATACATACACACGCGCACACACACATACATACATACATACGCACACATACATACATACGCGCACGCACACACACACACACACACACACACGCACAACACATAGATGTAAGCACACGCACGCACGCACATGCATACACACACATGCATTCACACTAGCGTGCACAAATACACACTTCGAAGAGTATTGATAACAAAAATCTTCCTGACTCTGTTTCAACTTGGAGCACGTGAGGTAATGACGGGAGAGAAGTAACTTACTTTTAACACTCTTTAAAACCAAGCTACTCTCCTTTCGCCACGAACGCTCGGCTCATTTCTCCGCAAAGGAAATGAATATGAGGTACCGTTTAGATGCTCGAGATGATTGCCGATAAATTGATAAAGTGCGAATGTTGATTAGTTGAATTTTTTTTTTTTTTTGATGTGGTGAATCTATCGAAAGAAAGGATGGTTTTAATTTCACACAAAACAAGCAACGTTCTCTCTCGAACTCCATTGATGTGCAGTCCTATGCCTTACATGTGTTTGCTTGCCACACGTAAAAGCATCTGGAATCCTTAGATTCCCATCATTCCGGTCATCATAGAAGCAACCGGACTCATAGAAAAAGAATTTCAAAAGCTGCCTGGCGAATATACCCAGTGAATCAAGTGCAAGAGAAATACCAACAATCGCACTTAAACAAACGGTTGGAATCTTAAAAAGATCTCTCAGTTGGAATATCTGAAACAGCAGGTAAATGTCTAGCATCCGGTAGGATGTCCTATCCTCGGCATAAACAAAATAAAAAAATTGACAGAAAAAAAAAAAATGAAGGAATTTACCTGAGGTTGACGGATCCTGATATCAATTCTTACTGGATTTAATCAGATTCCTTTTGGCTGGGTAGCTCTGACGCGACTATGTTGTTACTCTCTCAACCATAGCAAGGAACAGTTGGTTTGCAGGTGGAGGGGGTTATTGAAATGGTGGAATAGTTGGCACAGTACAAAACCCAGCTTCGAAATCTAGTGAGTGATGTCCTTTTCTCCTCCTTACAACCTCTTTCTCACAAGAGATGTTGCAAGTCTATCGTTACTCTATTGTTATTTTCATGGCAATTGCTCGACTGAGCTCCAGTCTATGGTTTTACTCCTGCAAAACATTCACAACACTCGTCTAGTTATTACCACTGCTAACAATTTTCCCTCTATCTTTACTTAAAACTAAGCGAAAACTCCATGAGAAAAGATTTTTTTTCGGAGAACTGCCCGTTTGTGGAACACAATACCTCGGGGCTGCTTCTCAGTTGCCTACAGTGTGGTCGTTTAAAATTCCAATGTAAACAAATTCTTGTTGAGCTGTTCTCTTAAATAATCAAATTCTCACAAATTTACATTACTACCTATCACCACAGTGGTGTCTCATCGACCACCTTACATTCATTAAAAGTAAATAGATTACAAGGTTTAGATAAAAAAAAAAAAATTAGGTTGGCGGACACATCGAGAGAGAAGGTGACCGCCATAGATGTGAGGTTCATTTTGGCGAGTTTGTCGACTTGCGTCCTAGGAAGCGAGACGAACAGTCGATCTAATAACGTAATCAATGCACTATATAAAAGGGTTCTTCGAGAAAACAACGGGGGGGGGGGCAGATGCCATGGAAACGTGACATAAATCTACAGAAAATATGAAAAGGTGTTTTCGTGTTATTGCTGAAGGTCTTCTATGAATTATTTTAGAATTCTCATTAATTAATGATGAATTGATATTGAGTTGAAAAGAAAGGAAATGAGACGAAATTGCTTCGTTTCCACATTTGATTAACGCAGACTTGTTAACACTGTGCAAATTGCTATTAACACTTTGAACTCGACACGTTAAACCATTATCAGAATAAACGACCCAGATGTGACATCAAAACTGCGACCACGTTATATATTATCAAGGTCAATAACATTTAATTAAAAAATCTGTCTCTTTTTATTGATTGATGATTCTTATTGTATATTTTAACATTGCCACTATCTAATCTCTCTCTCTCTCTCTCTCTCTCTCTCTCTCTCTCTCTCCCTCTTAATTTTCGTATCATTTCCTTTTAACTGGGGCTATGACATCCTACTGGATGCCAGACATTCACCTGCTATTTCAGGCACCCCGACTGAAAGATCTTCAGATTCTAACCGCCCCTTTGTAATTTTTTTTTTTTTTTTTTTTTTACATTTTCACCCCAAACAAGTCGCATTCCCACTTTGGTGTAGGGGGCTACTATCAGGGGCAGCAAATACTGGGGCACTATGTTGGGATTTGGGCAGTAAGATGTCGGTTCACGTTACCATTGAACTTCTGCATGTCAGTACAGTTAGGGAAGCAAGAACCTGGAATGGAATTCCAGAGTCTAGCGGTTCTGGGGAAGAAACTACTGGAGTAGAAAGATCTTTTACATCTAGGGATCTCTACTGTGTGGGGGGGGATTTAGCTGCTTGTCGGATTTGTCGAGGGTGTCTACGTCCTGGGGGCACAAGTGTCTGCAGCTCGTCAGAGCATTCACCATTAAAATACTTGTAGAACAGTTCAGGGCCTATCAGATTGGCGACTCTTTTTTTAACCTTGTCTAGGAGCGAGAGACTAGTAGCAGATGCACCAGCCCAAATGTGACAACAATACTCCATACATGGGCGAATGGTGGCCTTATAGAGGTACAGGATACTTTCGGGTGTCAGTAGTTTTCTAGCACGGTAGAGAGAGCCTACCTTTTTTGCAGCGGCCCTGGCAATGTTTTCAATATAATTGTTCCAACTCATGTTTCCTGTGAACGTTAGGCCAAGCAGTTTGAAAGATGTACTCTCAGACAGGGAGTCACTTAATAAGGTTCCAGCTTCTTTTCATGTTGTACATGTGACGTTAGTATTTCGTTATCTTCGCCATTTCAGTTCTGTTTAACCTTCAAAGTGCATCGCAAAACTGTGCACAAATATGCCTACATACATTTTTTTCCACACAGAAAAAAATAAAACGGATGATAAATCGATTTCCTCATGTGTATTTCGAATTTATAGTCCATAATATTTAGACAATGAATTAAAATACATCACAAATTCACTCAAAACATTGTAGCACACCACCTATTTGATATTAAATACAAAGAAAAACTCTTTACAAATATTTCCAATAAACAATCAAAAAGCATTATACCGGACACTTCTCTTAGAGAACAGATATTTTCTTTTCTCTACCAATACTACAATAATTTGCAAGTTTAAATAAACTAGAAATTCCAACACTGTAAACTACATCATAAACTATACAACAAACATTAAAAACATCAAAACATTTTTGAAAAAAAACCCACATCTAGTGCAAGTATATATACTGTCCCATGCAATAATTGCTATCAAATATACGTTAGTGAAACTCAATAGGAACTAAAGAAAAGACTTGATGAACATAAGATATAACAAGTGAAGCATGCATGGTCCCCCTTGAGTGCACAGTGAACGAGGCATAAAAAATAACTGTTCAGTATTTGGTCCCTCCCCATTTAGCCCCTAAAGTCCCCAGGGGGCGTCAAATCCTGGTGAAAATGAATGAACGGTGCAGTTTTAGGCGTCAACATATGTAAATTTGAGTTCTGCACCATGCAAAAAAAGAAATAAGTCCATTATTTGCCCCCCCACCATTTAGCCCCAAAAGTCCCCAAGAACTTAAAATATTTAACTTTGAGTTTAGCACCATGCAAAACTGCTAAATAGACATATACAGAAAATTTTCGATAAATATGGTAAAATAGTTCCAAAAATGGAGTGTTTTTAATAGTCCTAAAGCAGCCCCTGTGGCACGCCCAAGAGTTATTGCAAAGTATAAACAAACAAAATTATATAGAAATCAGTTAGTTACAACTTTTCAGAAAGTTTTATAAAAAACCAAGGCATCATTTTTTTTTTTTTTTTTTAATAAGCACAAAGGTCTCAATTTTGGCCATTTTTAACCCAAAAGGCACCCGGCGGGGGTGGGGGACAACCGGAGTTTTCCCAGAAAATCTGTTCTGTTACTTTTTTACTCATATGTTTAATGTGCGTGTAAAATTTCCAAAAATTCCAAGGCCCTGTCGGTGGGGCATTAGAATACGCCGACTGCCCCCCCCCCTGCAGAGGGTAAAAGTCCCTCAATAGGGGTCCTGGATATGACCTTAAACTATATCCAGTGGTGAGGCCTCAGCTTGCGGGCTTTGGGGAGTGTGGAGCCACCCTTTAATTACCATTGGTCCCAGGTCTACTCTGACCCGGAGTGGTAGTACCTGTTAGGGTCCCAACTATGGGTTAAATAGAAACTGATGTGAAAACAACAAATATACTCCATTAAAAAAATTTTTTCTTCAAAATCTTTGGATTTGGCATTAAATAACCGGAAAAGGGTTGATATGCCGTAAAACAAAAACAACCAACCAACCAACCAAAAATTCCAAGGCATAGTTATTGAGAAAAGTGCGGACAGACGACCGGACAAGGATGAATTTACAGGTCCACCCTCCTTTTGTCGGGGGACCAAGAAAAGAATATTTTATTATAATATATTTGTATAATTATTCCAGATTAAAAGTATCTAAAAGCAATGAATTTTACGAGGTTATAGTGCTCAATAAAAAGACCAAGATAGCTTTTTATTTAATATTAGATAAACAATTACATGATCACGACAATATCAAAGCTACTGTTTCATTCAAATATTGGCCATCATCAGGTGACTTAAACTTCTGATTTCATGGAAACATAATCTTTAAAAAACTTTTTGAAGATCATGTTTCTATGAAAGCAGAAGTTTAGGTCACCCAATGATGGTCAATATTTAACTGAAACAGTAACTTTGTTATTGTCGTGGTCATGTGATTTCTTTACCTAAAATTAAATAAAATATATACATATTAGTAATTAAGAGTTATAGGAGAAATAACGAGGGTGCTTAATTACTTGTGTAGGAGCATATTTTTTAATTTTACTTTACATTGTTTGATCTTTCCTTGATACCTTCGGTTACACGGTATTACTGGAAATTAGCATATTACATTATCAATACATCAACTAAAAAATTGGAAACATTTGGTACATTTAACTCTGAGGGCTGAGTTTTCAGTTTTGCTATGAAACCGAAGGTATCGATAGAAGATTAGATTAATATATGTGTCGATTGAAATAATTTTTTTTTCACTTATTTCAAATAGCACAATAGCTCGACTGCCCATCAATACCTGCGGTTTTATGGAAATATTGGAGATTTATTCGTATTATTTGGATTATTCGAACTACTGTTCTCATCCTTAAGTGTTATTTTTATAACGTTTCAGCCGATGTAACCTCCGACCTTCTTTAGGTGTATCTTGTCAAACTCTGGAATCTTTCTGTTAGGCTTCAGAATCTGCACAGAATTTCGAATGGAGTCCTTTATTTACTCCACGGGAGGGGGTAGCATGCACTCATTTCATTAGTCATGACCATGTAATCCTAAGTAATTCACAATTAACTTATTTATTGCAGACTATTATCATCTTTTTTTTTAGTTTCACGACATTTCGGCTAACTATTCCTTTGGCCTTCGTCAGGTGGTAAGTGCGACGGGATAAGAACTCTAAATCTCCTCAGCAATTACTGCCTTCCATAGTTGTCGTCTCATCACATTTTGGCCAAGTAAGCCTCTGGCCAGCTTTGGGTAGGATTGAAACCACTATCTTCAGACAATTCTCAACTGGAACCGTAGATTCGATGTCTCTATCAAAATAGAATATCAATTCTAATAAGTTAAAATGGTAGCTCCCAAATTATGCAGTCGGAATTACCTGAATATTACTGAATTATTAAAAAAAAAAAAACAACTTTAATCGTGTTAGCAAATGAAAAATTACTGCCATCTTTGTTTAATTCGAACAGAAAATGACCTCCCTTTTGAACTCTCCTGTGTCTTACGATCGTTTTCATTAAATTTTATTTTTTATTTATTTAATAATTTTCTACCTTATCGATTTTCGTAATTTTTGGATATAATCAGTAATCAATGGGATAATATCGTAATAATCGTTAATAATGGAGATTCGATAAAGTGTCTTACTTAAGGGGGCGGTTCACCAGGAATTTGTTTATGTTAGACTTGAAGACATCTATATTAAGACTAAACAACCTACCTTTTAATAAAAATTATTTTGAATAGGTTTGCTTTGTTTTATGTCATATCAATCATCTATGGGTGATTTAATGACTAAATAATGTTGTCCAGTGGAATCCCCATCGGTAGTATTATCAATCTGTCTATCTATAAAAGTGAGAATGTGTGTGTGTGTGTGGTGTGTGTGTGTGTGTGTGTGTGTGTGTGTGTGAAAGGACACTTCTCAACCTATATATTCAACGAATTTTTTATCTACAGACTTGAAATTTGGTATATAGGGGATTCAGACGTGTGGAAAAATTAATCCGTTTTTATCCAAAAAAAAAGGGCTGCTAAGCGGTCAAAATTTAAAAATTGGTATGTAGGTGGGGGCGTCAGATTTTTATCTGTTTGTCAACTGTTTCACGAATGCGCATGCATTGGTGGAAAAGATGACGGCTTCCTTATGTTAAGAATAAGTAGGTTTGAAAACACAATTTATAGATTGTGTTAAGCTAGCTTAATGGTTATCGTACTTAACTCACTGTTTTTAGATTTTGGTTTTCATCTCAGCTTGAGTATTTTTTATTTATTTTATTTTTTTTTTTTACTTACAAGAAGTGAATTGTTTAGAAAAAAAAACATAATACTCCAATGCACATGTCTCAGTTTCTGTATTAATTAAAATATTATATTTAGGCGTATTTTACGACCGGCCACGTTGAACAGCCTGTTAGTGTAGTTATAAAAGTGAGAATTTGTGTGGGAGAGAGAGAGAGGACAACTCTCAACCTATATACTCAACGAATTTTTTATCTACAGGCTTGAATTTTTATATATAAAGCATTCGAATATGTGGAAAACATTTTAATCCGCTTTTATCCAGAAGAAAAGGGCTCCTGAGGAGTCGAAATTTTTATATTTTGTCAACTGTTTCACGACTGCATGTGCACAAATCGTTCATATGGCGGCTTCTTTAAGTTAAAAAGTGTTGTCAAACCTACTTATTTCTTTAAAGACGTATCAAGCTGGCCTAATGGTTATCATACTTGACTTGCTGTCTTTAGGTTTTGGTTTCGATCTCAGCTCGGTAATTTTTTTTTTTTTTTTTTACTTAGAAGAAGTGAACTGTTTAGAAAAAACATAATACATGTCTTGGTTACTTTCGTTTTTTTTTTGTTTTTTGTTTTTTTTTTTTTTTTTTAAGAATTTAATATTACGTTCAATACCGAGCAGTGCTGTTTACGTCTGTTAGTTATTTTATATTCTTAGAAAACTCTCAGTAAATAGTCCTCCTATAAGAAAATTCAGACCGACAAAATCTACGCCGTTGGTACCCTCCCAGGCTTTACCTTTTGGTCTTTTGAGAAGGAGTTTACTACCGGGAAATGCAGATGGGATTGCCCAGATACTTTTTATGTCGATCAGTTTTCTTCCTCTAAGGTGCTGCCTTTTTGGAAGGAGACTAGAAACATTACTCTTCGAAAACATTGGTAATCTTCTTTGTTCTCAAAACGTCCTAGTATCTATTTGGGGAGGAAGATAAGAAAGGAGAAATAAAGTTAGGAGTTTTAGAAGAATCAATTCATTAATAGTTAGGGATGAGCTCATAGATACTAGGACATGACATTATCAGCCGATTAACTGGATCAGGTTTTTTCAACTTGTCATTTATCTGAAAGGCAGAGATGGAGTGTTGCCAATGAATTTAGGAAAACTCGTCCCCGGAAAACTCGTACTCAGAAAACTCGACCCCGGAAAACTCGTCTCCGGTTGCTAGGTAGGAAAACTGGTCCCTTATTGAATTAAACATCGATTGAAAACACATTCTTGAAGAAGATATTGTCTTTAAAAGAGAATACACATCCCTTAAATTAAATTAATTTTTCTAAGTTTTCGTTTTCTAACTAGCTTTGAAAGGTTTTGGTCTTTCAACTTATTTTAAAGAGTTTATTTAGTTTTAAAAAAAAAAGAAGTAATGTCGAGTACAAAAAATGTCCGACATAAGAGGATCACGTTTTAGGAGGATAATTTTAGGAGGATGCTTAAAAATAGAAAATTAAAGAAAATATAAAGGTAGATATAGTTTTAAAACGAGCCCCACCTCCAAAATAAAATAATAAATTTGTATATTTTTTGGTAATAATGCATATCTCATAATGTTTTTTAAAATATTTTTACATGTTTATTGTTTAAAAAAATTAAATTGAGTTTTCTAAGTTTTCGTTTTCTACCTAGCTTTATAAGATTTTGGTGTTTAAACTTATTTTAAAGAGTTTATTTAGTTAAAAGGAAATAACAAGTAATGTTGCACTTGACATTACTTAATAAATAATTTTTAACAAAAAAATGTCCGAAAATTAAAGAAAATACTGAGATAGATATAGAGCTTCCCCCACCTCCAAAATAAAATAAATTTGTATATTTTTAAGTACTGCACAAGTGCCCCCGAAATTACTTTTAAACGATACCCTCTCCTCCCGATGTTAAGAATGGCTTTCGAAATAATAACGTTATTATTTCAGCGCGGTACGAAAATTACATAAGACCGTGTTTTCTTTTTTGTTGTTTTGTAATAACACAAGAATTTTTAAAACTGAATTAATTCTTCTAAATAAAATAATTGCTTTCTTTGATAATACGTGTTTTCTTTCTTTATTTTTGTTTCGTAATGACACAAAAAGTGTTTAAACTAGAGTATTTTTTAAAATAAATATTTGGTTTCGTTTTTCGTATCTTGACTCCTTGATCAAGTTTATTTTTTTAAGGAAGAGTTAAAAATATTTTTTTAAATATTATGGGAGTGCATAGTCTCTTTTAAAAAATATATCTCCTTCAAGGACGGTAATAAAATGTGTTTTCCATCGATATTTATTCAATAAGAGTCCAGTTTGCCTACCTAGCAAAAAGCGGGGAGTTTTCTGGGTACGGGTTTTCCCGGGACGAGTTTTCCGGGCACCGTTGCCAATCGCATGACCGTTCGCACAATCAGCTACACCTTGTTCAGCATCATAGGTCGTCAACCACAGCCGATAGTTGACCAGTTTGAGAATTTGTAGACCTCCACCGACAGTGTAATCATTTTGAAGAAGACAATAACATACTCAAGGATTTGATTATTTAACTTAATATCTTAAGCTTAAGAATTACAATTAAACTGATCTATGACAGACAAATTAAAATGCTATTTTCAAACTTAAGCCTGATAGAACAACGAAATGCTATTTCAAACTTCAGCATGACAGTTCAACAAAAACGCTGTTTAAAATTTTCGCATGAAAGTCCACCTAAAATGCTATTTGTAATCTAAGCTGAGTTCCATTCTATGGTTCCCCTCTCACCTAACTTTCACAAGAAACACCCGTCTAGCAGAAAACACTATCACTAATTTCATCCATTCTTTATTTGTGCCTAAACCTAAACGTAGATTCCATGAAAAAGGCTTCTTTCTTAGAACTGCACGCCTATGGAATTTCTTCCGTTTTCCTGCTTTCCAGCTGACTACAATATGGTTGTCTTCAAGTCTAACGTAAACAAGTTTTTGATGAGCCGTTCCATATAAGTTAACAAATTTACCCAATCTCCATTACTAACGATTACTATATTGTCCAATTTCTACTGCACACTTTTTAATCCTTATCCTCGAGTGGCCTCTTGGCCTTGATAAGTGGTGATGGCTATGTAAAAAAAAACAAAAAGCATGATAGACAAACGAAAGTGGTTCTTCAGACTGAAGCATGAGTCCAACGAATATGTTATGTATAACTTAAGCATGACAGACCAATGAAATCCCTATTTTGAATTTAAGCATGACAGACCAACGAAAATGCAATTTCAATGAGTGACTTCCTGACGGATGAAACCTTTGGTGGCACTGCTAAGACATGCTTTTTCGCTGACAACCAAATGATCTGTTTTAATACTATAGTTTATCTTTACTGTCCTCGGCCAATGAATGAGAAATCCTTCTAGACTAAGGCAAATTGTATTTTTGTCCCAATTCAAAGTTCCCCTTTTTGAAGGGTTGGATTTTCTTCACATAAAAACCTGACCTTGTGTCTGCTCTCATGGGGAGGCAAATAAATAGTGCCTCTCATAAATATTAATGTTTGTAATTGTCGTTCTGAAACTGTATTCATCCTTCATGACTTTAAACCGGTGCCCGGAAAACTCGTACTCGGAAAAATCCCTCCTTTTTGCTAGGTAGGAAAACTGGTCCCTTATTGAATAAATATCGATTGAAAACACATTTTATTACCGTTCTTGAAGGAGATATTGTTTTAAAGGAGACTATGCACCCCCATAATATTTTTTAAATATATGTTTAACTCTTGCTTAAAAAAAAAAAAACTTGATCATGGAGTCAAGATACAAAAAACGAAACCAAATATTTATTCAAAAAATACTCTAGTTTTAACACTTTTTGTGTCATTACGAAACAAAAATAAAGAAAGAAAACACGTATTATCAAAACTAAAACTTTTTAAAATAAGTTGAAAGACCAAAAACTTTCAAAGCTAGGTAGAAAACGAAAACTTAGAAAAATTAATTTAATTTTTTTAAAACAACCGTAAACAAGTAAAAATATTTTTTAAAAATATTATGGGATGTGTATTCTTTTTTAAAGACAATATCTTCTTCAAGAACGGTTATAAAATGTGTTTTCAATCGATATTTATTCAATAATAGACCAGTTTTCCTACCTAGTAAAAGGGGTCTCGTTTTTCGGGAACGAGTTTTCCTAAATTCCTCTACTCCATTAAGCAAAACCGAATTGACATGTTTTATTTTATTTATTTACTTATTTTCAAGATCTCTTGAGAAACAGATGGTACTTTGTAGAACAAAGCTTTCTTGGGTCCTTGATTAATCCAGACAATAGTGTTTCGGTCAATAACACTTCCTGGATCTGTAAAGGACTCAACTTTCTATTCACCAGATCATTAGCCGTAAAGATTAAAATGTTTCCTGTTATTTATTATTCAGTCAGTACATATGTATGTCCCCTTTTCTCTTCCTTGAAACCTCTTTCCCACAGAAGAGACGTCGTGAGCCCGTCTCTGCTTTATCATTATTTTCATGGAAAGTACTCGTCTGAGCTCCAATCTATGGCCCCCCTTAGCCTGACTTTCACGAAAAACACTAGTCTAGGTGAAACCACTATCAATAATTTCTCCTACCATTTATTTGTACCTAAACGTAGATTCCATGAACAAAGCTTCTTTCTTAGAACTGCACGCCTGTGGAACTCTGTTCCGTTTGCCTGCTTTCCAACTGACTACAATATGGTCGTCTTCAAGTCCAATGTGAACAAATTCTTGATGAGCCATCCCCTTAAGTAATCCAATTTACCAAATTTCCACTACTAACGATGACTGACATGTTCCCCTTGACCACTGTACCCTCATTAGCCCTTATCCTCGAGTGGCCACTGGGCCTTGATAAGTGGTGACTCCTTTGCAAAAAAAAAATCTATCTATAAATATAAAAGTGATATTATATGTCTGTCTGAGGAACGGTCTCTATTAAACTCCTTCATCAATTTTTGGTCTACAGACTCGAAACTTGATATGTAGGGTATTTGGACCTTTAGAACAAATTCGATTTGGCTTTTAGCTGGTGAAAATATCAGCTAGGAGGTCAAAATTTAAAAAAAAAAAATTGAAACCTGGCTGGTTTAAAAAGTTGACTTAAAGTGGTCTTGTACACATATGCAAATATACATTTATATGTTAGTCAATTGAATTTTAATGTTTTTTTTTCTTTGTTATCCATCTTATGATAGTGCAAATGGTAACGACTAAGGCTGGAGTTCTAAATGTTTTGGTTTCGATTCTAATTGACAGCACCAAAGTCATTTTTTTTTAACTTTTGAAATCTCTACTATATATTGGGTACAATATAATAATCAATATAGAATTGGCTCTATAATAATAAATGCGAAATTTGCATGAATTAAAATATAATATTTAAGCGTATTTTAGTATATTCTATGATAGCTCAAACAGTAAAGACTAGGTGCAAGAAGATGAAATATAATATTAGAACTGATACTTCACTTTGAAATATTTATTTGCTATTAAATAAAAAACACAATTTAAGAGTGCTCAATGCTGATGAACAATTTGCAAATCTTATTTATTAGCGAACTGTTATCTCCATCGTTGTTGTTATTGTTTCCCCACGTTTCAGTCAACTCACCATCTGGCCTTCTTCAGGTCATTAATCATGACGGGATAGCAATGCAATCTCCAGTAATTACTGTTGATACAATTACAAGACTCAGCATTCCTATCACATCGCGGTTAATCAGCTGAAGAAGGCCAAAGGATAGGTTGGCTGAAACGTGGTGAAACAATAACTATGAAGATGGGGATAACAGCCCACAAACAAATAAATATAAAAATTATTCATCTCAATAAAAAAATGATAAAATATAATTTGCAAATCTCTTTCTAACAACATGCCTGTGTTCATCTCTAGTTCTGTCTTCTCTAGGATCTTCTAATCACTCGGTTGTCTCGATAAACAGAAAGTATACCAACCCCCAATCAGACATGCTGCCAAAGTGTGTGTGTGTTGCAGAAGATCAGAACAATATAGGTGCCGTCGGTTTCAAATCTGAACAAAGGTGACCAATATCTGGGCATATATGTCGGACGATGTTCAGCTTTTGTTTATATATCTTCCCAGAAATGAGGAGGCGCTATTTCCAGGGAAATGGATACAAACAGAAGTTGAAGAGTATCCGACAAAAAGCAATCAGAGTCTGTTCCCCTTTTTTGGATTTGAAACTGGCAGTACTGATGGTTTTTTTTTTCTAATCTTCTGTAACACATGTATAAATAAAGATTAGGTTCTTGTTTTTGAAATTTTCCTCATCGAGAACTCCGCTGGGATTATCTCCCACTATATATAAGTAAATTTTTGGTACAGCAAAATGGAAGGAGAAATTTCAGAGGAAACATAATTTAATTTAAATACCAAAAAACAAGAAATGGGCAGGTGAAATTAAAATTTTAAAATTTCCTTAAGGCCTTATCGTCTGGCCCTCTAAGAGGAAACGTCAGAATGATAAATTAAAAACTAAGAAAACGAATGAGGGAAGAGGGGAATTTTGGTTTCAGTTGGAAGAACAGTGAAAAAAAAAAAAAAAAAAAAATTCTCACTGTTCAGGTGGTTTTAAATCAATGAATATCTCCAACTGATGTTTCAGAATCTTTTGTCTACACAGGCTAGGTCGAGAGTTGTTAATAACTAACGCCTCAATGATATTGAGATGATAGTTCGACCTAGCACTATATAAAACAGAAAACCACCCATCGGAATATTGATCGGCACACCTATTTATACTCAACAGGTGATTGCCAATGGCGGACTCATGAGCTTGGGAGTGCCCGGATGTTCTCGAAACCTGGTGTAGTCGAATATCCCGAGGGATATGTTGGGATATTCTCATTTCTAATCTTTGGGATGTTTTGCCAACGTAGTCAGCTCCACACTGACAAACGAATTTATAAACAACAGAGTTCTTTTGAATGGTTGGCAAAACATCTTTACGAAAAGAAGAGAAAAAGGTTCGAGTTGTGTAAACTACTCTAAGCATAGTAGCTGGAAAACAACGTTGAGTAGCAGAAGAAATCCTTTTAACAATATGAAGGCCATCAGGACCCAACCATGGTAATTTTAGATAAATGGGACAACGTGATGGACCAATATGTTTACCACTATTAAATGTAGTAATTTTACGTTCAATAGTAGATTTTATTATATTAATGGGATATCCATTATTAAGAAATATATATATATATACACACACACACACACACACACACACACACACACACACACACACACACGCGCGCACACACACACGCACACACACGCACACAGAAAAAAAAATATATATACACACACACACACACACACACACGTTCGTCGGGAGTGGAACAAACAGTTAAGAAGACTCTCCCGATTCTTTCTAAAAAAAATAGACTGACCACTGCTTGGGGTTTAGGGCCAAAAACAAGCAGATTGATACTACACTTTGATGATAGCCAAAAGGCCAAGAACAGCAATTCATCTTGTCAATATCTTCGTTTGAATTTGAATTTTGAACTCGTTATTTTTTTTTTTTTATTTTAAATGTGTATGACTGGTTCCTCACATAAGCCAATGAATTGAATAACGGATTCATTTTAAAGCTACCAACTCTGACAAAAGCCACCTAGAGTAGGCCGGAGAGTACATCTGTCTACTTCTGGGTAAAGTCCGAAATATTTTAATATAATCTATATATCTGTAAAAGTGTTTGTCTGTTTGTGTGTGTACATTTCCCTACGCAATAACTTTGTCAATTTTAAGTCTACAGACTCGAAATTTGATATACAGGGTACTGAGATTTTAGAAAATCTTTGTAATCCGGTACGAACAAAAATTTGTCTGTTAAGGAGTCAAAGTTCAACGATTTGATGTTTGAGAACTCTACCAAATTCCTCCGTCAATTTTTGGTGTAAACAATTGAAATTTTAGATATAGGTTCCTTGGACATGGATCTTACTTAATAACTTAATTTGAGCTCAAAACAATAAATGTTAAGGGGGGTCATAATAGGGGTCAAAGTTAAAAAATATTTTACCTCTGCAGTCTCTACCAAATTACTCAGACAATTTCTGGTCTAAACATTTGAAATTTGACATAAAGGGTATTCAGAGATAGGGCAAGCTTTTTAATCGGTTTGAGTCGAAAAATTTTAGGTATTAATATATAAATGTATGTTTGCATGTCTGCTTAAAACTTTCGACAGAAACGACGGATTTTCCCAAGATCAGTATCAGTTTGAAGTTCGACCTTTCAGACGACAAATATCGAAAAATTGGCTAAAAACATTAATATTTTCACCTATAACTGGGCACTTTTCTACAGGGGGGGGGGTCGCTTTTTCGCCGATATTTTTTAAAGTCATCCTCTCCTTTCGATTATCTAGCCTTAATTTTAACCTACGTCACTTCCGGTGTGGCGATGGTCGTAATAGCAAAAACGTCAGGGTTTTTTCCGTTCTTTTCCTCCTTCTCGGTATGGGTTCGAGCCTGCATTCCTACGACCACTTCTTTTTTTTACTCAACATACACATCCAAACACCCAGGCAACGCCGGGCTGAAATGCTAGTATATATATATATATATATATATATATATATATATATATATATATATATATATAAATGCTAGTATATATATATATATATAAATGCTAGTATATATATATATATATAAATGCTAGTATATATATATATATATATATAAATGCTAGTATATATATATATATATATAAATGCTAGTATATATATATATATATATATATAAATGCTAGTATATATATATATATATACAAATGCTAGTATATATATATATATATATATAAATGCTAGTATATATATATATATATATAAATGCTAGTATATATATATATATATATAAATGCTAGTATATATATATATATATAAATGCTAGTATATATATATATATATATAAATGCTAGTATATATATATATATATATATAAATGCTAGTATATATATATATATATATAAATGCTAGTATATATATATATATATATAAATGCTAGTATATATATATATATATATATATATAAATGCTAGTATATATATATATATATATAAATGCTAGTGTATATATATATATATATATATATAAATGCTAGTATATATATATATATATATATATAAATGCTAGTATATATATATATATATATAAATGCTAGTATATATATATATATATATAAATGCTAGTATATATATATATATATATAAATGCTAGTATATATATATATATATAAATGCTAGTATATATATATATATATATATATATAAATGCTAGTATATATATATATATATATATATAAATGCTAGTATATATATATATATATATAAATGCTACTATATATATATATATATATATATATAAATGCTAGTATATATATATATATATATATATATATAAATGCTAGTATATATATATATATATATATATATATAAATGCTAGTATATATATATATATATATATATATATAAATGCTAGTATATATATATATATATATATAAATGCTAGTATATATATATATATATATATATATAAATGCTAGTATATATATATATATATATATATATATATATATATATATATATATATATATATATATATGGAAACGTAGCTGTTAAAAATAATTCATCCATTTATGTTAATCGATTCTTTTTATTAGCTATTTATCTAATCAATTCGATTAAACCAGATGTAATCGATATTTCGAATCTAATTAAATTAAAAAGCGTTAATCGATATAGCAATCGAAAATCAATGAGAAATTACGAATATTGCATAATTAATGTTTAAATCGTTCCGATTGTGTTTTATGTCTGAAACAAATCTGGTATTTAATCTGTTTTTTTTTTTTTTTTTTAACATTCATTTCGTTATTTAATTGTGTGTGTGTGTTTTTTAAATTTAGATCATCTTTCCTATTAAACCTGATAAATAGAAAGAAATACGAGTGTTTTTTTATATATAAAGAACAGCTGCAGCGATCTTTACTTTTAGTAGATTATTACTTAGAGATAATGTTTCGATATTTTTTTTTTTTAATATTGGGTTGACTTCAGTAAGGGCATTCGACCTATAAAAACGTTTCTTCGTTATTGTAGCGAAATCCAACAGCCGAAAAAATGAATTTTCATAAAAACCAATAACTACTTACTGTTTTTATTAATTTGAACTAAAAGCAATGTTATCTACCTAATTTTCGTGTCACAATTAGTTAAATATTTCTGGAATCTATAATACACCTGTGTGTTTAAATGTATGTATGTATGTATGTATGTTTGTATGTCTGCCTACAACTTTCGACAGAGGCGACGGATTTTCACGAGATCGGTATCGTTTTGAAGCTCCACCCTTCGGACGACAAAAATTGAAAAATTGGCTAAAAAAATTAATTCCTTCACCCTCAACTGGGCACTTTCCTACAAGGAGGGGTTGCTTTTTTGCCGATATTTTCGAAAGTCATTTCTTTTCGATTTACTAGCCACTTTTTTTTTTGTTTTGTTTTGTTTTTTTTTTTTTGTTTTTTTTTTTTTGGAGGGTTTTTGTCACGTTTTTTATTTTTTTTCCTCCTTCACGATACGGGTTCGAGACTGCCTGCCTACTACTACTATTTTTTATTTATTTATTTATTTTTGCTCACACGTTCTCAAATCACTTGGGCAACGCCGGGCACCCATGCTAGTATTGCATAAAATACGTATTTTCATGATTCAACGAAAAAAAT
Source organism: Euprymna scolopes (assembly GCF_053919585.1). Classification (NCBI taxonomy): domain Eukaryota; kingdom Metazoa; phylum Mollusca; class Cephalopoda; order Sepiida; family Sepiolidae; genus Euprymna; species Euprymna scolopes. The sequence goes on from NC_136491.1 coordinate 25,427,663, forward strand.
CTTGCTCCATGTTAGTTTTATCAAATAACTCATAATTTGAATTGGCCTAAGTTTTTGATAGCTTCAAAAATGAATTACCTCCCCTGCTAATATGCGTGTTCTTCAGTTACTATGTAAGCTAAAATAGCTGATTTCTTACAAAACTATTTTCTTTAATCATTAAGTTTCTACCTTATCGTTTTTCGTAATCTTTGGATATTTTCATTGCTACGTCATGACAATTCGATAGATACCATTAGTTTCACTTGAAATTCAATATTTCAATTTTCGAATTTAGTTACAATAACGAAGCAGGACCTAAAAATGTTGCTTCAATTAATTAAATATCTCGAGGATCCAACTTCTGACGGCATATAAGACAGACGTTAAACGAAATATGACTATGAACATTTTCAACAAAAACTTGAGACATTTCATTAGAAGAAAGAAAGAATTCTTTTTACATGTTGAGTCTCTGAATAGAATTGATTTTCGTTTTGCTTTCAGTTTTTTTATTTTATTTTTAAGATGAATTAAATATTTAAGTAAACATTTTAACCCATTACAAACAGGTAAAAGTTATCACCCGTTGACTCAGAATAAATGCCTTACAGCAAACTTCTAGAATAAATGTAATATTTTCGTGACCAATCCCTATTAATCCCATAACTGTGCATCGAACGGATACCATAATACTTAGTTCGCTGTACCTTATCTCAAAAGTCTACACAAATTTTCAGTCATGTCAGCATAGTATTTTCAGAGAAAACTTTGGGAGTAAATGTAGTATTGTTGCAAAGGACCGATAGATGTGAATATGCCAATCGACCGTACAATTAACAACGTAGACACAAAGGAAAAAAAAGACAATAACAAAGAAGAATGATAGACACTGATATTCGTATAAAGACGATGAATATTGTTTTATTTTCTGAGAATCGAAATGATAAATTGTTTGTAATGGCGATCGTATATTCAGGATGAGCCAGATCGAGACGGGATCAGTCACTGGACAATAAAACAAATTCTTCATTCCAATATTTCATTCATTTCTTTCAGGCTGTGATCACAATGGTCCCGGAGGCGTGGCAGAACGATGATTATATGGTTCCTGAGAAAAAGGCTTTCTATAAATGGAGTGCACACACGATGGAACCCTGGGATGGTCCAGGTAAGAATTATTTTGTAATTTGCATGCACATAAAAACTTATGGCATTTTTTGAAGTTCGTCTGTTCGTACACAAATAATAACATGTGATTGGTTGACATAATAGGAATAGGTAGAGTACACATTACTAAGGCAGTGGTTTTTATTATGTTAATAGTTGTAAACTAGGTAAGTGTTTGCCTGTTTTTAATTTTAAAAAATAATATAAAAACAAACATTTTTTTTTTGAATAAGTGATAATTTTTTGTTAATCTGCAAACAGACATGAAGCATATCTGAGATTAGTTCATAGCAGTTTCAAATAAAATAAAAATTTATCTCCTCTCGCAAATCAATCCGATTCGTCCACACACTGACCAATCAGCTTACAGAACGCATTGATTCCATCTGTCCACTAAGGAACTTCTTTAGCCTCTTTGTGAATCACGGTCGGTCAGTAGAAATAACTCGGCAAGCATCGAAGACAGACCTCTCGCCTGCCCCTGTCTACTGGACACTTCAGCAGAGACGATCTTCATTGAAGATAACTGCCGGCCGACCTTCAACAGCTCAAGAACTTTCTAATCATTCTTTTTCTTACCTGGACACAGCCCAACTTTCTGCCGTCGAAATAAACCTTTTCGTTGTTGTTTTAAAGGAAATTTTGTTTTTAATTCCACGACCCGTGTTCGACTACTTATTAATTCATAGGAGTGCAAACTCACATTCCTGAAAGTTTGAAGTGAATTATTTTTTGCTTAAAAATATAATTTGTATTAAGAAATACTGTTCTTGCTTTAGAAAGTATTGTTCATGCTGGAAATTTAAATTATCAAAAATAACTCTTTAGAAAAGTGTACAAAGTTTTACTTTTTCCCCCCCAATTTAATATTCGGTATAATCACATTGACACACCGGTTCCCGCTGGATTACCGCAGTTAAGCAACATTGAACTTGGTCAGTACCAGATGGGTGACAATTTGGGACTTCCAGGTGTTTTATGTGCTCTCTGCTTATCTCGGCATTGTTTCCAGTCGTTCTGAACTTGAATCGACACTGTAGGAGTCCAGTGGCAAGATCAAAGTGTAGTATCTGTTCTTCAGATGCTGCACTTCTATTTCTTGTTCTCTTTCGGTGGAGGAGAGGTCCTTCACGACTGAGACAATTTTTATTTTTGTACCTTTTCTCCACGTTAAAAAAAACGACCCTGGTGTCTAACTCTGTCCCGTGGGGAGGCATAGTAAATAGGTACACAATTACATGTATAACTGCCCTTACAGGGGGTGTCCTTTGTCTTTCGAGACTGAACGGAAACATCGTCGTATTCGAAGATATACTCCTCCATCTTAAGTTCCCATAAAGATACAGTAAAATAGCTTATTTTTCATGTTTTTCTTTTACAATTCGTCTGGTGTTGAAGCAAATACAGAATGAAAGTTTCACTTGCCAAGAGCATAGTACATGATAAGTGAATAAGAACGTGTTTTTGTTTAGCAAGCATTGCTTGTATTGTAAATTTAAATTATGCACACACACACACATATATATATATATATATATATATATATATATATATATACAAGTTAGAAAAGCATTTCATCCAAGCCATGAAAATTGTTAAACAAAATGTTTTTACTATAGGCTTTAAAAATAAAGGTACAAGATTCTATTTGAAATTTATTTATCTTCAAAGTGCACTTTTATAAATTTTACAAAGTAAGGTACAAAAAATTAATTTAAATTGAATAAAAAAAATTACCTTGGATTTATTTTATGTAATGTACATTCTGTTGCAATTTAAAAACATTATCTTTCATTTAGCAAGTAATGATATGGATATAAAATTTTCAATGATTTTTTAAGGTGCAACAGAATGTACATTACATAAAATAAATCCAAGGTAATTTTTTTTATTCAATTTAAATTAAATTTTTATACCTTACTTTGTAAAATTTATAAAATGCACTTTGAAGATAAATAAATTTCAAATTGAATCTTGTACCTTTATTTTTAAAGCCTATAGTAAAAACATTTTGTTTAACAACTTTTATGCCTTGGATGAAATGCTTTTCTAACTTGTATCTTATTTTTTTAAGATTAGATTTTTAAAACTCTCCTCTCTATTTCAGTTTGTATTTCTCCTCGCACCCCAACTCATTTTTTGCAACCCTCTCTTTGTAATATAGGTCTGAATAATGAGAATTTGAAATTTTTTAACAAAAACTTAAAAATAACATTTTAGATTAAATTTTTTTAAACTTCTTTCAGAATAGAAAATCTTTAAAATTTAATAAGGAGCATATTTCATATAGGTTTCATTAACAAATATTCAGTACATAACGAGAAAGATAGAGATGAAAATTTCAAAAGGACTGTATAACTGGTTACGCTCAATAGTAGTCCTCGCCAGCAAAAGTCTTTGTTATTGTTATTCAAAACATTTTGTGGCCTGCTCTTTCACGCGTGGACTAATATATAAGTAGTGGACGAATGTTTGTTTAAAATAGACATTTGTGGAGGTTATTTGTGGGCGACACTCCCATGGGTAGAACTGCCGACTGTTAACGCGATGGTTGTAGATTCAATCCTCGGCTTGGGAGAGGTGCTAGTCTAGCTGCACTGATGAGTTGTGATACAACGAAACAGTACTGTGTGTATATATATATATATATATATATATATATATATAGAGAGAGAGAGAGAGAGAGAGAGAGAGAAATATAGAGGAATACAAAATTAAGACTGTAAAAATATATTTCACATTAATTTATTGTTCGACAGGATACTCAAATAAGATATTTCGAAATTCCTTCATCTGCAGTTTAAAAAAAATGCGATCTTCTCACCAGAGGAAAGATATTAGCAAATGAACATTATAGCAAAGCTATGAATTTGCTGGTGATGGGGTGAATTGAAACAGAATTGCATGGAAGCTAGTTATCAATAGAAAAATAAAATTGTGCAAAGAGTTTATAAAATGAGGAAAAAAAAAATTTTAAATAAAAGGATAAATTAAAAGCAAAGAATTAAAAAAAAAAAAAAAAAAAAAAAAAAGGTATGAAGAGGTCAAGTATTATTAATCTGAAAAGATAATAGAAGACAATGCCCCCATAGGAAAAATGTGGAATTATGTTCTGGACATGCAGGCTCAAATTAAAATCCAACATGTGTGTAGCAATCAAAAAAGTTTATATTTTTTTTACAAAAGGCCCCGAGGCCACTCGAGGATAAGGGTTAATAAGTGTACAGTGGTCAATGGGACAGTGACGTAGTAATTGTTAGTGAAAATTTGGTAAATTGGATTATTTAAGTAGAACAGCTCATCAAGAACTTGTTTACGTTGGACTTGAAGATGGCTATATTATAGTCGGACGGAAAGCAGGCAAACGGAAGAGAGTTCCACAGGTGTGCAGTTCTAAGAAAAAAGCTTTGTTCATGGAATCTATGTGTAGGTTTAGGCATGGATAAAGAATGGGGGAAATTATTGATAGTGTTTTCAGCTCGACGAGTGTTTCTCGTGAAAGTTTGGCAAAGAAGAACCAAAGATTGGAGCTCAGACGAGCACTTGCCATGAAAATAATGATAAAGCAGAGACAGGCTCGCAACGTCTCTTCTGTGAGAAAGAGGTTGCAGAGAAGAGAAAACGGCATCCCCCACTAGGCTACGAAGTCTATTTTGAACTCTGTAAAGGCAGGATAAGGTCTTTCTAGCAGCTCCTGCCCAGATGTGGCAACAGTACTCCATCCTTGGACGTACCTGGATCTTATATAGGTAGAGAATTGCATCAACAGTGAGATATCTACTGGATCGAAAGAAGGATCCCACCATTTTCCCAGTGACCTTGGCAACAGATTTGATGTACATGTTCCATTTCATATCAGGAGTAATGGTCAAGCTCAGGAGCTTGTCAAAACAATCTCCCCAAGATGAGAGCCATTTATTTCAATTGATGTCAGATGGGGATCAGAGCGTTCATGACGTAAGGACAAAGTCTAATCCTATATATATATATATATATATAAAACGAAAAAACGGCTCTGTTCAGTGTTGACTGACTGGATACCCACTGTCAGGGTGCCTGCATGTGAATTTTTTGTGGTAATCTCCAACCACATCTCTCTTTAATCAGCATGGTTTAACTATGTTCATGTTTTGTTGGATGTTACGGGATTTGTTGAGGAAGAGATTTGTAGGTATAGATAAGAGAAGCCATCTTAGAAACGATTGTACACCTGAATATTTTGCTAATCTTTAATTCATGGAACTGATGTTCTAAATATATTTTAGTTTTATTTCCGTTCTACATAAGGTATTTCTAGCAACTCCTGCCCAGATGTGGCAACAGTACTCCATCATTGGATTGGCCTTTAATTGTATCAGCAATAAGATATTTACTGGAGCATGTAGAAGGATCCCACCATTTTTTCAGCGACCTTGGCAACGGATTTGATGTGCATGTTCCATTTCATATCTTGAGTAAAGGTGAAGCCCAGAAGTTTATCAAAAATATGAAGCCTCCCCAAGACGAGAGGCATTCATTTCAATTGATGCCAGATATGGAGATTCTTCCTATAATTATCTCCATATAATTATCAACAACCACTCAAAAAAACTATTTTCAATATTTGTGCTGAAAAGCAAAATAAGTGTCTATTCACAGCTGAACATTTTGTTAACCGCATTTCATTTCCTTTGATGATATGAGCCATTATTGAAAATCCATGGATTAAGGAAATTAACATAACCCTTTATATATATATATATATATATATATATATATATATATATATATATATATATATATTCCTTTTCTCAAACAATAAATTCTCAATTCGAATATGTGTCTTTATATGTTGGTTGGTTTTTTTTTGTTTTTTTTGTTTTTTCAGAATTTAAAATTTAACCACGAAACATTTATATATATATATATATATATATATATATATATATGAGAGGGGGGGTTAAGATAAATTTGACAGTTTTATCAGGAAAAAGAAAAGGCAATTGGTATCTAAAAAAAATGTAATTGTTTAAAAGAAATTCAATAGACAAGAAACTTAGAATATTGTAACAGGAGGCCGAATCCTGCTGCCACCGAAATAAAATTGTTTATTTTTGTTTTTCTTTTTTTTTTTCTATTCATCCTACGAGGGTCGTTCCGGATGTAAAGCCTCCTATTTTTTAATTACAAAAACTAAAACGTTGAAGAGCTACAAAGACGAAAGTCGTATCATTAAAACTAGTGACGTTTTATGATTCAGAATTTACTTTTCTACCCTGTTGTCACCTTTCGTAATGCACTTTTGTCAGCCTCTTTTAATGCCTCACTCATAAATGTTCTCACTCACATTGCTGTCGCCACTCTGACATCAACGAACCCATCTCCTAACTGTTCTGACGTCAAATGCATCAGCTTCATAAACGTTCAACAGTAGCTGGTGAATGTTGATCTGTTCAATCGTTTCTGCATGGAGGAATTCAATGACACATCTCTGCCTCTGATGCACGTCCAGGACAAGGGTTGCTTTCCTAGAATCTCGCAACGTCAATATCTGCAACGGAGAGATGAAACTTTCAAGTCATAAATGCATTAGTTCAGTCATGATAACAATGCAGTTTGCAATCCTCTTTGATCCATTCAGATGGAATAAAAAAAAAATATGAGCCATTACCTTTGGAACGTCCCTCATATCTATGCACTCATAAAGTTGAAATTTTTAACGTGCTTACATTAATATTAAAAGCCTACTTTTCCATTTAAAAGTTATTAAACCAAACTTCTTAATATACTCGGTCATTGATATGCGAGCAACTTTATAAAAGAGCTAAGTAATTTGCATGTCTCCCCTTGCTGTTATTTCAGATCATTTGAAACCATAGCAACAAGTTTTAGTCTCCCCTCGATCAAGGCCAGAGGTTTGGGGGGAAATATATATATATATATATATATATATATATATATATATATATATATATATATATATAAAAGTGACCTTGTCTGTGTGTATTAAAGGTCTTTACCAAACTCCTCTCTCAATTTTTGGTCTAGAGAGTTGAAACTTAATATATAAGGGGGTTGGACCTGTGGAACAAAGTCGATCTGGTTTTTAGCCAGTAAAAATAGCTGCTAAGGGGTTAAAATTTAAATAAAGATATTGACCTTGGCAGGTGTAAGTCGACTAAATCTGTTATTCGACGCATTCAGAAATATAAATTTCTACAGTGACGTTGCTTAATTTTTAACCTTATCTTATCCGTCTGTTTATAGCTTAAACGATAATGACTAAGGCTGGGGCGCTAAATGTTTTGGTTTCGATTCTAGCTGATGGCACTCGAGCATATTTTACGACCAAGTCGTACCGGGAGGTGGGCACTACTATATATTGGGTACAACATCAATACGGCATTGGCTCTATAATAATAAATACGAAATCTGTATAAATTAAATTAAAGCCTATTTTATGACCAGGTATCGCCAGGCAGCCTGCTAGTATACAACATTTTTTGTGCTAATTTTTTATTTTATTTAAACGGTAAATCAGAAAAGAAATCCACTGTCAGTATTTTTTGTGTAAAAATACATATATAAAGAAAAGAGTTTTCTATGCGTATCCCCACTTTTATTTTTATTTTAAGCACATGATAATCTATTTGTTTTTTATAGTCGAAACATTTTTATATTTCCCCGGGCAACGTCTGGATATAGGTCCTGCTAATTAAAAGTAGATTTTTTTTTTTTTTTTTTTTTACATAGGCGTCACCACTTATCAAGGCCGATCGGCCACTCAAGGATAAGGGTTAAAGAGTGTAGAGTAGTCAAAAGGACACTATAGTAATCAATAGTAATGGAAGTTCGGTAAATTTTAAACTTCAATGGAACGGCTCGTCAGAAACTTGTTCACATTGGACTTGAAGACAACCATATTATAGACAGCTGGAAAGCAGGAAAACGGAAGACAATTCCACAGGCGTGCAGTTCTAAGAAAGAAGCTTTGATCATGGAATCTATGTTTAGGTTTAGGCACAGATAAAGAGTGGGGAAAATTATTGATGTTTTCAGCTAGTCTAGTGTTTCTTGTGAAAGTTTGGCGAGGAGGGACCATAGATTGAAGCTCAGTCGAACACTTTCCATGAAAATAACGATAAAGCAGAGACAAACTCGCAACATCTCTTCTGTGAGATAGAGGTTGCAGCGAAGAGAAAAGGACATCTCCCACCAGGCCACGAAGTCTATTTTGAACCCTATCAAGGCAGGACAAGTCTTTTCTAGCAGCTCCTGCCCATATGTGACAACAGTATTCCATCCTTGGACGTATTTGGCTCTTATATAGATAGAGAATTGCATCAGCAGTGAGATTTCTACTGGATCTATAGAAGGATCCGACCATTTTTCCAGCGGCCTTGGCAACAGATTTGATGTAGGTATTCCATTTAAGATCAGGAGTAAAGGTCAAGCCCAGAAGCCTGTCAAAACTTGAGGCCTCCTGAAGACGAGAGCCATTCATTTTAATTGATGCCAGATGGGGATCAGAACGTTGATGATGTAAAGATAGAAGCTTGGTTTTAGATGCATTAAAAGTAACCAGCCACTCCTTTCCCCATTGCACAACGTGATCAAGATCAGAGGAGAGAGAATCGGAGAGAACTTGGTCGTTTACTGTCTTAGATGTGCTACCATAGATGGTTGTGTCATCAGCAAAAATGTCTACGAATGATGTAAGGATGTGATTTGGAAGATCATTAATGTAGATCAGGAAAAGAGTTGGGCCCAGGATGGACCCCTAAGGGACTCCAGCATTTATACTGTGAGCTTCTGATTTTTGCCCATCAACTACTACTCTTATGAACCTATCAGAGAGAAATGATTTAATAATTGAGAAGACATTTCCAGCTATACCATAGCTGGAGATCTTGTGAAGTAAACCTTTATGCCATACCCTATCAAAGGCCTTTGATATGTCAAGAGCAATTGCCCTAGAAAGGTTGCCTCTGTCGAGAGATTCGCTAATCCTATGAGATATAACTGTAAGCACATCTGCTGTAGATCTAGCAGAAGGAAACCATATTGTGTGTCACTAAGAAGGTTATTTTTGCTGAGATGGTTGATTACTTCTCTATTTAACACAGATTCCAGCAACTTACTCATGACGCACAGGAGACTTATTGGCCTGTACTGAGAGGGGGATGACCGATCACCTGAATTCTTAAATACAGGGCATACTGATGAGATTTTCCAGGGTGATGGGAAGCAATTTTCCTTAAGACAACGTTTAAACAGTTTTGTAAGTATGGGTGCTAGTTCTGGTTGAAGTTTTTTGAGTACTATAATTGGAATACCATCAGGGCCGGTTGCTTTACTGGAATCAAGATTTTTGATTAGCTTGGCAACATCACATACAGATATTTGTATATCATATAGTGTGTTTTCTGATACAGGAGGAAATATTGGGGGTTGGCAGCCTTGGTCGCAAAGGGTAGAATTGGCTGCAAAGTTCTTGGCAAAGAGTTTGGCTTTGTCTGATGCTGACGAGATTAACTCAGGTCCATTGATGATAGTTGGGATAGAGCACACGCTTCTGTTCAGGATTCTGTTTGCAATTTGCCAAAACTGGTGGGAACCAAGCCGCTGCTCAGCTACTTTGGACTTGACGGACTGAGCATACAACTCTCTTGCATTCTTTATTACTTTCTTACAATGGTTGCTGGCAGTCCTGAAAGCGGCTTTAGTTTCCATACATCTATTACGTTGGAAGCAGTGGAAAAAGTGATTTCTGTGCGCAATAGCAGCAGCACATTCTGGAGAAAACCATGGCTGGCTGTTAGGTTTTTGCTGGAACTTTTTCGAGGGTATGAAACGGTCTATACCTACAATTAGCCATTCTGTCAGGTCTGATACTATAGAGGACACATCCTTTTTAAACATGGAACGCAGAGGAAGATCCGATATAAATGTACGGAAACTATCCCAGTCAGCCATAGTGTATTGATATACTGTACGATGGAGAGGTACGTCTGAGGACTTATTACATTTCATTTTTATCTTAATTGATACAACTGAGTGGTCAGAAGATCCAAGAGGAGACAGAACGGAAACCGAACATAGTTCAGGGCAAGTTGTGAGAAAAAGGTCTAGGAGACTTGCATACTGGCCGTCATTGTCGGGCACACAGGTGGGTCCGTGAACAATCTGAGTGAGGTCATAAGCAATGGAGAAATCATGACAGAATCTCCCCTCATCATCGGTCTTGTTTGAGTGGGTCAACCATTCCACATTGTGAACATTGAAGTCTCCACATATGTGAATGTTAGCTGAAGGATATGCTGATAGAACTTGGTCAATTTTCTCAGATATGCTTTTAAAGATAGTAACTCTGCTGTTATGGGGACGATAGAAAGTAAATATAAATGCCGTAGTCGGAAGCACATATAGGGTAAGTTAGGATCTTCTCTGGAGATGTCCCTACCACATGGAAAGCCATCTTTTATATAGGCACATATTCCATGCCCATGGCGATCTTGGGGGTCAGATTTGGAAGCTAGGTTAGAGTATTCTTTAATTACGAACTCATCTAGGGAAATAGTCTGTCCAATTCCAGTTTCGCTTAAAAATAAAAGGTCTGGTTTAGTCTCCTGTAATTGGGTTTCAACCTCTGGAAGGTTAGAACGTAGACCCCTGATGTTGGAGAAGGAGACATGGTAGTAGGGGTCTACGTTGGAAGTTTCAGATCCGGGTTTAATCGTGTATTTTTTATTGAAACTTGTCATGATTGAATTTTGGAGTTTGTGGACTAGGTCATCAGACTTGCTTAGAGCAGGACAGAGAGGGGAAACAAAGAGAGAAAAGTAACGAAGAATTTTTTTTTTTAGCACATGATAAGGTAAAGCCATAACAATTACCCACTAGTATGGCATCGAGAGGCCCCACCAGAGACTACTGCATGGTCCAGAATCCATTCACCAAATGGCAATACAGCAGCCCCAGTACTTTGCGCCTGCTGATAGGACAGCCTCCTTAGTGGTTAATCAAAGGTTCGGGTCCCTGACTATCAGGCGGATAACGTCAGCCCAGATAAAACGTTTACCTCCAGCACCCTTACTAGTGACATGGCTACAAGGATAGACATAGAACAGAAAATTTTCGGCATCTCTGTCCACTGTTCACGCAAAATACTGCCAACCTAGAATACAGCTTTTTCTTCTCCCTTTGTCAGAAAAATCACTCATTAAAAAAATGAGGACTGAGTGACAAATAAAGAGAAGCGAGAGTAACGGGAGTTGCCGACAACGCTTCCACAAAACGTTCTCTACTCTCCTTTAAAAAAAAAAAAAATCTATTAAGTATTGTACTTAATAAAAGTCCAACTGGCGTGTTTTTTAAAGGGAACGTATGGTGATGGATTCACTTCTCACGAATTAACAATGAATACAATTTCCTAATCTGTTCATGCAATCAATTACTGAGAATTTTCACACGCACTCAATAAATTTTTTAGTTTTGTTTTTATTTATATTCGAAAGAATGTTTGGTTTAGCTTGTGTGTTTCATGGCATGTGAACTTTTTTGGAGTTGTTTAATGTCTAAACACCATATCAATATCAAACAGTTGCTTGAACAACACAATTTGCTAAATAACTCGTATGTTATATAATGTGTATGGTTACGGACGTGTGAAGAATGACGTAACTGACTATTGATGAATCGAACAATTTTGCTTATTAAATATATGGTATTTTTTTTGTTTTTTGTACATTAGGTGCACCTCCACAATTTTTTTAAAATGACGATTTTTATAGGTTTTTGACTATGCTTAATAAGAAAATCTCATTTAAATTTTGCAGAGACAAATAGTTTTCGAGATATAAAAACCTGTATTATGGACTGGCGGCCTTGTTTGTAGTGCAATGAACAAATAGGTCCAATTCCACAATTTTCTTTAAAAATGTTAAGAATGGCTTTCGGAATAAACACTCCCAACCTCCTCATGTTAAAAACGGCTTCCAGAATAAGCACCCCTTCGAACTTCTCTATGTTAAGAACGGCCCTCGGAATAAACAAATATCTTTTTTAAAATCTATATATTAATAGGATAGCCTGTATGTTATTTATTTTGTGTTTCACGCTTCCATCTGAGTGACTTTCGTTTGATTGTTATGGACTTCCATTTCTTGTAATGAATAATTTCACCAAGAATTCTTCATAGGTTTCGGTTTCGATTATATATATATGAATTTAGGAAAACTCGTCCCGGGAAAACTCGTCTCGGGAAAACTCGTCTCGGGAAAACTCGTCTCGGGAAAACTCGTCTCGGGAAAACTCGTCTCCGGAAAACTCGTCTCGGGAAAACTCGTCTCCTTTCGCTAGGTAGGAAAACTGGTCCCTAATTGAATAAATATCGATTGAAAACACATTTTATGATCGTTCTTGAAGGAGATATTGTTTTTTAAAATAAACTATAGCCCTCCCCCCATAATATTTTTAAAAAAATATTTTTACTTGTTTAATGTTTTTTTTTTGTTTTTTTTTTATTAAATAAAATCGATTTTCTAAGTGTCCGTTTTCTACCTAACTGGCTAAGTTCTTAGTGGTTTAACTTATTTTAAAGCATTTATTATGTTCATACAAAGTTAATTACAAATTTTTTTTTGTTCTTATTTTAACGAATGTTTTTTGGAGTCATAAAAACAATAAAAAAAAAAAAAACCCAAAAATTAAAAAACAGGGAGCGATTCGATTCTTCGTTACGCTTTTGGTTTTGTTTTTTAATTTAGATAGTTTTTTGTTGTTATGTTTTTGTTTTCTGTCATACCAAATGCACTCATGCGTTATTTAAAATTATGATTTTATCAATTATCAACATTCATTGTCGTCCTGTCAAATTTTGCAAAAATTAACTAATAAATTAAAAGCGAAATATTTTTTGACGCGAGAGATGCCATGTGCTAACAATCTCTCGTTAACTCATTTTTAATTTTTTTAATTTTTACTTCAAAATTCTAAAATCAATCATCAAGAGAGAAAGTAATGACTAAATAAATTTATTAATCAATTTTATTGAAAACTCCGCTATCGTTTATCTAGAATCTTTTTAATTTCATTTTTTGTTGGTTGCTTTTCGAAGGGAGATATAGGTTTTATCCCCCCCCTCTCTCTCTAAATTATATTTTAAAAAATATTAAAATTTATTATTTTCTTTTTAAAACCAAATCTCCCTCAGTAATTTCTTTAATTTTCTATTTTTTAGCGATTATCAAGACCCCCTAAGCATTATTTCTCGTTCTCTCGTAACACTCGACCGACATGTTTTTTGTTTGTTTTCTGGGGTTTTTCTTTACCAAATAAACGATTCCAAATAAATAAACAACATAGTCGGCGAGGTAGAAAAATCGATTTTACCCTTTTATAAACAACAGTATATAAGTAAATTCTTTTTATATTAATATAAAAAAAAATATGCGGTCTCGTTTATGAACATAATAAACGCTTTTATTAAAAACACAAAAAAAAAACATTAAACAAGTAAAAATATTTTTAAAAAAATATTATGGGGGGGGGGCTATAGTTTATTTTAAAAAACAATATCTCCTTCAAGAACGATCATAAAATGTGTTTTCAATCGATATTTATTCAATAAGGGACCAGTTTTCCTATCTAGCGAAAGGGGACGAGTTTTCCGGAGACGAGTTTTCCGGAGACGAGTTTTCCCGAGACGAGTTTTCCCGGGACGAGTTTTCCCGGCACCTATATATATACTAGCAGGGGTGCCCGGCGTTGCTCGGGTGTTTGGAGGTGTATGCTGTGCAAAAAAAGCAAACAAAAACAACAAAAATGGTTAATTTTTTTAAACTTTGACCCCTATTATGACCCCTTAAAATTTATTGTTTCGGGCTCAAATCACTTTATTAAGTTAGATCCAGGTTCAAGGAACCTATATCTAAAATTTCAAGTGTCTAGACCCAAAATCGTCGGAGGAGTTTGGTAGAGTTCTTAAAGGTCAAATCGTTGAAATTTGACCCCTTAACAGCCAAATTTCTGGCTGACACCCGTCACATCGATTTTCCCAAATCTCAGTACCCGGTATTTCAAATTTCGAGTCTATAGACTAAAAATTGAAGAGTTATTGCGTAGGGAAATGTACACAGACAGACAGGCACGGTCACTTTTATAGATATATAGATATATATATTAGTCATGGGACGATTTAAAAAATTTTCCCGATTCCGATCCAATTATCGATTCTGTTCTAAACTTCCGATTCTTTTATATTTTATAGAAATTTAATTAGAGATTTGTTGACATTTTTAATTTATTTATTTTTATTTTTTTTTTTTGTAAATTTTCAAATTATTACATAACCGCTCCCCCCCATTCTCTAATGTTTTCCTTGTAATTGATTAAAAATTGTAAGACAAGAAAAGATTTATTTTGATTTAAAACAAAGCCAGATGGTTTCAGTTCGTCGTTAGTGTACAACATGCTACTTGAAAGTTTTCATAAACAGTTGAAAATAGTCGACGACTAGCAGGCCAAATGAGAAAACGATGTAAGAACAAAATATTAACACCCCCCTCCCATTGTTACGAACGAATTTCTAAATAATAATGTTACTATTTAGAATACCATTTTTAACGGTGCCTGGAAAATTCGTACCCGGAATATTCGTTCATTTTTGCTAGGTAGGAAAACTGGTCCATTATTGAATAAATATCGATTAAAAACACATTTTATGACCGTTCTTGCAAGAGATATTGTTTTTAAAGGTGACTACGCACCGCCATGATATTTTTAAAAATTATAAACCATATATTTATTTTAAAATATTTTTTTAGTTTTAACACCTTGTGTTATTATGGAACAAAAAAAGAGAAGGAAAACACTTATGTATTATCAAAGAAAGCAAATATTTTCTTCAGAAGAATTTAGTTTAAACAATTCTTGTAATATTATGAAACAAAAAAAAAAGACGGTACTTATGTATTTTGGTACCGCGCTGAAATAATACCGTTATTATTTCGAAAGCCATTCTAAACATGGGGAGGGGTTTGTGACTATTCTGTGCTTCCACCTAACACTTTAATAATAAAAAAAGATATCGTGAAACTTGAATTTAACCTGAAAAAACTATTTAAAAATAGTGCGGTACCAAAAATACAAGAAGTGTTTTCAATACTTATGTATTATTTGATAATATAAGACGTCTTTGTTTGTTAGTTTAAGTCATTTGGGGGGGGGCATTTCTGCAGTATACAGACGGCGGATATTGTTAGGGGGCGATAACTCCAATTTCCTCTTGGTCAAATAACGCGGCAAATAAGTAACAAACAAGATTTTTTCCGAACAGAAAAATATTTGAAAACCAAAACATTTATTGTATAAAAATGTATCAATATATAATTGTAAAAATATTTATTTAAAAGACTACGTAAAAAAAATATAATTTTAATAAAACAATTTTGTAATGAAAACAACATTGGATTTTTATAATGTAAAATAGCTTCTTTTTTTTTTTTTTTTTTTTTTTCAAACAAATAAATAATTTAAATGAAACATGTTCTTCAATTAAAGAAACTTGGAAGGGTCAACAAAAATTCATAACTTAAATGTTTTCACCTGGCGACAGTTTAGTGAAACGCACCAAGAAAAGATGGCCGCATATTGCAGAAGTGCATTTTAATGTTTCGTGAACACAAAAAGTATTAAAACTAAATTAAGTTTTTAAAATATAATATTTTTTTTTATTATTTGATAACACAAGAAGTATTTTCTTTGTTTCGTAATAACACAAGAATTGTTAAAAACTAAAGTAATTGTTTGAATAAATATATGGTTTTGTTTTTCGTGTCTTCCGTTCGGTTTCGTTACATAATCAACCGTATCAACTTCCGGTAGCTTGATTTTCCCCCCAAGCAGTGATCTTGGACATTACCTAAAAATATACAAATCTATTTTCTTTTGGAGGGAGGTCGTTTTAAAACTATATCTACCACAATATTTTCCTTAATTTTTTATTTTTGAGCGATTATCGAGACTCCTAAGACATGATCCTCTTATATCGGACATTTTTTGTCCAAAAGTAACAATCGATTTTGCTTGTTTTTTTTTAAATAAATAAACTCTTTAAAATAAGTTGAACCCCCTATAAACTTAGAAAGCTATGCAGAAAACAAACACTTAGAAAAATAAATTTTATTTTTTTAAAACAGTAAAAAAGTAAAAATATTTTTAAAAAATATTAAAAACAAAATCTCCTTCAATAACGGCCATAAAATGTGTTTTCAATCGATATTTATTCAATAATGGACGAGTTTTCCTACCTAGCAAAAATGGACGAGTTTTCCTAAATTCTTTTTAACATGGGTAGGGCGTGAACATTGTTAGCTATTTTATGCCTTCCTTCTATGAATGAAGTTTAAATTTTATTTTAATTACAAAAATTTAGTGGATTATTAAATTGATTTGCCTTGCTGTAAAAACAAAAAAAAAAACGAGAAAATAATAATTATAATAATAAATTTGTAGATTTACACTCTCAGCTAAATTTCCATTCCAAAATGAAATATTACTTTAAAAAAAAAAAAAAAACTTAATGGAAAGAAAAAACAATCATTTTAGTATTTAAAGTGGATGATCAATTTCGAACATAAATTTGGCGTAAAATAATCGGTAATTCTTTTGGGGGGATGCCAGCACGCCAGATTTCAATCCGCCATTTTGGTTCGCCAAAAAGGACGCCAGTACATGATAAAAACAAATTTCTACAGAAAAAAAAAAACTTGTACATTTTTATCTAGCGAATAAACATAATATTACATAGGAAAACCTCACGTTTATTATTTTGAAAATCCAACAACGGAGCTGAAGTGTTTTGTTTCTAAAACAAAACTAACTTTTTTGATAAATTTCTCCGTAGCGTAACGGGAAAATATTTTTCTACTGGAATAAAAATGAATAAAGTCTATTTTTACAAGAACATTTATACATTTATCTAGCCAATAAACATAAAATTACGTCTGAAAAGCTATGTTTATTATTAAAAAACAAAAAACAAAAAAAAACTTATATTCTAATACGAATTTAGGTAAAAATGGCAACCGTAAAAACAGCACTGGTAAAGATGAAACCGGAAAAAATGGCACCGGTAAAAACTTCAAAAGTCAATATATAGGTAAAAATGGCACGTTGACAACGGAAACGTAGAAAGGTTCGAGAAGTGCGAGCTAAGATCTCATTCCTCTAGTTTAAAATCCTCCCCGAAAATAAAATTAAATATTTTTAATAGACATTTACACAGGTAGGGGTGGGTTTAGGCTTTTTAAATAGGGGCTAATCACGGTTAAAGTAAAATTGGAAATGCTTTTGTTATCGGTAAATATGGCAGCGGTAAAATTTTATTTAGACTTTTCAGATTATTATGCATAAAAACAACAGTAAATAACTATAAATATATATTTTTTTTGCAATATACTGCGGTCTGTACTCTTGTTTTTGAACAGAATAAACGCTTTTAAAATAAGTGAAACCACTAACAACAGCCAGTGAGGTAGAAAACGAACACTAAGAAAATCGATTTTATCTTTTTTGAAACAGTAAACAAGTAAAAGTATTATTTTTTTTTTTAAATATTATGGGGGTATAGTATCGTTTAAAAACAATATCTCCTTCAAGAACGATCATAAAATGTGTTTTCAAACGATATTTATTCAATAATGGACGAGTTTTCCTACCTAGCAAAAATGGACGAGTTTTCCGAACACCACCAAAAAACACACTTTAAAAGAAGTTTAAACACAAATTTATTCAGGTATGTCTTTCCTTTGGTAGCATTTATTTGTTAAGTATTTGTTTTTTATTTCTTTTCTTTTTCTGTTAATTACAGTAACAAATGTCCCAATCCAATTCTTATTTTTTAGGTAAATGTATAAGTTTAAATGTATGTATAATTTCCTTTGTAATTAAGAAAATCTTCAAAGTACTTTTTCTTTATATATCTCATCCAAGATTTTGATATTTTCACTTGCGTTCAAAGTGCCAGTGCTTTAATTATTTCAGAAGAAGCCGACGGGAGACGCCGACAATGTACAGCTGGCGTCAATGAAATTTAAAAAAAAAAAACCTTCCAAAGGATTTAAAACCTTATAATTAAGTGAACTCCCTCGGGTGAGGTATATAGTCAATTAGCGACTAGATGCTAAAAATTTGGAAAAGGAATAGGTCAATTATCCCTCGATAAATAATCAATAGATAAAAGAAATTAAATGCCTCGAACCAACGTTTAAATCTGTAAATGAGATTTATAACCCATTCCGCGGTTCTTCTCAGTCTTGTAAATGAACAACTTCCAAAAAAAAAAAAAAAAAAAAAAAAAAAAACAATTTTTGCTTGTTTCATTTTTTATTGTCAAAAAAAAAATTAAAAGAATCGGTTTGGAATAGAAAATTAGGTTATAATTTTTCCGATACTGATTCCCCAAAAAGTTCCGATGTTTCCGATTCCCAATTCCGATTAATCGTCGCAACCCTAATATATATATATACTAGCAGGGGTGCCCGGCGTTGCTCGAGTGTTTGGAGGTGTATGCTGTGCAAAAAAAGCAAAAAAAACAAAAAAAATGGTTAATTTTTTAAAACTTTGACCCCTATTATGACCCCTTAAAATTTATTGTTTCGGGCTCAAATCACTTTATTAAGTTAGATTCAGGTTCAAGGAACCTATATCTAAAATTTCAAGTGTCTAGACCCAAAATTGTCGGAGGAGTTTGGTAGAGTTCTTAAAGGTCAAATCGTTGAAATTTGACCCCTTAACAGCCAAATTTCTGGCTGACACCCGTCACATCGATTTTCCCAAATCTCAGTACCCGGTATTTCAAATTTCGAGTCTATAGACTAAAAATTGAAGAGTTATTGCGTAGGGAAATGTACACAGACAGACAGACACGTTCACTTTTATAGATATATAGATATATATATTAGTCATGGGACGATTTAAAAAATTTTCCCGATTCCGATCCAATTATCGATTCTGTTCTAAACTTCCGATTCTTTTATATTTTATAGAAATTTAATTAGAGATTTGTTGACATTTTTAATTTATTTATTTTTATTTTTTTTTTTTAAATTTTCAAATTATTACATAACCGCCCCCCCCCATTCTCTAATGTTTTCCTTGTAATTGATTAAAAATTGTAAGACAAGAAAAGATTTATTTTGATTTAAAACAAAGCCAGATGGTTTCAGTTCGTCGTTAGTGTACAACATGCTACTTGAAAGTTTTCATAAACAGTTGAAAATAGTCGACGACTAGCAGGCCAAATGAGAAAACGATGTAAGAACAAAATATTAACACCCCCTCCCATTGTTACGAACGAATTTCTAAATAATAATGTTACTATTTAGAATACCATTTTTAACGGTGCCTGGAAAATTCGTACCCGGAATATTCGTTCATTTTTGCTAGGTAGGAAAACTGGTCCATTATTGAATAAATATCGATTAAAAACACATTTTATGACCGTTCTTGCAAGAGATATTGTTTTTAAAGGTGACTACGCACCACCATAATATTTTTAAAAATTATAAACCATATATTTATTTTAAAATATTTTTTTAGTTTTAACACCTTGTGTTATTATGGAACAAAAAAAGAGAAGGAAAACACTTATGTATTATCAAAGAAAGCAAATATTTTATTCAGAAGAATTTAGTTTAAACAATTCTTGTAATATTATGAAACAAAAAAAAAGACGGTACTTATGTATTTTGGTACCGCGCTGAAATAATACCGTTATTATTTCGAAAGCCATTCTAAACATGGGGAGGGGTTTGTGACTATTCTGTGCTTCCACCTAACACTTTAATAATAAAAAAAGATATCGTGAAACTTGAATTTAACCTGAAAAAACTATTTAAAAATAGTGCGGTACCAAAAATACAAGAAGTGTTTTCAATACTTATGTATTATTTGATAATATAAGACGTCTTTGTTTGTTAGTTTAAGTCATTTGGGGGGGGGGCATTTCTGCAGTATACAGACGGCGGATATTGTTAGGGGGCGATAACTCCAATTTCCTCTTGGTCAAATAACGCGGCAAATAAGTAACAAACAAGATTTTTTCCGAACAGAAAAATATTTGAAAACCAAAACATTTATTGTATAAAAATGTATCAATATATAATTGTAAAAATATTTATTTAAAAGACTACGTAAAAAAAATATAATTTTAATAAAACAATTTTGTAATGAAAACAACATTGGATTTTTATAATGTAAAATAGCTTCTTTTTTTTTTTTTTTTTTTTTTCGAACAAATAAATAATTTAAATGAAACATGTTCTTCAATTAAAGAAACTTGGAAGGGTCAACAAAAATTCATAACTTAAATGTTTTCACCTGGCGACAGTTTAGTGAAACGCACCAAGAAAAGATGGCCGCATATTGCAGAAGTGCATTTTAATGTTTCGTGAACACAAAAGGTATTAAAACTAAATTAAGTTTTTAAAATATAATATTTTTTTTTATTATTTGATAACACAAGAAGTATTTTCTTTGTTTCGTAATAACACAAGAATTGTTAAAAACTAAAGTAATTGTTTGAATAAATATATGGTTTTGTTTTTCGTGTCTTCCGTTCGGTTTCGTTACATAATCAACCGTATCAACTTCCGGTAGCTTGATTTCCCCCCCAAGCAGTGATCTTGGACATTACCTAAAAATATACAAATTTATTTTCTTTTGGAGGGGGGTCGTTTTAAAACTATATCTACCACAATATTTTCCTTAATTTTTTATTTTTGAGCGATTATCGAGACTCCTAAGACATGATCCTCTTATATCGGACATTTTTTGTCCAAAAGTAACAATCGATTTTGCTTGTTTTTTTTTTAAATAAGTAAACTCTTTAAAATAAGTTGAACCCCCTATAAACTTAGAAAGCTATGCAGAAAACAAACACTTAGAAAAATAAATTTTATTTTTTTAAAACAGTAAAAAAGTAAAAATATTTTTAAAAAATATTAAAAACAAAATCTCCTTCAATAACGGCCATAAAATGTGTTTTCAATCGATATTTATTCAATAATGGACGAGTTTTCCTACCTAGCAAAAATGGACGAGTTTTCCTAAATTCTTTTTAACATGGGTAGGGCGTGAACATTGTTAGCTATTTTATGCCTTCCTTCTATGAATGAAGTTTAAATTTTATTTTAATTACAAAAATTTAGTGGATTATTAAATTGATTTGCCTTGCTGTAAAAACAAAAAAAACGAGAAAATAATAATTATAATAATAAATTTGTAGATTTACACTCTCAGCTAAATTTCCATTCCAAAATGAAATATTACTTTAAAAAAAAAAAAAAAAAAAAAAAACTTAATGGAAAGAAAAAACAATCATTTTAGTATTTAAAGTGGATGATCAATTTCGAACATAAATTTGGCGTAAAATAATCGGTAATTCTTTTGGGGGGATGCCAGCACGCCAGATTTCAATCCGCCATTTTGGTTCGCCAAAAAGGACGCCAGTACATGATAAAAACAAATTTCTACAGAAAAAAAAAAAACTTGTACATTTTTATCTAGCGAATAAACATAATATTACATAGGAAAACCTCACGTTTATTATTTTGAAAATCCAACAACGGAGCTGAAGTGTTTTGTTTCTAAAACAAAACTAACTTTTTTGATAAATTTCTCCGTAGCGTAACGGGAAAATATTTTTCTACTGGAATAAAAATGAATAAAGTCTATTTTTACAAGAACATTTATACATTTATCTAGCCAATAAACATAAAATTACGTCTGAAAAGCTATGTTTATTATTAAAAAACAAAAAACAAAAAAAAACTTATATTCTAATACGAATTTAGGTAAAAATGGCAACCGTAAAAACAGCACTGGTAAAGATGAAACCGGAAAAAATGGCACCGGTAAAAACTTCAAAAGTCAATATATAGGTAAAAATGGCACGTTGACAACGGAAACGTAGAAAGGTTCGAGAAGTGCGAGCTAAGATCTCATTCCTCTAGTTTAAAATCCTCCCCGAAAATAAAATTAAATATTTTTAATAGACATTTACACAGGTAGGGGTGGGTTTAGGCTTTTTAAATAGGGGCTAATCACGGTTAAAGTAAAATTGGAAATGCTTTTGTTATCGGTAAATATGGCAGCGGTAAAATTTTATTTAGACTTTTCAGATTATTATGCATAAAAACAACAGTAAATAACTATAAATATATATTTTTTTTGCAATATACTGCGGTCTGTACTCTTGTTTTTGAACAGAATAAACGCTTTTAAAATAAGTGAAACCACTAACAACAGCCAGTGAGGTAGAAAACGAACACTAAGAAAATCGATTTTATCTTTTTTGAAACAGTAAACAAGTAAAAGTATTATTTTTTTTTTTAAATATTATGGGGGTATAGTATCGTTTAAAAACAATATCTCCTTCAAGAACGATCATAAAATGTGTTTTCAAACGATATTTATTCAATAATGGACGAGTTTTCCTACCTAGCAAAAATGGACGAGTTTTCCGAACACCACCAAAAAACACACTTTAAAAGAAGTTTAAACACAAATTTATTCAGGTATGTCTTTCCTTTGGTAGCATTTATTTGTTAAGTATTTGTTTTTTATTTCTTTTCTTTTTCTGTTAATTACAGTAACAAATGTCCCAATCCAATTCTTATTTTTTAGGTAAATGTATAAGTTTAAATGTATGTATAATTTCCTTTGTAATTAAGAAAATCTTCAAAGTACTTTTTCTTTATATATCTCATCCAAGATTTTGATATTTTCACTTGCGTTCAAAGTGCCAGTGCTTTAATTATTTCAGAAGAAGCCGACGGGAGACGCCGACAATGTACAGCTGGCGTCAATGAAATTTAAAAAAAAAAAACCTTCCAAAGGATTTAAAACCTTATAATTAAGTGAACTCCCTCGGGTGAGGTATATAGTCAATTAGCGACTAGATGCTAAAAATTTGGAAAAGGAATAGGTCAATTATCCCTCGATAAATAATCAATAGATAAAAGAAATTAAATGCCTCGAACCAACGTTTAAATCTGTAAATGAGATTTATAACCCATTCCGCGGTTCTTCTCAGTCTTGTAAATGAACAACTTCCAAAAAAAAAAAAAAAAAAAAAAAAAAAAACAATTTTTGCTTGTTTCATTTTTTATTGTCAAAAAAAAAATTAAAAGAATCGGTTTGGAATAGAAAATTAGGTTATAATTTTTCCGATACTGATTCCCCAAAAAGTTCCGATGTTTCCGATTCCCAATTCCGATTAATCGTCGCAACCCTAATATATATATATACTAGCAGGGGTGCCCGGCGTTGCTCGAGTGTTTGGAGGTGTATGCTGTGCAAAAAAAGCAAAAAAAACAAAAAAAATGGTTAATTTTTTAAAACTTTGACCCCTATTATGACCCCTTAAAATTTATTGTTTCGGGCTCAAATCACTTTATTAAGTTAGATTCAGGTTCAAGGAACCTATATCTAAAATTTCAAGTGTCTAGACCCAAAATTGTCGGAGGAGTTTGGTAGAGTTCTTAAAGGTCAAATCGTTGAAATTTGACCCCTTAACAGCCAAATTTCTGGCTGACACCCGTCACATCGATTTTCCCAAATCTCAGTACCCGGTATTTCAAATTTCGAGTCTATAGACTAAAAATTGAAGAGTTATTGCGTAGGGAAATGTACACAGATAGACAGACACACAGACACGTTCACTTATATATATATATATATATATATATATATATATATATATATATATATATATATATATATATATATATATATATATGCCCGGAAGACTCGTACCTGAACCCCCCTCCATTTTTGCTAGGTAGGAAAACTGATTCCTTATTGATAAATATCGATTGAAAACACTTATGACCGTTCTTGAAAGAGTTATTGTTTTTAAAAGAGAATACACATCTCATAATATTTTTTTTTTTTAATTATTTTTATCTCTTGCTTTAAAAAACTAAACTTGATCACGAAGTCAAGATACGAAAAACGAAACCATATAATTATTTTAAAAAAAAATTAGTTTTAACACTTTTGTGTTGTTACGAAACAGAAAGAAAAGAAAGAAAACACGTATTATCAAAGAAAGTAATTATTTTATTTAGAAGAATTAATCTAGTTGTAAACAATTCTTGTGTTATTACGAAACAACAAAAAAGAAAACACGGTATTATGTAATTTTGGTACTGCGCTGAAATAATAACGTTATTATTTCGAAAGCCATTCTTAACATGAGGAGGGGAGGGTATCGTTTAAAAGTCATTACGGGGGCACTTGTGCGGTATGCAGACGGTGGCTATTGTTAGAGGGCGATAACTCCAATTTCCTCTTGGTCAAATAATTCGGCAAATACGTAACAAACAAGATTTTTTTTCGAACAGAAAAATATTTGAAACCCAAACATTTATTGTATAAAAATGTATCAATATATAATTGTAAAAACATTTATTGTATAAAAATGTATTAATATATAATTATAAAAATATTTATTGTATAAAAATGTATTAATATATAATTCTAAAAACATTTATTGTATAAAATTGTATCAATATATAATTATAAAAACATTTATTGTATAAAAATGTATCAATATATAATTATAAAAACATTTATTGTATCAAAATTGTATCAATATATAATTATAAAAACATTTATTGTATCAAAATTGTATCAATATATAATTATAAAAACATTTATTGTATAAAAATGTATCAATATATAATTGTAAAAACATTTATTGTATAAAAATGTATCAATATATAATTGTAAAAACATTTATTGTATAAAAATGTATCAATGTATAATTGTAAAAACATTTATTGTATAAAAATGTATCAATATATAATTGTAAAAACATTTATTGTATAAAAATGTATCGATATATAATTGTAAAAACATTTATTGTATCAAAATGTATCAATATATAATTGTAAAAACATTTATTGTATCAAAATGTATCAATATATAATTGTAAAAACATTTATTGTATAAAAATGTATCAATATATAATTGTAAAAACATTTATTGTATCAAAATGTATCAATATATAATTGTAAAAACATTTATTGTATCAAAATGTATCAGTATATAATTGTAAAAACATTTAATGCATCAAAATGTATCAATATATAATTATAAAAACATTTATTGTATAAAAATGTATCAATATATAATTGTAAAAACATTTAATGCATCAAAATGTATCAATATATAATTGTAAAAATATTTATTGTATCAAAATGTATCAATATATAATTGTAAAAACATTTATTGTATAAAAATGTATCAATATATAATTGTAAAAACATTTATTGTATCAAAATGTATCAATATATAATTGTAAAAACATTTATTGTATCAAAATGTATCAGTATATAATTGTAAAAACATTTAATGCATCAAAATGTATCAATATATAATTATAAAAACATTTATTGTATAAAAATGTATCAATATATAATTGTAAAAACATTTAATGCATCAAAATGTATCAATATATAATTGTAAAAACATTTATTGTATCAAAATGTATCAATATATAATTGTAAAAACATTTATTGTATAAAAATGTATCAATATATAATTGTAAAAACATTTATTGTATCAAAATGTATCAATATATAATTGTAAAAACATTTATTGTATCAAAATGTATCAGTATATAATTGTAAAAACATTTAATGCATCAAAATGTATCAATATATAATTGTAAAAACATTTATTTAAAAGTAAACGTATTTTTTTAATGATTGCTCCCTCAAAGCATTTTCTTTCACTTTCTTCGTATATATCTTAGACTTAATTTTTAATCGCGATGTGTATTTATTTATTTTTTTTTTTTCTTTGGGTAAATTTGATTCATACTTTTATTTCGTGCTTGTTTTTATTTTATTTTTATTTAATTTAATTTTTATTATTTTCTCCACTAAATATTATTTTCTTGTTAAATTATTTTTTCGTACATATTCAAATAATGCTTTTGCTCCCGCCCTTTTTTGGCTTCATAAAATGTGTTTTCAATCGATATTTATTTAATAAGGGACCAGTTTTCCTACCTAGCAAAAGGGGACGAGTTTTCCTATATATATATATATATATATATATATATATATACACATATATATATATATATTGCCTAAGTTTTGGTTTTAGTTTCGATTCAAACTAATGCACCCAAATGATATGGATATATTATTTGATTTTTGAATTCGCAACTTTATAATATATAAAAATCGAAAGAACATTAACTCTACAATAATATACATGAAATCTGCAAGAATTAAAATACCATATTTAAGCGTACGTTATGACTGAGCTACGCCAGGCGTCCCTGCTAGCTTAGATAAATATTTTTGCAATTTTAACAAAAGAGCTACAATAATATCAGAGCGTCTCCATTTACACTGAACATCTATAGAATGCCAACATCAATACATTACCTATGAATGAGTGCGCTGTGGAATTTCCACAGGCCCCACTAGTAAAAATAATTATTGGATGTTACTTTTTCATATAAGTATTTTTTTTCTTTTATTTTTTTTTGCAGCTCTATTTACATTTACCGATGGACGATACATTGGAGCCATCCTTGACCGAAATGGACTTCGACCGTCCAGATTCTATGTGACCAAGTCCAACCATATGTACATGGCCAGTGAAGTTGGTGTGGCTGATATTCCACCTTCAGAAATTGTTATGAAGGTAAGGAAAATTGTAAAATAATATATTTGTTTTGTTTTTTTATTGGAATCCTTTTGAGATGAGTAATTTGTATATTTTATTAATTGTGGGCTTCTATCCTCATCTTCATAGTTGGCCTGATAAAAGCCATATCTGTAATTTAATTGGTCCAGTGCTATACCTTCTCTGCAACTTCTCTCTCACAGACGTGATGTTGCTAGTCTCAGTCTTTCCTATGAATACTATTATGGTATGTGTTCTTCAGAATTATCTTATCTATTCCCTGCTTCCTTTGTTCCAGTTGTTTTAACTCATTAGTCCAGTGATCTCCATCAATTCGCTGGTTTGATACCTCACTGTAATACAGCTTCCTTTTCCAGTAGCTTCTTTCCAAGAACAGCAGGCTTATAGAACCCTTTTTGCTGATTGTTTTCTATTTTTAACCTTGATCTTTTCAAGACTAAGGTCAATAGGCATCCCGTATTTTTGCGATAATCATCTTTTGTTCTTCTTAGCTCCTTACAGTAAGTGACTTCACGCCTTGTCTGGAGCAATTTCCATTAAGATTGATACTTGTAAGACGTGCACACAGATGCAACAGTGTGGTGATGTGACAGAAGCTGGAGTTTAGTTAATAATATGGGATCTATTAGATTCAAGACTATTTTTTCTGTTTAAGAGGAAGAAACTAGTGGCAGATACACCAGCCCAAATGTGGCAACAATACTCCATGCATGGGCAAATAGCGGTTCTGTAGAAATATAGGATACTGTAAGTTGTAATTTTCTAGCATGGTAGAGAGAGCCCACCTTCTTTGCATTTGTTCTAGCCTATTCAGTTCGTTTTCAATGTTGACTGAAAATGATTTGTGAACGAATCAGAAGTAGTCACAATAACTTTTAATAATTAAATATTCATCATCATCATGTATAGAATCCAAAGCGTTCACTGTTGGCATTGGTTTCCCTGATATTTCTGTAGTCAGAATTTTTGCTAGAAAGACATTCGATACTCACGGGAGGGACCACTTGAAGGTTGCCAACATCCTAAGTGAAAATGATTTTTGTGGAACAAACTGGATTAGAACTTGGAACACCCAGGTCGTCAATCCATATCGTTAACCATTAAATATTAATATCCACAGACAAGCGCTTTTTTGTCTCTAAAACTCATCAGTGTGGCTACATATACAACTCCACGGTTAAATTTTTTAACTTCATATATAAAATGATGTATTTCTTGAGCATACTGGTGAGTGAAATAAAATGTTGCTAGCTTTTCATGCAATGTTCTTTGTGTGAAAAAAAAGGGGGCGGGAGCTTTCGGCGTTTAACAATGT
This sequence comes from Euprymna scolopes, assembly GCF_053919585.1. Lineage (NCBI taxonomy): Eukaryota > Metazoa > Mollusca > Cephalopoda > Sepiida > Sepiolidae > Euprymna > Euprymna scolopes. Next base: position 25,455,840 of record NC_136491.1, read on the forward strand.
TTATCAGTGTAATTCCACCTACCTTAGCAATAGCTAAATGGCATGCAGGTTACAAGCACTGACTAGCCTTTAAACGGTCGAATTTTGATCCTAGCTTCAGGCATATGCTTGTCATACTACACTGAAGAACTGTGATACAGCGAAACACTCCTTTTTTTTAATGACTATATATAAAGCAAAAATTGTGTCTGTCTAGCTACACAGCAGATGTCAATAGTTGATCTCCGTGGAGGGCGTAATGATTTTGAACCAGGATTAACAATGCAATGTGTCGTTAGTTTAACATCCGGGACATCCAGAGATGTATTAATAAATATGAAAATCAAGTTAGTTTTCAAGTGTCGGCTTTACATAAAAAAAAACAATCAAACAGGAGTATAATTCGCATTTGGTATTGGGTATTCATTTTCTAGAATTTAAAAAAAAAAAAATGGATTTTGATCAAAATTAGAATAAGGATCCTACACATAAGATTTAGTGTCGTCATATCTTTAGCTTCATCGTAGTAAGGAGCTATAAAAATGTTGCAAAACTGTTTTGCTTGAAATAAATTTTAACCGTCCTGGAATGCGTATTCCTCTAGTGTGTGTGTGTGTGTGTGTGTGTGTGTGTGTGTGTGTGTGTGTGTGTATAATAGAAATATTATTTCTCCGCAGATAACCTGTAATTTTCATTCACGTTGAATCATCTGACATGAAGTCTGGCCATCAGATGCTGAACATGAAAAAATGGCTACACCTTCCTGCAAAAAACTAACGTTATTAAAATCTCTTGGAGATCGATTGTGAATGTAATATTCCCTAGAATTTTTCTGTTTTGGAGGAAGTCGGGTCAACCCACACGGAATGTATGCTGCGTCAGGAGCATACATTAACCTTTTATTAGATCTTAAGTGTAAAGTCGGAAATTGAAATTCAAGGATTCTTGCTTCATTGATATTTAATAAATACAGATCAACTTCGATGCAAATCGGATAAATAGATATGAGGTGCCTTCAATAAGATTCCAGACTTTGTACAGGCATTTAAAATTGTCGTAGACTTTTGAAAATTCGCTGTTATTGCTATACACCTTATGAGATGACTGGCCAATTTTTATGATTTTAGATTCAAGTGAACAGCAACAGCAGGAATTGGAATACACCCTACTAAAGCCTGATTGTCACAGATGGTGAATTTCAAAAATGCAATCTGGACATGAGGACACATTAGAACTTCTTTTAAACGTATGGAATGCTTCAGACTGCTTTTGGACCATCTTGCATGAATTGAGCATCAGTTTTTGAGTGGCATAAGAGATTCAAGGAAGGCAAGGAGTCTGAAGAATGATGAGAGATGTGGAAGGAGTAAGGAAATCAGAACACCAGATTTGATTGGCCAAATAAAGAATTTCATGAATAAGGACCGTCGTGTGTCTATAGAGACAATAAGTGCACAGTTTGATGTCAGTGTGGGAACTGTAAACACAATTATTTATGAGGAACTGAAGATGCGTAAGATTTGTGCAAAGTTTGTCCCAACAGTGCTCCATCTTTGTCACAGACTATTTGACCAAGATTGGCATCAACACAGTTCTTCACCCTTCCTACAATCCAGACCTTGTTCCCTGTGACTTTTGAGCTCCCTAAACTCATGGAAAACCTTAGAGGACATCGTTATGAGACAATTGAGATGAAAGAGGCTGTGATGAGGGTCATTGACACTCTCGCACTAGAGGACTTCCATTGGGCCTATCAGACATTGTTAAAACTGTACAACATGTGCATTGCAGCCGGAGGAGATTACTTCGAAGGGAACCAGACTTTCATATGTGTAATATCAATAAAAGTAGCCATACGACAAAAGTCTGGAAATCTATTGAAGACATCTTGTATGATAAATAAATGGCCAGTGGTGGGAAATCAACAAAAACATATGAAATCATTGTTAACAAATAGGAAAAAATGTTCCTTTTCAATTTCTTTTTTTTTTTTGTGTGTGTTTTCTTTTAAGATATTTTTTTCCTTCTTTCAGCACCGACTCAAGCCAGGTCGAATTTTATTGGTTGATACACAAGAGAAAACTTTCAACATGCAAGACAATGCAATTAAAGCTAAAATTGCAAGTTTACACCCGGTACTAAGATGGCTGGATGCTGAAGTAAGTTCTTTTTATTTATTTATTTATTTATATATACTGACATTTTAGCCCGGTGTTGCCCGGATGTTTGGATGTGTTTGGAGCAAAAAAAAAAAAAAAAAAGTGGTAGTAGAAAGGTAGGCTCGAACCCATAGCGCAAAGGGAGACAAGAACGGGGGGAAAAAACCTGAGGTCTTTGCTGTTACGACCACCGCTAAACTGGACATGATATAGTTTTAATTAAGGCTAGACAATCGAAAGCAGAGGAAATATCGGATAAAAAAGCGACCTCGCCCCATGTAGAAAAGTGCCCAGTTGAAGGTGAAGATATTAATGTTTTTAGCTAATTTTTCGATATTTGTCATTTGAAAAGTCGAACTTCAAAACGATACTGATCTTGTAAAAATCCGTCGCCTTTGTCGAGAGTTTTAGGCAGACATGCAAACATACATACATTTATATATTGGTAACTAAAAATTTTCGACCCAAACCGATTAAAAAGCTTGCCCTATCTCTGAATACCCTTTATGTCAAATTTCAAATGTTTAGACCAGAAATTGTCTGAGTAATTTGGTAGAGACTGCAGAGGTCAATTTTTTTTAACTTTGACCCCTATTATGACTCCTTAACATTTATTGTTTTGGGCTCAAATCAAGTTATTAAGTTAGATCCATGTCCAAGAAACCTATATCTAAAATTTCAATTGTTTAGACCCAAAATTGTCGGAGGAGTTTGGTAGAGTTCTACCAAAAGGTCAAGTCGTTGAACTTTGTCCCCTTAACAGCCAATTTTCTGGCCGAAAACGGATTACAAAGATTTTCTCAAATCTCAGTACCCTGTATATAAAATATCGAGTCTATAGACTTAAAATTGACAAAGTTATTGCGTAGGGAAATCTACACACACACACACACACACACAGACACGTTCACTTTGATAGATATACTAGCATTTCAGTCCGGCGTTGCCCGGGTGTTTGGAGGTGTATATTGAGCAACAAAAAAAAACGCGGTCAATTTTTTTAACTTTGACCCCTATTATGACCTCCTAACATTTATTGTTTTGAATTCAAATCAAGTTAAGTTAAATCCATGTCCAAGAAACCTATATCTAAAATTTCAAGTGTTTAGGCCCAAAATTGTCGGAGGGGTTTGGCAGAGTTCTCACAGGTCAAATCGTTGAATTTTGACCCCTTAACAGCCAAATTTCTGGCCGAAAACCGATCACAAAGATTTTTCCAAATCTCAGTACCCTGTATATCAAATTTCGAGTCTGTAGACTAAAAATTGACAAAGTCATTGCGTAGGGAAATGTACACACACAGACACGTTCATTTATATATATATATATATATATATATATATATATATATATATATATATATATATATATAGATAGATAGATAGATAGATAGGTATATAAAATGTTGGGATGATTTATCGAAATCGGGAACCAGAAATATCCGAACTTTTGGGGAGTATTGGAATCGGAAAATTTATGCCTATTTTCCAATGCTAAAACGATTCTTTTTATTGACTGTATTTAAAACAAAATCTTCCACTGCTAGTAATAATAATAAAATAATAAATATTTAAACAACCAGTAAAACTAAAATCTATAAACCTAGAAATTCTTGATGAACCGTCCCTTTAAGTAATCCAATTTACCAAATTCCCATTACTAACGATTACTACAATATTATCCCATCGACTACTGCCCACTCAATAACCCTTATCCTCGAGTGGCCTCCGGGCCTTGATAAGTGGTGACCCGCATGTAAGAAAAAAAAGATCATCCTCCAAAAGTGTTTTTTACGCATGAGAAAATATTTGCATATTTAACATTTTTTTCTTTGTTTTTTTACAGTAATCTTGAAAAAATAACAACTCTATAGGTAAATATATAAAGATTTATAAGAATCTGAATCAGGGAAAAATATTGGCATCGTCTCATTAATATATATATATATATATATATATATATATATATATATATATATATATATATATATATATATATATATATATATAATTCATATTATGTAGGGCTATAACAATGCTAAAATGATTGTAAAACATATTGAATAGCAAGGTAATTTTTTTATCTTTACAATTAGTGTTTGCACTACACTTTCAATTCCTCCTCCCTATGTTAAGATTTTTTATTTTTTTGTAAATAATAACGTTATTATTTAGAAAGGCTCTTCTTAGCATGGTTAAGGAGGTTTCCTTTATGGTATTTATTTGCTTCCTCACGAAAGCAAATTAGGCACATGGCCGTTTTTAATATGGAGGGAAAACCATCTCCCCTAAAGGTAGGGTAAAAAGGGGGCACTCTGGTTGTGACCAAAATAATAATTGTCCCAGTATAGAGGGTTTCCCTCCATTGACTGGTACAAATTATCTTAAGTGCAGTATCTGCAGAACAGATACTACACTTTGATCCCGACCCGTCCTTTATCTAGTCTTTGCTTTTACCTAACAATTTAATAAAAAAAAAATATCGTAAACAATCAATTTAAAACGAAAGAGCAACCGGAAATGAAGTAGAAACAGTAATCGTAATGATAACCTAAATTTTTTTTTTTATGATAAATCCTACTTGCTTCACGATTTCTCTTTGATCACTAGAATCGCATTTGTCATAAAGAAATAGCGCAATATTTCAGAACTATAATCACTATCTCAAGTGTTTTTTATATCCATATCTGCGATTACTCTCCGTCTCATTTTTTTTTTGTTTTGTTTTTATCTTATTTGTTGTTGCCTGTAAGAGCGTTATTTTTAACAGTCGCAGAAAATAAAAATCCTCAGCAAGTCGAAGAATAAACATTGCATAAGACGGGGGAGGTGTATAATTGGCCTAATGGATACTGTCGTGAACTCTGGAATTTGTCAAATTCAAATCCTATCATATCTAATGGTATCATTTATGCACTGATGCTCGTCGTGAAAGTTGTAAACCCCACCACTTTAAATCCTGGATATGACCTTAAACTATATCCAGTGGTGAGGCCCCAGCTTGCGGGCTTTGGGGAGTGTGGAGCCACCCTTTAATTACCATTGCTCCCAGGTCCACTCTGACCCCAGAGTGGTAGTACCTGTTAGGGTGCTAACTATGGGTTAAATAGAAACCGACGTGAAAACAACAAATATATTCTATTAAAAAATTTTTCTTCAAAATCTTTGGATTCGGCATTAAATAACCCGAAAAGGGTTGATATGCCGTAAAACAAAAACAACCAACCAACCCACCACCTTAAGCTATGAGTTATTGGCTTATTGGTTGATACACAAGAGAAAATTTTCGACGTGCAAGACAATGCAATTAAAGAGAAAAATTGCTAATTATCATCTGGTGTATAGTTGGATGTTGAAGTGAGTTATATATATATATATATATATATATATATAGTGTCATCCACATACAGTACTGTTTCACAGCTCATCAGTGTGGATAGACAAGCAACTACCTCAAGCCAGGATTGAAACCCGACCGCCCAAACGACAGTCGGAGCTTCTAACCATTGCGCTATTCGGCTGCTGCTATGTGGGCAGTGAATTAACAATCTTTTGACATTATCCAAATATATATATGAGAAAAAGGCTCAGTGAACCGGTGTGCATTAAGCATATGTCCCTTTGTTTACAAAAATCCCGCTCTGAAGACAAGTTTCGATTATCGGTAATTATCGGGGGTATTTTGAGACAAAACTTAACCAAGATCACTCCTAGACTTATACACTAAAGTTCTGTAAATTTTAAAGAAAATCTGTTCAGCCGTTTCAGAGTCTATAAGGAATAAACTCACACATACACACACAAAGTTGCATTTATATAATTGTAGAGATATATATACTAGCTGTGTATTCCCGGCGTTGCTAGATCAAAACCATGTACGTCATATATGACATATATTGTGAACAAACAAAAGATAATAGTCATATGACGTCATCAAATATGCTGCTTAATTAAGCGTAACACAAAGCTTTTTGTAAATAAACAAAGATATCGAGCACTTTAAAAGTAGCAATCAGATGTTTATATAAATAGACATTTAAAAATATCGTTTGCCGGCCCCAATCTCATGAGCTAGAGGGTAGAACGGTTAACTATCAACCAGGTTATAGATTCAGCCGCTGTCTCTGGATGGATGCTAGTCTAGCAGCACTGGAGAACTGTAATACAGCCAAACACTGTCTGTTGATGATATATAAGAACAAAGAATTAAAACATGTTAAAAACAATTTTAGAAGAGTTAAAAACATATTTAATTTTCAAAAAGGAAACAAATTAAGTGGATTGTCCTTAATCCGCAGAGTTTCAAAAGAAATACTTTCCTTTTCATCAGAAGGTAGGAATTAGCAAAATGTGGAATCGGATTTTGCTTACAAAGTGTTTCATGAAACTACAAGTAATCCATAGAGCTTACTTAGTAAAAGTTTTCAAAAAAAAAAGAACAGCGAAGCACAGGGAATGGGTGGGAATGATTTCACGTGAATGGATGGTCGGGTGAAGAGTAGAATATCCAATAACGGTAAAATCCAAGAAAAGTTGGTTAAAGTTCGGTATTCACAAGTAAAAATCTTAAGGAATCGCGTTACTGGAAGATATTTCAATATTATCCACAAAACAGAATTCCGTGAAATAATTCACAAATGGGTACAAGGAAAAAAGAGTAAGTTCAAAATATTATTATTAGAAGAAAGATAAATTGTGCGTAGAATAAAGAAATGGAGAGATTTTAAGACGTTTCTGCCGGGGCCGACTTTCTAAATACGAATATATATATATATATATATATATATATATATATACATATGGTGCCCCCCCCCCCAAAAAAAAAAAAACAGGACATTCAATTGTTTTTCTGGGCATTTTACAGTCAACGGAGAAAAAAGGCCAAAGACCCTAGTGTTTCGATATGATGCTTTGAATATAATAAACTAGTTATGACCAAAGTTTCATTTCATTCGGACAAAACACTAAGAAACGGGCTGGTGCTACCAGATCAGGCTATCTATTGGCTTCCTGAGACGAAATGCACCTACATCGACTTTCTGCTTTTTGTTTTTCTATTCTCTTTTGTAAAACTTAATTATGTTCTGCAAAAAACAAACAAAAAACAACAGCCCCCTTCCCTTGCCCTTTCCCTTCCCTTCTCCTTTTCTCCTTTCCAATTTCCCAACCCCGTTGGTGGGGTATTAGAATACACCGACTGCCCCCCCCCTGCAGAGAAAAAAAGTCCCTCAATGGGGCCACCTGTTGACCGTGGGTGGCGACCCGTAATGCTCTAGAACGTGATCCTGGTGGCTGAGTATCTCATGACCCGGACCCAAGTGGCCATGAGTCTACAACACTCCACTTTGGCCCTTACTTCAGTTAGACGGGCGGTCGGGAAGGCCCGACCTCGGCTAGTCATGCCAAGTCCTAATAACAGCAAACCCTCACCAAAAGAAATACACAAACACCTTTGAAGAACAAAAATATACTGATACTAGAAGGCGATGGCAAGGGCCAATTAAATAGTGAAACCTGATGCGACAACAGCCCTTTATTATCACTTGCTGGGTCCAAGTAAATGAAGAAACCATCATAAGCAGATACACTCACTGTTTGAGTATACCATCCTTGTATCCCTGAGGTGTTTGGGCGAATGGGTTTCCCAATTTAGGGCTCCGAGGAGGGTGAAGAGCAAGGATGATGAAGAAAAAAAATATATAATTTATGGCTTCTAAAAAAATAAAACGACCCCATCCAGAAAGTGAAGATGAATCAGACTCAGATATAGAACTAGACAATCAGAGAATATTCCCAAGGTTCATTGTTTTAGAATCTATGGAGGGCAGTACTCCAATCACCAAATTGTCTCCATTCATTATCAAAAAAGAAATTAGATCGATAACCAAAACTACACAAATCAAAAAACTAAAAAACAACACCCTCCTAATGGAAGTACCAAACAAGCTCTCAGCAAATACACTCCTAAATCAAAACCACATCCACAACCTCAAAATAAAAGCCTACCCCCACATCACCTTGAATTCTTCAAAGGGTGTGATAAAGAGCCCAAAACTAGTACTCTGCTCGCCAGAAGAAATTAAAAATAACTTAAAGGAGCAAGGAGTCACAGAAATCAAAAGAATAAGCATTAAAAAAAATAACCAAACTATCCCAACAAACGCCTTTATCTCAAATTTCAATACCCCTAAACCTCCCACAGAAATAAAAATTGGCTATATTATAGAAAAGGTAGAAATCTATATTCCAAACCCATTACGATGCCACAATTGCCATAGATTCGGCCACCACAAAGATAGATGCACCAGACCACCAACATGCATAAATTGTGGTGGAATTGGGGAACACATAAACTGCGAAATGTTAGCAAAATGTGCAAACTGCAAGCAAAACCATGCAGCTGATTCAAAGGAATGCGAAGTTTGGAAAAAGGAAAAACTTATAACAAAAATCAAACACACCAGAAATCTACCATATGCAGAGGCAAGAAGACTAGTTGAGGGCACACCAAAAAAAAAAAACACAAATAGCCCAATCTCAAAACAAGAGACAGTACAAAACAACCTAATTGAACTGATGAAAGAATTAAAGTTACTAGTAGGGACATTAAAGGAAAACATAACTAAACTAACTAAATGGGACCTGAAGGAGAATCCCCAGTCCCAGAGAGATGAGGCTGAAACTCCAATTTTATCGGATACTACTACTACTAAACCCAAAGATTTTTCACCTACCAAAACAAAACCTACTAAAGAAAACCAACATAATAAACAAAGAACAAATGGTGCTGGTTGAGGACGAAAACAAATTTGAGATAATCGAAATCAAGAGCCAAGAAAGGCATTCAAGACAAAAAAATCAAAAAGTCCCCCCCCCCAAAAAAACAAGCCAAAAACCCTGGAGACTGAAAAACCTCGACAACATTCCCAATCTAGATCTAAATCAGAAATACCACCAAATGAGATATCAAACCAAAAAACTAAAACAATGCAAAAAATAGAAGTGGATGATTTTCTACAAAACCTTCCCAGAAGCAAGAAAGCTGATAAAAACAACAAAACAGATGAATAATAACAATAATAAACAGCCAAAACCCAAACCACCAGCCAAAATACAAAACATTACACACAGAATCATACAATGGAATTGTAGGGGTATAAAAGCGAATTACAACGAGCTACTGGTACTCATATCACAGTTAGACCCTGCTGCCATCTGCCTACAAGACACCTTCCTACACAGAAAAAACAAACTGCAAATGAAACACTACGAAGCATACAATTTTATCAACAACACATGACAGAGCTAATGAAGGCACAACAATACTCATCAGGAAAAACATACCTCATAGCAAAATAAATATAAAAACAAAACTACAAGCAATAGCAGCTCAAATTACATTACATAAAACCATCACTATCTGTTCCATATACAAACCCCCAAACGAAACTATAAATACCAAAGAAATAAACGACCTTATAGAACAACTCCCCAAACCCTACCTTTTGCTGGGAGACTTCAACAGCCACAACCCAATATGGGGTAGCAAAAAGCTAGACCCCAAAGGCAAAACATTGGAAACACTCATAAACAACACAAATTTATGCTTACTAAACAACAAAACATCAACCTATCTAAACCCCGCCACTGGATCAGGATCATTGATAGACTTAAGCTTATGTGATTCAAAAACTTTTATAGACTTTACATGGGAAATATATGATGATACATATGGAAGTGATCACTTCCCAATCGTACTGGAAACATCCAATCTGAATGAGGAAACTCTCATACACTGGAAACTAAAAAGAGCAGACTGGGAGAAATTCTAAAGAAAATGCAAAAAAAGATTAATAAGAAACGAAAATCAAGATCTAGAAGGTAATCACTTTACAGAAACCCTTACCACTATAGCAAAGGAATGCATACCTAAAGGACAAGCATAAAAAGATTATTTTTAATCATCATCATCATCATCATCATCATCATCATCATCCAAGTGATGATTATAATGACTGGAATTTATTTCAGCATGTGTTATGTGTTATACTATAGCAAAGGAATGCATACCTAAAGGACAAGCAAAAGCATCGAGAAACAAACCATGGTTCAATGAAGATTGCCGAAAAGCAATAACACTCTGACGTACAAAAATTCAAGTCTACACCAACTACCCAAAATTTAATTGAATTTAAAAAACTCAGAGCAAAATCATGCAAAACAATAAAAGAAGCCAAAAAAGAAAGCTGGAAACCGAAACAAATTTGGGAAATGGTAAGAAAAATTTCTGGAAAACCTCAAACCTCCACTATAAGACATCTTGTCACAGGAAAAAATAAAACCACCACTAAAACAGAAATAGCAAATTTACTGGCCAAAACTTATGCAAAAAAAAACTCCAAAACAAATAATAATCAACAATTCCAGAAAATCAAAACAAAAGAGGAAAGAACAAAATTAAATTTTTCATCTAATAACATGGAACACTACAATAAGCTGTTCACTATAACAGAGTTAAAAAAAAAACCTCAATAGAAATCTCACGCAACACAGCAGAGGGACCTGACGAAATCTGATATGAATTCATCAAACAACTCCCCCAGGAATCCCTTGAATATTTACTACACGTACAATAACATTTGGACAACGGGGAAAACTACCAAAAACCTGGAAGACAATAACAATTATACCAATCCCTAAGCCAAACAAGGATCATAGCAAGCCACAAAACTATAGACCAATAGCCTTAACTAGCTGCTTATGTAAAACAGTTGAACGCATGATAAATAACAGACTGGTATTTGGAAAAGAATAATAAAATAACCAAATATCAATGCGGCTTCAGGAAAAAAATGAGTGCAAATGACAACTTAATTAGATTGGAAACCTACATCAGAGAAGCTAACATAAAAAAAGAACACCTCGTCGCCGTCTTTTTTAACTTAGAAAAAGCATACGACACCACTTGGAAATATGGGATATTAAAAGATCTACACAAACTCGGACTAAGAGGCAGACTCCCAATATTTATCCAAAACTTCCTGTCGGATAGAATCTTTAGAACAAAAATAGGACCAACGCTGTCAAAACCAGAAAACCAAATCGAAGGAATCCCACAAGGAAGCATACTCTCAGTCACTCTATTCAATATAAAAATAAATGACATAATCCATTGCCTCAATCCTGGGTTAAATGGCGCCATGTATGTTGATGATTTTATGATCTCTTACCAATAAAAATACATGAACACTATAGAACGACAAATCCAACAATTAACAAAATACTCAAATGGATTACAAAAAACGGCTTCACAATATCAAAAACAAAAACTAAATGCATACATTTCTGTCAGCAACGAAAGTTACACCTAAACCCAAATTTGAAACTACACAATGATGAAATACCAGTCGTAGATGAATATAAATTTCTTGGCATAACGTTTGACAAGAAACTTACTTTCATACGGCATATCCAAAAGCTCCCGACAAAATGCAACCAGGCTCTACAACTACTACGTGTGGTGGCTCACACAAAATGGGGAGCAGATCAGAATATTCTTCTTAAACTCTACAAAACAATAATTCAATCGAAATTGGACTATGGCTCCATGATCTACGATTCAGCCAGGAAATCATACCTACAAACATTAAACACGATACATCATCAGGGACTGAGACTTGCACTTTGTGCTTTCCCCACCTCCCCAATAGAAAGTCTTCATGTAAAAGCAAATGAACCATCATTAAAGCTAAGACGAGAAAAGCTAGCTATACAAATTAAAATCCTGCAACTTAAACCCAGCCCACAACTGCACGCTAAACCCATCATACAGAACATTATTCAGCAAAAATGAAAACAAAACAAAGACTTTCGGGCTCCGAATGAATTAAATCATTAAAGAAACAAATATCCCACTAAACAAAATTCACAAAACTAAATTAATAGATATCCCTCCATGGACTATACAAAAACCCAACATAATACTAGATCTCAACAAACTCCCTAAAACAAAAACACACCCCGACACCTACCTGGAAAAATTATCAGAAATTAAAGAAAAATTTCCAAACCACCAAAACATTTACACTGGCGGCTCCAAGGACACAAAAAGCACCGGCAGCGCTGCAATAACAGGAAAAACTACCAAAAGAAAAAGATTACCAAACGAAGCAGCTATCTTTAGTGCTGAAGCAACTGCCAGAGATATGGCACTTGACATCATAACAGAAGACCACAACCAAAAATTTATCATCTTCTCTGACTCATTATCTGTATTAATAGCCCTAAAAGGGGAAAAACTAGAAAAAAAACCCTAATAATAAATATAATGATTAAAATAAACAATCTAGAAAAAAGAAAAGAAATTATACTCTGCTGGATACCAAGCCACATAGGTATAAAAGGAGGAGACAAAGCTGACCTAGCAGCAAAGTCATCCCTAAAAATGACCATAGATAAAAAATCTCAAAAT